>NC_092711.1:246894991-247226342 GCF_047496885.1 Scyliorhinus torazame
AGCTCAGTCAATAGTGGTGCTACTGAGCAACTCGATGATGGACAGTGATGTCATAATATACACCAGTATATTATGGTGCAGACACACACACTGATGGACACACAGTGGGACCAATCAACACACACAACACCGCAGCCAATCACCAGTTAGAGCACATGCACTTTAAAGACAGGGGGCATCAGAGTTCCCGCTCATTCAAGCTGCAGCTTCCTAGTAGGACAGAGCTCACAGCCTGCAGCACAGACGTTCACCATGTGCTGGGTGCATCGACTGGTTAGGACAAGGCAAAGGTCTTCAGTTAAAGCTAATATCGTGTAACCCACAATGAGAGTACGTTAAACAGTTAATGACTCAATAAAATAGTGTTGCACTATTTCAAGTGTTGGTGACCTGTATGTGTTCCACGGATCCAGAGCGCCCAACACAACATGATACCAGGAATTGAGGGATATTAGCATTTCTTAGACCTACCTGCAAGTGATCTGCCTTCCGCCAGCATTCCGTCATCCTGCAACATGGACAACATCTGCCCGCCGCCGCCGCTCCGCATCGCCGGCAACCTAGGGGCCAACTGGAAGATATTCAAACAGCGTTTCCAGCTCTTCCTTGAGGCCACAGACAGGGAGGACGCCTCGGACACCGGGAAGATTGCTATCCTCCTATCCATGGCCGGGGACCATGCCATCCACATTTTCAATTCTCTCACCTTTGCGGATGATGAAGATAAAACAAAGTTCAAGACGGTCCTCCTCAAGTTTGACACTCTCTTCAGCGTAGAGGTGAATGAAAGTTTTGAGCGCTACGTGTTCCAACAGCGTTTGTAGGGTAAGGATGAATCTTTCCAATCCTTTGTCACTCACCTCCGCATCCTTGCGCAGTCTTGCAGCTACGGGCCCACCTCCAACTCCATGATAAGATTGTTTTCGGTGTTCAGTCGGACCCCCTACAACAGCAGCTCCTCAAAGTAAAGCAGCTCACCCGAGCAACCGCCATTGAGACCTGTGTCCTACACGAGTCGGTATTCCCATGTACAAGCGGCTGAAACGGTGCGGCAAGGTCCCCACGAGGCGGAACGGGTCCGAGCAATTGAGCAACTCCAGGGCCTCAGCTTGGATGAGGGAGGCGATTTTGCGCACTTTTCGCGGACTCCCACGCTTGTGCGCACCAAACGAGGGGACGGCGACGTCGAAGAACGTAATGCGCAGGTGCGCACCATGCACGACCGCACCGTGCATGCGCGGTGGCGCAGCGAACGTGCTGACGCTATGACGTGCGGCAACTGTGGCTCCGCCCATTTAAAACGGCAGTGCCCTGCCAAATCTCGGCAATGCCTAAGATATGGCAGACTTGGCCACTATGCTGCCTGCTGTCGAGCAGCTCAGCCTGCCAATTCACATCGCTTCAGCCAGCCTCGCAGGAATGTCCGGACAATTCAACCCACGGTCACCGAGTCCGATGCGGACCTCCCACACAGCAGTGACACCGAGGACCCGAAGGCACCTTTTCGAGTCGGCATCGTGACAAAAAACAGGCTGTCCCCGAAGCAAAGACACCAGCCGCTGTCGGTATGCAGCATCGATCCAGACGATGAGTGGTGTGTCACCCTGACGGTCAACCTGTCCCAAATACGATTCCGCCTGGACACTGGTGCCTCCACCAATTTCATTGCACGGTCTGGCTTCCAAAGCCTTCGTGTCAAACCAGCCATTCTTCCATCAGCCTGCCAGCTATTGGATTACAATGGCAACGCCATTGATGCCAGCGGCTCGTGCCAACTTGAAGTGACGCACGGGTCACGCAAAGCCATCCTTCCTTTTGAAATCGTGGGCTCCTCGAAAGCCTCCCTGCTTAGCGCGCAGGCATGCAAGCTGTTGAACCTAGTTCAGAGAATTCACTCTCTCTCTCTCCTGATGACACGTCTGCCTTTCAGGACACCAACTTCAGGGCGCAACTTGACACCATCATCAATCAGCACCACGACGTCTTCG
Source organism: Scyliorhinus torazame (assembly GCF_047496885.1). Taxonomy (NCBI): domain Eukaryota; kingdom Metazoa; phylum Chordata; class Chondrichthyes; order Carcharhiniformes; family Scyliorhinidae; genus Scyliorhinus; species Scyliorhinus torazame. The sequence continues at coordinate 246,896,980 of NC_092711.1, forward strand.
AAGGCATGGGCACGCTCCCATACACCTCCAAGATCTTATTGAAACAGAATGCCACGCCTGTGGTGCACGCATCTCGCAGGGTCCCAGCACCCCTTAAGGACCGCCTCGAGCAGCAGCTGCAGGACCTCCAGGACCAAGGAGTGATTTCCAGAGTCACGGAACCAACCGACTGGGTCAGTTCCATGGTATGTGTAAAAAAGCCTTCCGGCGAATTGAGAATTTGCATTGATCCCAAGGATCTAAATCGCAATATCATGAGGGAGCATTATCCAATTCCCAAGCGCGAAGAGATTACATGCGAGATTACATTGAAGGTGTCCGCGTTTATGTCGATGACATAATCATTTGGTCCACCAGGAGCATGTCAGTCGCCTCCAGCGCGTATTCAAACGTATACATGAGCATGGCCTCCGCCTCAACAGGGCCAAATGCTCTTTTGGTCAGACGGACCTCAAGTTCCTCGGGGACCACATCTCCCAGTTGGGTGTGCAGCTGGATGCGGACAAGGTGGCTGCTATCACAGCCATGAAAACGCCAGAGGACAAGAAGGCGGTCCTCTGATTTCTGGGCATGGTCAACTTTTTAGGGAAGTTCATCCCTAACCTCGCCTCTCATACCACGGCTCTCAGGAACCTGGTCAGGAAGACGACAGACTTCCAATGGCTCCCTGCCCACGAGCGCGAATAGAGAGAACTCAAAACTAAACTCACCATGGCCCCAGTCTTCGCTTTCTTTGATCCAGCAAAAGAGACCAAAATTTCGACCGATGCCAGCCAATCCGGCATTGGGGCAGTGCTCCTACAACGTGATGAGGCCACATCATGGGCCCCCGTTGCATATGAATCACGTGCCAAGACCCCCACGGAGCAGCAGATAGAAAAGGAGTGCCTGGGCCTTCTGACCAGTGCGGTTAAGTTTCACGATTATGTGTACGGACTTCCTCAATTCACCGTCGAGACCGACCATCGCCCGCTGGTCAATATAATACAGAAAGATTTGAATGATATGACACCTCTCCTCCAGCGTATTCTTCTCAAGCTCCGGCGATATGACTTCCAGCTGGTATACACCCCAGGCAAAGACCTCATCATTGCTGACACTCTCTCCAGGGCAGTCAACACTCCACGTGACCCAGCGGGATTCGTCTGCCAGGTTGACGCCCATGTGGCGTTCGTGGCCTCCAATCTACCTGCCACGGATGAACGCCTCGTCCAAATTCGCCGCGAGACTGCGGCTGACCCCTTGCTACAGTATGTCTTGCGCCAACTAACAGACGGGTGGCTCAAGGGCCAATGCCCTCAGTTCTATAATGTCAAGGATGATCTGGCGGTAGTAGACGGGGTTCTTCTGAAACTGGACCGCATTGTCATCCCGCATAGCATGCGCCAGCTCGTCCTGGAACAGCTACACGAGGGCGTCTTTGGCGTGGAAAAGTGCCGCCGACGGGCCCGAGAGGCAGTGTACTGGCCCGGCATTAATGAAGACATAGCCAACACAGTGGTCAACTGCCTCACTTGTCAGCGCTTCCAGCCGGCCCAACCACGTGAGACCCTGCAGCCCCATGAGTTGGTCACGTCACCTTGGACCAAGGTGGGCATCGACCTGTTCCACGCGCTGGGTAGAGACTATGTCCTGATCGTGGACTACTTTTCAAATTACCTGGAGGTGATACGGTTGCACAATATAACATCGTCTACAGTCATCCGTGCCTGTAAGGACACCTTTGCTCGACACGGCATCCCACTCACTGTTATGTCGGACAATGGCCCCTGCTTCGCAAGCCAGGAATGGTCCAACTTTGCCAGGCGGTACAATTTTGCCCATGTGACATCCAGTCCCCTGTACCCCCAATCCAACGGCAAAGCAGAAAAGGGAGTACCTCTAGTCAAACGGCTCCTCTGCAAGGCTGCCGATGCTGGGTCCGATTTCTACATTGCCTTGCTGGCCTATCGCTCCGCCCCACTGTCCACTGGCCTGTCGCCAGCCCAATTGCTCATGGGTCGTACCCTGAGGACTTTATAAAGATTCAGCATAATTTCCCTGCTTTTGTTCTCCATACATCTATTGATGAAGCTCAACATCCCATAGCTTTTCTCACCACTTTCTCAACATGTTCTGTTACCTTCAAAGATCGATGCTAATGCATCCCCAGATCCCTCTGTTCCTGCACACTCTTTGGAACTATGCCATCAAATCTGTATCCCTTTTTGTATTCCTCCTGCCAAAATGCATCACCTCATACTTCTCTCTGATAAATTCCATCTATTCCATATCAACCTATTCAGCATTCCTTTGCCCTGTTCTTAATCTTTACAATCTTCTGCACTCTCTGAAACGAACAGCTCTAAATGGAATCTGCCTGCTCATCTCCTCTTGATTTTATTTTTGATGTTCTTTTTCGCCACTCATCCTATCCCCCCTAAAATGTAACCATTCTTGTTTGGATTCAAGCTGACATGCTTCAGCTACCGTCTGAATCCGCACTAGTGTGGCAGCTTTTGTTGCTGTATCTTGACACTGAGTGATAATATGGGAAGTAGATCGCAGCCCAATGTTCTTCTCATCTAGTCTCCACATAGATAAGCATTCTAAAGGGTATGTGGTCATGTTACTTGTTTAGTAATCCAGATGCCTGGACGAATGCCCCGGAGCCATGAGACCAAATCCCACCTTTGGAACTGGAGAATTTAATTACATTTTTGTTTACATTTGTTCATGAGAAGTGAGCATCACCGATAAATTCAGCAATTATTTCCCATCCTTAATTTGACTTCAGAATATGGCGATGAGCTGTAACTTTGAACTGCTGTAGTCTGTGTGATATAAGTATATCTACAGCGTTGTTGGATAGCAGGTTCCAGGACTTTGACTCAGCGATAACGAAGGAACGGTGGTACATTTCCAAGTGAAAATGATGTGTGACTTGGAGGCGAACTTGCAAGAGGTGGTGTACCCACGCGTATTGTTCCCACACTCTACAGAGTGTGCAGGAACTGAGGGATTGGGTGGGGTGTGTATGCTATTCTAGGCATCAGACGTCGCAGGTTTGGAAGGTGCTGTGAAGAAGCTTGGTGAGTTTCTGCAGCACATTTTGTACATGATGCACACGGCTGCTGTTGATGTTGAAATAGTGCTGCAACAAAATACGTGCTTTAAGTTGGTAATTAAGCACAACCACCCCCAACTGGGACAGGATTAAAGAATAATTCCAAGAGTATATAAACCAGTTGACTCTGAGTGGAGAGGGGAGAGTGTGTGTCTTTCATTTGCTGTCTTGGAAGAAAGCTGTGTTCAGATACAGGCGAGCTTCTGCCTCATTCTTCCTCAACATAAGATTCTGAGAATGAATAGCTGCCAAGGTGTGTTGGTGGTGTACGGAGTGAATGTTTTAAGGTGCTCGATGGGGTGCTGATCGAATGGGTTGCTTTGTTCTGAATGGTGTTGAACTTCTTAAATGCCTTTGGAAGTGCACAACAGTGCCTATACTTTCTCAGGGAACTAAGGAAATTCAGCATGTCCACATTTACAGATGCATCATAGAAAGCATCTTACCTGGCTGCATCACAGCATGCTAACTGTTCAGCCCAAGGACGTAAGAAACTACAGAAAGTTGTGAACACAGCCCAGTCCATCACGCGAACCCGCCTCCCATCCATTGACTCTGTCTACGCCTCCCGCTGCATTGGGAAAACGGGCAGCATAATTAATCAAAGACCCCTCCCACCCGGGTTATTCACTCTTCCAACTTCTTCTGTTGGGCAGGAGATACAAAAGTTTGAGAAAGGGCGGCATGGTGGTGCAGTGGTTAGCACTGCTGCCTAGGGCACTGAGGACCCGGTTCAATCCTGGCCATGGGTCACTGTCTGTGTGGACAATACTTTTCACTGTACCTCGGTATACGTGACAATAAAACAAATCCAAATCCAATATGCAAGGTATCAATGAAGTGAACCTTCTCAGGTCATTTGCCCTTCATCTTAAATTGGAAACGTTTCATTCTTGACCCCCTTTGCTAGTGGGAACATTTTCTCCCTACCGAGCCTGTGCAGACCCCTCATGAGTTTGAACTCCTGTAGCCACCTGGGATGGCCACGTCCCGATTACAAAATGGACACTTGCAAAAAATGCAGGGAAGATTGGACAATACTGAAAAGCAAGCAGGTGCAAGGTCTGTCTGTTGATTAGAGCAGTGGCTCTCAGACAGGACCGGTACTGCTAAGCCATCTACATACTAATGAGCCATCTCTGGGGACAAAAGGGAAACATTTAGATAAACAATGTTAAGGCAGACACCCCGGCGCCAGAGGAGACTCAAACAAAGCAAACCAACGGCCACCTAGGACATGCCCAGCAACCAGAGAACCCACCCCTCTATTGGAGGAAGATCGATCAGAATGATTAGGAAAGGCCCAATTAATTGAGGCCACGTTCAAGGCCCGCCCAAAAGCGCGCAAAGCCCTTTCGGGTATAAAAAGTATTCCCCAAGAGAGAATCTTTCTTCTTTGGCCTTGGCTCTCAGCGAAGAGAGACCAGCCTAGCAGCTTATGCCAGACCAAGTAAGTTCCAAGTCAACACACACTACGAGATAGACGCTCCTAGTCGTTACCCTGTAAACAGCTCAACCCAGCAGCCTCAGAACTGAGCAACGGCCATTGTTCCTCTGACTGAGTGGGCACCCGAAGCTAAATATAGGCTTTTAGTAATAGTGATAGTTTAGGTTGTAGAGTTTTATGCATGAGTAGATTTGACTGAGCATTGCTTTTGAACTTACTAACTGGTGTATCGAGTCTTTGATCAGTATTCGATTTTGAACCTTGTGGCGGTGTCGAAAGATACCTGGCGACTCTTGAGCAAACGTAATTAAACAGAGCCAAATTAAGAGACAACACCAAGTTAGCAACAGTTACTGGCGACATCTGACGGGACTCGACCTAGAAGTGGCCTAACCACTCCAAGAGAACCCAAAATCTGAATTAAGAATCCAATTGGAAACAGAAAAACCACAAGCATAAGAACAGTCCTGATCAAGCCTCTGTGATTCGGAAGTGTGTTAATGCATGCTCAAACAGGGGCTCCAGTCAAAATAAAATTCGGTTTTGGACATTCGTAACGGCTTTTGGTCCATTCCATTGGCTAAAGCGTGCCAGTACAAATTCGCCTTTGCATTCCATGGGCAACAGTACACGTGGACGTGCCTTCCACAAGGCTTCCACAACTCCCCCTCCATTTTCCACCGACAGCTGGCAAATGGATTAGCAAAGTTTTCCCGCCCTGATTGTCTGGTCCAGTATGTAGATAACTTGTTACTACAGACAGACACAAAGGTAGAGCACCTTTCACTTCTCGCTGAACTCCTCGCACTCCTGAAAGAAATTGGTTGTAAAGTCAACCCCAAGACGGCCCAAACTTTGAAGGAGAAAGTGATTTACTTGGGAACAGTGATCACTCATGGTAAACGTGAGATCGAGCAAAAGAGAATTGACTCGACCGTCAAATTGCCCCTTCCCCGCAATGTCTCAGCTCTCTGGTCATTTTTAGGACTGGTTGGCTACTGCCGAAACCATATTGACGGTTTCGCCACTAAAGCAGCGCCCCTTTCCGAACGTTTCAAGAAACAGGCACCTTGGGGATGGCTTCCACAGCACACAGATGCCATGGATGCTTTAAAAAGAGCCCTCAGCACAGCCCCCGCACTACAGGTCCCAGATCCACTTTCCCTGTACGCTATTGAAGTAGTAAGCACCGACCGAACCCTTTTGGCCGTACTCCTCCCGGAACGCCATGACCAATTACACCCCATAGCATACGCCTCACTCCTGTTAGACCCTGTGGAGCAAGGATTTTCTGCCTGTGAAAGGCACCTGCTCGCAGTTTTTTGGGCAGTACAATACTTCACCTACATTACAGGACTCAACCCCATCACCATCCTCACAGAACACACCCCAACGCAGCTATTGTTAGACGGCCGACTTAAGGATCAGCTAAATCCGCGCAGCCCGTTAGACCTTTCTTTTATAGGGACGGGACATCACAGTGAAACAAACCAAAACCCACACTTTTCTTGCCGATAATTTGCAGTATGCAGGCACCCCTCATGAGTGTGAGATCATCACCACAAAACAGAACACAGGCCCATTTATTCCTATGGGAATAAATTTATTCCTAGGAAAACAGGTAGTACACCCCAGAGACCCCAGCCCACAGACACATGTGCACCCTTGAAGATTTATGTTGATGGCTCCTCAACAGTGTTAAATGGAAAGAGAATTACCGGTTGCAGTATTTACGTAGAGGACATGCAGGGACGCGCCCTAGATGAGATTGCATTAAAGTTGCCAGGACACTTAGGCACGCAAGCAGCAGAGCGGGCAGCAATCGCATATATTGTAGACCACCCCGACTCATTCCCGACCCCAGCAGACATCTATTCGGACAGCTTGTATGTATGTAATAGTTTGACGGAATTCCTACCCCTGTGGTAAACAAGAGGATTTGTTTCCGCGGATGGTAAACCCCTACCCTCAGCCCCATTACTCCGCCATATCTTAGAGACAGCGAAGGATAGAAAATACGGATTAATTAAGGTTCGCAGTCATCATCGCTCTTCCCCTCCTGGTAAAGTTAAAGCAGACACCCTAGCGAAGGCAGGCTCCAGGCACGGTTATTTTTGGAACCCCCCCGAAAGCACCCCAGTACACGCAGTTCAGGTCTCACAGACCAACATTCAGGATCTAGCGAGGGCACAGAAAGAGGACGAGAAACTCAGCTAAGTTTTAAAGAGTACCTTCCCAGCCCCGTATGATAAATACAAAAACGCAATCACCACACACGACGGTGTGATTTTAAAGGATGGCATTTATATAGTTCCCAGCCAGGACAGGAACCAGATCATTTGTCAGTTCCATGACAATCATGGATACCAAGGAATTGAACACACCCTAGCCCACCTCAGACCGCTCTGCTGGTGGCCTGATTTAAAAACCAATGTAACGCACTACATAGAGAGTTGCTTAATCTGTGCCCAGAACAACCCAGTCAGATATGCTAAAAAGGCTCAACTTAGTCATACCCGCCCCGTTAATGGACCCTGGACAAATCTCCAGATAGATTATATAGGACCCCTGACCCCTTGCAGAAATGGTTACAAGTATGTGTTGGTGGTCATAGGCACCTTCACAAAATGGGTGGAAGCATTTCCATCGCGAACTAATACGGCCAAGACAACGGCTAAAATATTAACACACCACATCTTTACAAGATGGGGCCTCCCCCCGCAGTATCGAGTCCAATCAAGACTCCCATTACACAGGACGTGTAATGAAAAACGTCCTCGCGATTTTCGGCATTCGACAAAAGTTTCATATTGCATACCACCCCCAGTCAAGTGGTATTGTAGAGAGGATGAATAGGACATTAAAAGCCACCCTCAGGAAAATGGTTCAGCAGAATAACAGCACCTGGGATTCAGTTCTCCCATTTGCTTTAATGTTTATAAGAAACACGGTATCCACGTCCACAGGATACACCTCCCACACTCTCATGATCGGATGCCCCATGAAAGGCACTGAGTATTTATTAGGACTGGATTTGGCCAGCCCCGCAGTCACAGCCCTCACGCATGAAAATGCGGTTCAACAATTGTTAGAGAACATAAAGGCAGCCCAACTCGCAGCAGCTGTGAGACTTGGAACCAGGAAGAAACAGAGCAAGGCTTGTTTCGACAAAACAGTACATACCACTGAGTTTACAGTAGGGCAACAAGTTATGCTTTCCCTTTACAACCCCAGTTCATTCCTTTCCCCTAAATGTTCCGGACCGTATTCCATTTCGGACAAAGTCAGCCCCTCAGTATACAAAATAACCTATCCCAATGGTAAGTCTGCGATGTTTCATATAAACCAGCTCAAGGTTTATGGCTCGCAGAATAACCACACACACCACATCCAGCTCGCAGCAGCAGACGAACATGCCCCACCCACAGATGACGTATTCCTACCCTCCCCCACCCAGTCCAGCCCGCCCTCAGACACGACTTCAATTCCGCCCCCAGAGGCACGACTCCGCCTTTCCCTTCCCTCAACCAGCAGCGACAGCGACAGTGATAGTGATCACGATGACAAAAGCCACAGCACACCACGTTACGACTATACTCCTGCACCAGGCCCCACTCCCAGCGAATCCGAGCTTAATTCTACTGGCCCATTTGAGATTACATATAGCAAAGCCCCTGACCCAGACCCACCGCCCGCGATTATGGATTGAAAACTAGTAGCTCCAACCTCGACACACGATTCTGGCACCGCGACAATTCGTTCAGGCTCATCCGGAGTGATGAGATGGACCCAAATTCACCACAAGCAGCTTTAGCACGGTTACTACAGTCAAGAGTTTGGCAGCCGGGAGAAGATGATGACATAGAGTCTGACTCCCACCAAACAAATCCCTTTGCGACTCTGTTCGTTATTGAGCAGTGAGGTGTCCAGATGATGGAGAAAAAAGGAACCGATGGAGAGATACGGTGTCCTTTCTGATGGAACCTGCAGCATTTTCGTTGTATGCTTGCTCGTTAGTGTTGACGTTAAGTGTTGTTGGTAAACCCGAAAGTTTTCACGTCCCCACGTCACCACTCCTTTGACGCCCAACGCCTGTTAGAGGATGTCGCCAGACAACCGTTCAAAGGAACTAGTTTGTCGACAGACACGACTCATAGCTACTCTCCTGATTCGAGAGGAAGCCCCCACAACGACCACATTCTTACCCGTTCTTGCCGGTTGCTCAGGCAGTGGAGAAACGGCATTGGTCCCCGCCCTGCCTGAGGTCTCCCCTCCGGTCAGCTACGCTCGGGTACAGCACAAACGGCATTGATCACCGTCCTGCCCGGGGAATCCACCCATTTCTTACCCACACCCCATTTTGGCTCATTACGTTCGAAATTCTTTTGTTTGGTTTTGGCAACCCTGAGGTTGCTTCCGTATGCTATTTACATCCTCAAACACTGGGATGGTAAATTACACAGGCTGCGAAACAGCTTGCACTATGGCAGTATTTTCTCGGATGTCTTGTCCCAAATATTTGGTTGAAAAAAAAAATGAGGGAGTCACAGGTGGTGACCAATTAAAAAAAAAAAAAATGTTTTATTAAAGTTTTTCCAAAGAGCGTTTTGACATAACAAAAATAGAAATACAGATAGTAAAAAATAACAATCAACATATCCCAAAGCTTACAGTGAAACTACTTACACAACAGAAAAGTTTTTCCCTTTTTTTAAAACAGAACAAAGTGGGTTTTGTCTCCATGCCCAACTCGCATCATATTAACAGTACCCCCACATGATACCCCCCCCCCCCCCCCAGGATGCTGCTGCTGCTGGCACTTACTGCTTCCCATGAAAGTCAAGTAAAGGTTGCCACCACCGGGAGAACCCCATCAAGGACCCGGTCAAGGCGAACCTTATTCGCTCCAGGCCGAGGAACCCCGCCATATCGCTAACCCAGGTCGCCACACCCGGGGGTTTTGAGTCCCTCCACATTAGCAAGATCTGTCTCCAGGCTACCAGGGAGGCAAAGGCCAGTACCTCGGCCTCTTTCGCTTCCTGCACTCCCGGATCCTCCAACACCCCAGATATTGCTACTGTTGGACTCGCCTTCACCCGAGTGTCCAAAATCCTGGACATCACTCTCGCAAACCCCTGCCAGAATTCTTTAAGCGCCGGGCATGCCCAAAACATAAGGGCATGGTTCGCCGGACTCCCTGCACATCTCGGGCACCTGTCCTCCACCCCAAAAAACTTACTCATTATTGCCTCCGTTATATGCGCCCGATGCACCACCTTAAACTGAATTAAACTGAGCCTGGCACATGATGAGGAGGAGTTCACCCTGCCCAGGGCGTCGGCCTACAGGCCCTCATCCAGCTCCCCACCCAGCTCCTCCTCCCACTTGCCCTTCAACTCCTCCACTGAGGCTTCCTCCACCTCCTGCAGCTCCTGATATATGTCCGACACCTTCCCCTCCCCTACCCAGATACCAGACACCACCCTCTCCTGGATCCTACGCAGGGGCAGCAGCGGAAATGTCCCCACCTGTTTTCTAAGAAAGTCCCGAACCTGGAGGTACCTGAACGCATTCCCCGGGGGTGGGCCGAACCTCTCCTCCAGCGCCTGCATGCTAGGGAAAGTCCCGTCTATAAACAGGTCCCCCATCCTCCTAATACCTGGCCTATACCAGCCTTGGTATCCCCCATCCAACATACCCGGAGCAAATCTGTGGTTATTCCGTATCGGGGTCCACACCGAGGCCCCCTCCTCTCCCCTGTGTCTCCTCCACGGCCCCCAGATCCTCAGTGCCGCCGTCATCACCGGACTTGTGGTGTATCGCGCCGGCGAGAACGGCAGCGGAGCCGTAACAAGTGCCCCTAGACTGGTGCCTCTACACGACGACGCCCCCAACAGCCCCCTCCTCCATCATCCATTTCCTGATCATGGCCACATTGGCCGCCCAGTAATAACCGCAGAAGTTCGGCAGAGCCAGTGTCCCCCCCCCCCCCCCCGCCCCCCCGCTCCGTCTATGCTCCAAGAATACCCTCGCGGGGTTTTATTCGCCCACACAAATCCCGTAACAATCCTATTCACTCGCTTGAAAAAGGACTTGGGGATGAAAATGGGGAGGCACTGAAACACGAAGAGGAACCTGGGGAGAACCGTCATCTTCACAGTCTGCACCCCTCCTGCCAAGGAAAGTGGGAGCATATCCCACCTTTTAAACTCTCCCTCCATCTGCTCCACTAGCCGGGTTAAGCTGAGCCTGTGCAGGGCATCCCAGTTCCTGGCCACTCGTATCCCCAAGTACCGAAAGCTCCTCTCCACTATCCTCAGCAGGAGCTCCCTCAGTCTCTCCTCCTGACCCCTGCCATGGACCACGAACAGCTCACTCTTCCCCACGTTCAACTTATACCCCGAGAACCTCCCGAAGTCCCCCAGGATACGCATGACCCCCTCTAACGAAATATACAACAGCAGGTCATCCGCGTAGAGGGAGACCAGGTGCTCCTCCCCTCCGGCAACGGTCCCCTCCAATCCCCGAAGTCCTGAGCGCAATGGCCAACGGCTCAATTGCCAGGGCAAACAGCAATGGGGACAGAGGACACCCCTGTCTCGTCCCCCGATGCAGCCTGAAATATTCCGACCTTAGCCGGTTTGTGGACACACTCGCTACAGGGGCCTGGTACAGGAGCTTTACCCACCCTATAAATCCCTCCCCAAATCCAAACCTGCCTAGCGCCTCCCACAGATACACCCACTCCACCCTGTCAAAGGCCTTCTCCGCGTCCAACGGAGCCACCACCTCCACCTCCCCCCCCCTCCGAGGGTATCATGATAATATTCAGGAGCCTCCTCACATTCGCGTTCAGCTGCCTGCCCTTAACAAAACCCGTCTGGTCCTCCCCAATCACCCCCGGGACACAGTCCTCTATTCTGGTGGCCAGAATTTTTGCCAACAGCTTGGCATCCACGTTCAGGAGCGATATCGGCCTGTAGGACCCACACTGAAGCGGATCCTTCTCCTTCTTCAGGATGAGAGAGATCAATGCCTGCGACATTGTCGGAGGGAGGGTCCCTTTCTCCTTTGCCTCGTTGAAGGTTTTCATCAGGAGCGGGCTCAGCAGCTCCGAGAACTTCTTATAAAATTCTACGGGGAAGCCGTCCGGGCCCGGGGCCTTGCCCGTCTGCATGCCTGCCAACCCCCTGACTACCTCCTCCAATCCAATCGGGGCCCCCAGTCCCTGCACCCGCTCTGCTTCCACCCTTGGGAACCTCAACCGGTCCATGAACCGCCTCATCCCTTCCCCCTCCCCGGGGGGTTCCGACTTGTATAACCTTCCGTAGAACTCCCTGAAGACTTCATTGACCCTCTCTGGGCTCAGAACCATATTGCCTTCCCTATCCCGCACTCCCCCAATCTCTCTGGCCACCTCCCTCCTGCACAGCTGGTGCGCCAGCATCCGACTCGCCTTCTCCCCATACTCATAAACTGCCCCCTTCGCTTTCCTCAGCTGCACCTCCGCCTTACCCATGGACAGCAGGTCAAACTCCGCCTGTAATTTCCGGCGCTCTTTCAACAGCACCCCCTCTGGGGCCTCCGCGTACCTCCTATCTACCCTGAGTATCTCTGCCACCAGTCTCTCCCTCTCCGCCCTCTTCTTCTTCTCTCTATGGGACCTAATGGAGATTAACTCTCCCCTAATGACCGCCTTCAGAGCCTCCCAAACCACTGCCACCGTCACCTCTCCTGTGTCATTCGCTCCCACATAATTCTCAATACTCCTCCTTATCCGCCCGCACACCTCTTCGTCCGCCAGCAGCCCCACATCCAGTCGCCAGAGAGGGCGCTGACCCCATTCTGCCCCCAGTCGCAGGTCCACCCAGTGCGGGGCATGGTCCGAGACCGCAATGGCCGAGTATTCTACCCCCTCCACCCTCGGGATTAACGCCCTACTCAACACAAAGAAGTCTATTTACGAATAGACTCTATGGAATGGGAGAAAAAGGAAAACTCCTTCGTCCTTGGCCACGTAAACCTCCAGGGGTCCACTCCCCCCATTTGGCCCATGAACTCCCACAAGGCCCTGGCCGCCGCCGGCCTCTTTCCCGTTCTGGACTTAACGATCCAAGCTCGGATCCAAGACCGTATTAAAGTTCCCTCCCATAATCAGGTGACTTATCTCCAAGTCCAGGATCCTACCCAACACGCGCCTCATAAAGTCCACATCGTCCCAGTTCGGGGCATATACATTCACTAACACCACCCGGGCCCCCTGCAGCTTGCCACTCACCATTATATACCTGCCCCCCTTATCCGCCACGATGCTCCCCGCCTCAAATGCCACTCATTTACTGACCAAAATAGCCACTCCTCTGATCTTTGAGTCTAACCCCGAGTGAAACCCCTGTCCCACCCATCCTTTCCTTAGCCTCGTCTGGTCCGCGAGCTTTAAGTGCGTCTTGCAACATGGCCACGTCCGCCTTCAACCCTTTTAAATGCGAGAACACGTGGGACCGCTTGACCGGCCCATTCAGGCCCCCCACGTTCCACGTGATCAGCCTGGTCGGGGGGGGGTAACCACCCCCCATCCCGCCGACTAGCCATCTCCCTTTTTCGGCCAACCGCAATCCCCCGCCTCCCTCCTCCAGCTCTCCCCCCGGCGGCCCCCTCACCCGACTCTCCATCCATACCCCTCACCTAGCTCCCCTTCAGTCAGCAAAGCAGCACCCCTTCTCCCCCCCCCCCCCCGCACGACCCCCCCCCCCCCCCCCGCCAAGCATCCGCTTAGCTCTGGTTTCCACCCCCATTGTGCTTCCGTGAGTCAGCTCACCCATGCTGACCCCGGCCGCTCCCGCCTCTATATACCAACCCTTAACTTGTTGCCTCCTTCGGGTCGCCCTCCCCCCCGCCCCCTGCAGGGTAGAGGGGCAAGCGCCATCTGGGACCTCCCCGTGCGCCGGACCGCCCGTCCCGGGCGTTTCCCACCCCCTAGCACCGAACACCTGGAAAACAAAACACCTGGAAAACAAGCAAAACAAACAACAAAACCCCCAACCAAACTAGGGCAGACATACTTTACCCGCCGTCCTCCCCTCGGTCCCTCCCCACCTGTACATTTCACCGCCATACGACAGCCCCTTAGTTCAGGTCCAGCTCCTCCTGCCTGATGAACGACCACGCCTTGTCTGGGGTATCAAAATAGTGGTGCCTGTCCTGGTATGTTACCCACAGTCTCGACGAGTGCAGGAGCCCAAACATCACCCCTTTACCGTGGAGGACCGCCTTCGCCCGGTTAAAACCTGCACGCCTCCGCGCCATCTCAGCTCCCAGGTCCTGGTAAATTCGGATCTCGCCATTGTCCCACTTACTGCTCCGCTCTTTCTTCGCCCACAGCAGGACTCGCTCCCGGTCTGCCAAGCACTGAAACCGTATCACCATCGCCCTCGGTGGCTCGTTTACCCTCGGCTTTCTGGCGAGAATCCTGTGTGCCCCATCCAGCTCAAAGGGACGTGGGAAGGCCCGCGCCCATCAGCGACCCCAACATTGTGGCCACGTACGTGCTCGCCTCCGCCCCCTCCGCTCCTTCAGGAAGGCCCAGGATCCGCAGATTGTGGCTCTGAGATCTGCACTTAAGGTCATCCAGCTTCTCCTGCCATCTCTTATGGAGCGCCTCGTGCGCCTCCACTTTCACCGCCAGGCCCAGGACATCGTCCTCGTTCTCCGCCACCTTCCTCCTCACCTCCTTGATCTCCTTCTCCTGCGCCTTCTGGGTCACCACAATTCTCTCCATGGAGGCCAGCATCTCCGTTTTCAGCTCCATGAAGCAGTTTTTCAGGAGCTCCTGTTGTTCTCTGGTCCATTGGGCCCAGACCTCCTGATCCTCTCCATCCACCAGCGGGGGGGGGGGGGGGGCGGGGGGGGGGGGGGGGGGGGGCTCTCCCACATCTGTTCCCACGCCAGTCCCTCCTGTTAACTGCCGCCGCCGCTCCTTTTAGCGGCCCGAAACACCGATCCCGGCGGGAGCTGCCGTTCGCGTGAGCTAGCGGGTCATGGCCGCTACCGGAAGTGATGGTGAGCAATTATAAAGGGAAATTGGCAACAAAGGACAGACAGACAGACATACAAGATCTTCAGCAAGATAATAACAGCTATTATGCTTGTGTTCACAGAACTCCGGAACCTCAGGAACCCCAGAGGAAGACAAAGAAGTAGACCGACAAAGATGAAGACAGCCTTCGTGTTCCCATGGATCCTAGCGGGATCCCTTCAGTTGCACACGGACGCTACCCCCATGACCCCTACCACACAAACCGTAAATGATTCTCACCCCTGCAATACATAGAACCCCGAGATAACTAGCCCCGCGACAGCTAGCAATACTCCGACCTGGTGTGATAAGTTTAACACCTGGTACTCACTCTCATATGTAGTCGAAGCACTCTTAGTGCTGGCGATACTTTGCAGTGTCGTGCAAACATTTAGAGTTAGGAAATGGCGAAAGAGAGCATATCGCTCTCGCACTCCGGTATACAGGTTTAGGTCCCCCATTTTCGGATTTCACCAGAACCCCGAAACCATTGGGATGGATTAAAGAGCATCCATTTTTCTTTATGTATTCTGTGGAATAAAGAGATGCAAACCTCTGGTCTGACTGCCAGGCCAGAGAAATTTGTGTGCTGCTATTTTGTACAGTTTAATTGCTGTAGATTTTTGGATTGTTTGAATGAGGATAGTTTATTGAGAAGAGTTAGAAGTTCCAGTTTTTATTTTTCTGTAATGTATGTATTAAAGTCATAGCGCCCCGTAGAGTTTTATAATAATGTATGTATTTAAAATGATTTAGTTAAAATTGTGTTTCATAGGATAGGGCAGAGTCGAGCCTGATTATGGGTGCCCCGTTTGGTCAGAGGATGAAGACGATGCAATAGTGTGATCCTTCATGCTTCGCGTTGAGGATCACAAGGTGGGAGTGTAGCCATCTGGGATGGCCACGTCCCGATTACAAAATGGACACTTGCAAAGAATGCAGGGAAGATTGGACAATACTGAAAAACAAGCAGGTGCAAGGTCTGTCTGTTGATTAGAGCAGTGGCTTTCAGACAGGACCGGTACTGCTAAGCCATCTACATACTAATGAGCCATCTCCGGGGACAAAAGGTAAACATTTAGATGCACAATGTTAAGGCAGACACCCCGGTGCCAGAGGAGAGTCAAACAAAGCAAACCAACGGCCACCTACGACACGCCCAGCAATCAGGGAACCACCCCTCTATTGGAGGAAGATCGATAAGAATGATTGGGAAAGGCCCAATTAATTGAGGCCAAGTTCAAGGCCCGCCCAAAAGCACGCAAAGTCCTTTCGGATATAAAAAGTATTCCCCAAGAGAGAATCTTTCTTCTTTGGCCTTGGCTCTCAGCGAAGAGAGAGACCAGCCTACCAGCTACGCCAGACTAAGTAAGTTCCAAGTCAATGCCGCTACGAGATAGACGCTCCTAGTTGCTATCCTGTAAGCAGCCCAACCCAGCAGCCTCAGAACCGAGCAACGGCCATTGTTCCTCTGACTGAGTGGGCACCCGAAGCTAAGTATAGGCTTTTAGTAATAGTGATAGTTTAGTTTGTAGAGTTTTATACATGGGTAGATTTGACTGTGTGTAAATAAATGAGCATTGCTTTTGAACTTACTAACTGGTGTATCGAGTCTTTGATCAGTATTCGGTTCTGAACCTTGTGGCGGTGTCGAAAGATACCTTGCGACTCTTGAGCAAATGTAATTAAACAGAGCCAAATTAAGAGACAACACCAAGTTAGCAACAGTTTGAACTCCTCTATCATATTTTCTTTCATCCTTCTCTTCTCCAGGCGAACAGCCCCTGTGTCTCGTATCTCATAACTGAAGTCTCTGATACCTAGAACCATTCCCCAAAGTTTTTTTTTGCAACCTCAATATCGCCTTCACACCCTTCTTATGGTGCAGTGCCCAGAGTTAACATAGATTATACATACAGTGCAGAAGGAGGCCATTTGGCCCATCGAGTCTGCACCGACCCACTTAAGCCCTCACTTCCACCCTATCCCTGTAACCCAATAACCTCCTCCTAACCTTTTTGGCCACTAAGGGCAATTTATCATGGCCAATCCACCTAACCTGCACGTCTTTGGACTGTGGGAGGAAACCGGAGCACCCGGAGGAAACCCACGCAGACATAGGGAGAACGTGCAGACTCCGCACAGACAGTGACCCAGTGGGGAATCGAACCTGGGACCCTGGCGCTGTGAAGCCACAGTGCTATCCACTTGTGCTACCGTGCTGCCCTTAATTGGATGTAATACTCCAGTTGAGGCCAAGGTTCATCACAATGCCTTGCTTTTGCGCTCTCTGCCTCTATTTATAAAGCCCAGAATCACATTTACCTTCCTTACCCTGCCCTGTCACTATCAACAATTCCTGTACATAGGCCCCAGATCCTTCTGCTCCTGCACATCTTTCACAATTGCACTCTTTATTTTATATTATACCGCCTTGTTTCTCCGGCCAAAATGTATCCCTTCACAATTCTCTGCAATAAATTTCATCTGCCATGTGTTCATCCATTCAACCAGTTTCTCCATGTTCTCTTGAAGTCTATCACTGTCCTCCTCATAGTTCGCAAGATTTCAAAGCTTTGTGATATCTGCAAATATTGAAAATGACTGGTGCTCAACACAGATCAAGAAACAAATACGAACGGTATCAGGGAGGCCCGGCCAACCACACCCATATTGTCTGGGCCTGCCCCAGACTCGTCGGGTTCTGGACAATGTCCAAGGTTTTGGGGGTGAGGGTGGAATCATGCTCAGGGTCTTCAGGGTCCCAGAGCAGCCAGAACTCTTTATTGGGATTGGGGGGGGGGGTCAATGCCTTAGCCTGTGCCTCCCTAATCGCCCGCCAAAGAATCCTGCTTGGTTGGCGATCGGCAGCACCATCCAAAGCTGCAGGCTGGCTGCCTCCACTTGGAGAAGATGATTCGCCATCCGTGGATGGAAAGAGGGCTTCCACAGGATGTGGACGTTGTTCACCAACTTGTTCCAAGACCAGTTTGTAGCCAGCAACCAGTAGTGCGGAGAAGGAGGGGAGGGGCGGGGGTGGGGGTGGGGGGGGGGGGGGGGGAGGTACAGACGGGACACGGAGCATAGAGGAAACAGAATGGGGGGAAGGGAAGGGAGCCGGGGGGGGCGGGGGAAACCCTTTCAAAGACCGTGGGCCACAAGGGGCATGCCACAAGGGGAAGGGCCTAGGGCAAGCAATACGCCGAGTAATACATTCTAGGGCCAACACGGGCAGCACGGTAGCACACATAACTAGTACTGTGGCTTCACAGTTCCAGGGTCCCAGGTTCGATTCTGGCTTGGGTCACTGTCTGTGCGGAGTCTGCACGTTCTCCCCGTGTCTGCGTGGGTTTCCTCTGGGTGCTCCGGTTTCCTCCCATGGTCCAAAGACGTGCAGGTTAGGTGGATTGGCCATGCAAAATTGCCCTTAGTATCCAAAAAGGTTAGAAGGAGTTATTGGGTTATGGGGATAGGGTGGAAGTGAGGGCTTAAGTGGGTCGGTGCAGACTCGATGGGCCGAATGGCCTCCTTCGGCACTGTATATTCTATGTTCTAACATTGGGAAGGGCAAATGTTGCAGATCGGCCAAACGGGGTCCACAGCCATGGGGGCGACGCATGTAGTTGTAAATATTTACAGTGAACCTTGTTTGCTTGTGTTTTCTTTCTCGTTCTTCGGTTTATCTCTCTTTGGTCATTTTAATCTTTCCTTGGTTGCTTTGCTTGGTGTTATGGGTGGTTATTGAAACTTGTAATTTAACATACAAACTAAAATGTGTAACATAAAAATGTGAAATCCAATAAAAACATTTTTGAAAAAGCATAGATCAAGAAAAGCAAGAGCGCAATTCTCTGCTGGTGGAATTCTCCATTGCGCTGGCAGTGCACCCACGCCCGTGGATTTCCTGGATTACCTTTGGCTTTGCTGACATGCCTGTTCGTGGC
The DNA here is from genome assembly GCF_047496885.1 of Scyliorhinus torazame. Classification (NCBI taxonomy): domain Eukaryota; kingdom Metazoa; phylum Chordata; class Chondrichthyes; order Carcharhiniformes; family Scyliorhinidae; genus Scyliorhinus; species Scyliorhinus torazame. Next base: position 246,915,552 of record NC_092711.1, read on the forward strand.
CCTTTACATGGGCTTCCAAAAGGCATTTGATAGATGCACATCAACTGCATTACCCTCATCAATGGGTAGCACGGGGGCACAGTGGTTAGCACTACTGCCTCACCGATCCAGGCAACCGGGTTTGATTCCAGTCTTGGGTGACTGTCTGGAGTTTGCATGCTCCCCCCTTGTCTGCATGGGATTCCTCCGGATGCTCCGGTTTCCTCCCACAGCCCAGCGATGTGCAGGTTAGATGGATTGGCCATGCCAAATTGCCCCTTAGTGTCCAAAGGTTAGATAGGATTACGGAGATAGGGTTGGGGATTGGGCCTAGGTAGGGTGCTCTTTCAGAACGTTGGTGCAGACTTGATGGGCTGAGTGGCCTCCTTCTGCGCTGTAGGGATTCTACTCTCTTCTATTCCAAAACACTCAAATCCAGTTAGTTAAGTACAATCTGCCTTGAACATATTCATGTTGGCTTTCCTAAATTAATCTACATTTGTCCAAGTTAATTTTGTTCTGAACTATTGTTTCTAAAAGCTTTCCCAACACTGAAGTTAAACTAACTGATCTGTGGTTGCTGAACAAATCCTTCCATGCATTTTTGAACAAGGGTGTAACTTTTACAATTCTCCAGTCCTCTGGCACAACCCCTGTAACTAAGTAGAATTGGAAGATTTTAGCCAGAGAATCTGTAATTTCCACACCGACTTTCCTTAGATCCAGTACTGGTGACTTATCAACTTTAAGCAGAGCCAGCCTTTCTGAGAACTCCTCTTCATATAAACTACCTCTTCTTTCATGTGAGGACTTTACTAACGAAGCAGATATTCTAAAAAAATCCAGATGCAAAATACTGATTTAGTACCTCACTCATGCTTTCTACATAAACCGTCTTTGTGGTTGCTAATCTCCCCCACCCCACCTTTTACTATCCTTTTCTTATTTTTATGCCTAGAGAAGACTTTTGGTATCCCATTTATATCAACTGCCGGTCTTTTCTTATACTCCATGTCTGTCTTATTTCCTTTTTTCACTTCCCCTTTCAATTTTCTATATTTGGCTTGCTTCTCACTTGTGTACCACATATACTCATGTGAAAGTCGATCTTATGTGAAAACCGATCCACGATTTTAGACTCAAAGATGCAATTTTTCATAGATTTCGTCTAAAAGTCAATCCTAGTGTTTCAGCAATCAAACTATGTGATTATCAATTACTTACTGGTTATTACTATGGTTTATTAATTTAAAAGCACCCACAACAAACGTTTGTTTTTCCCCCCCGCTAATTCGAGTGGCAATCTCCCAGCCAATTGGCCTGCTTAATGTCTAACAGGGCAGCGCAAAGCTGGGCTGTGTGCTGGTCACCATGCGCTGGGGTGGGGGGAGTTGCTGATGGGCGGCCAGGTGGGCGCACAATGCTAACGACGGTGGCCCCCAGCTTGGAGCTCCACTCTGGTGCTTGCCCTCTGCGCACTGCTTGGCTCGTCCCCCCGCTACTGATTGGCTCTGTCGTCAAGCTGTTCAATGGCGGCGCAACGTCCGCTTGCACTCCCATAACATGAAGTAAGTGTCGGGAAGTGATTAGCAGTCTGTGACAGTGAGAGGGAAGCCAGGCCAGGTTTGTAAGCGAGGAATACTGATCAAATGAGGCCAGTCAATGCAGCTGACACATCAACACAGGAAGAAACCTACAGAGTCATCACTTTATGTCACCACTCTCTGGAAATCAGGAAGTAAATGCTTTTGGTGAGAATGGAGAAGGAGATGACTTGGATGTTTGGATAGTGCAATGCAGTGGAACCAGTAAGGTATAATGTGACGTTATGTGTGTTAGATAAGTTAGTTCATCTCATCTAAAGTCATAGTTTGTAAAGTAAAAACAAGATTGTAATTTTTTCTATACTTGTTTGAAATTTCTAAAGAAATGGGAATATATTTAAAACAAACTGTGTTTAAATGTGAGGATGCGCATGTTCAACAGAAATTGCTTTAATTTTCAGTGGTTCAAAAGTCATAAACTTGGAAAAATCAGGTATTGGAAACAAAATTTACACTCAACCTGTTTGACGGTGTTATGAACACACATTCCTTGGCCATCAAGTCCTGCAGTGGGGCTCAAACCCAGAGCTCCTGGCTCAGAGGGAGGGATGTTCCCCACTGCACAAGACCCCCCACTTGACCATCTCATTACCCAGAACTAGAAACACGCTGGTCAAGACATTTCTCCCAAACACACTTCAGAAACTCTTGCTCCTCACTGCATTTTACAATAATACTATCCCACTCCACATTAGGAGAATTAACTCCCAAGAACCTATAATCCTCACTCCTGCATCATCTCCCCAGCCATACATTTATCTACACAATCCTCCTCCTTCAAACTCATGAGCGCATAGCACAGCAGGCAACCCTGAGATTGCTACCTTTGAGGTCCTGCTTACTAGTTCCTTTCCTAGCTGCTTAAAAACTGCCTCAGGGACCTCGTTCCCCCTTCTATCTATATCATTATAACTACCCTATAGTTCTGTGCCTCTGTATTTCCTTGCAAATGTGTTCTTCTGTGTCTTTGCACTAATAGAAAGCGAAGAGTGGGGGTTAATGGGTGTTTCTCTGGTTGGCAATCAGTAGCTAGTGGTGTCCCTCAGGGATCAGTGTTGGGCCCACAATTGTTCACAATTTACATAGATGATTTGGAGTTGGGGACCAAGGGCAATGTGTCCACGTTTGCAGATGACACTAAGATGAATGGTAAAGCAAAAAGTGCAGAGGATACCGGAAGTCTGCAGAGGGATTTGGATAGGTTAAGTGAATGGGCGAGGGTCTGGCAGATGGAATACAATGTTACTAAATGTGAGGTTATCCATTTTGGTAGGAATAACAGCAAAAGAGTTATTATTTAAATGATAAAATATTAAAACAGGCTGCTGTGCAGAGAGACCTGGGTGTGCTAGTGCATGAGTCGTAAAAAGTTGGTTTACAGGTGCAGCAGGTGGTTAAGAAGGCAAATGGAGTTTTGTTCTTCATTGCTAGAGGGATGGAGTTTAAGACTAGGGCGGTTATGCTGCAATTGTATAAGGTGTTAGTGAGGCCACATCTGGAGTATTGTGTTCAGTTTTGATCTCCTTACCTGAGAAAGGACGTACTGGCGCTGGAGGGTGTGCAGAGGAGATTCACTAGGTTAATCCCAGAGTTGAGGGGATTGGATTACGAGGAGAGGTTGAGTAGACTGGGACTGTACTCGTTGGAATTTAGAAGGATGCGGGGGAATCTTATAGAAACATATATAATTATGAAGGGAATAGATAGGATAGATGCGGGCAGATTGTTTCCACTGGCGGGTGAAAGCAGAACTAGGGGGCACAGCCTCAAAATAAGGGGAAGTAGATTTAGACTGAGCTTAGGAGGAACTTCTTCACCCAAAGGGTTGTGAATCTATGGAATTCCTTGCCCAGTGAAGCAGTTGAGGCTCCTTCATTAAATGTTTTTAAGATGAAGAGAGATCGTTTTTTGAAGATTAAAGGGATTAAGGGTTATGGTGTTCGGGCTGGAAAGTGGAGCTGAGTCCACAAAAGATCAGCCATGAACTCATTGAATGGTGGAGCAGGCTTGAGGGGCCAGATGGCCTACTCCTGCTCCTAGTTCTTATGTTCTTATGTTATGTTGTTTCCCACTAGTTGGCGATCTATAAAATATACCAGTTATATAAGGGTTTTTCTGCTGTCTCTCAGCACTAACCAAATAGATTTTGTTCTTGACCCCTCTAGAACATTCTCTCTATCCAGCACTGCAATATTCTCCACAATGAATAGAGTCACTCATCCTCCTATACTTCCTTCCCTATCTTTCCTGATCACCTTCTACACTGGAATATTTAGTACATAATCCAGCCCCTTTTTTGAGCCAGGTTTCTGTCATCACCATGACATTATATTCCCCCGTGTCTATTGGTTAGCACTGCTGCCTCACAGTGGCAGGGACCTGGGTTCAATTCTGGCCTTGGGTCACTGTGTGTGTGGAGTTTGTACGTTCTCCCTGTGTCTGCGTGGGTTTCATACGAGTGCTCCAGTTTCCTCCCGCAGTCCAAAGATGTACTGGGTAGGTGGATTCGCCCACTTAGTGTCCAGGTATGTGAAGGTTAGGTTATGGGGTTGCAGGGATAGGGTGGGATATGGATTGGGGCAGACTTGATGGGCCAAATGGCCTCCTTCTGCACTGTTGGGATTCTATGATTCCATGATTCTATTAGCACCTGCAGCCCACCAATCTTCCTAACAAAGCTCTGTAAGTTCATTCACATGCACAGTATATCTAATGAGAAACTCATTGCATTCTCTCTCACTCAGACCTCACCTAATGTCTTACTATTTCCTACATTAATGCTATCTGTCACTCCCAATCCTTTGTTGCACTTTGTTTTCCTATTCTAATGTTACCTCCTGATTCCCATTCCTTGCCAAATTAAACCCTCCTCAATAGCACGAACAAACTATCGAAACCATTGGTCCTGGTCCAGCCTATGGCGATTCAATTGTTGCATCTACCCGCCCAACAATTGGTCCCAATGTCCCAAGAACCTATAATCCTCACTCCGGCATCATCTTCCCAGTCACACATTCATCTACACAATCCTCCCACTTCAAACTCATGAGCGCATAACACAGCAGGCAGCCCAGAGATTGCTACCTTTGAGGTCCTGCTTACTGGTTCCTTTCCTAGCTCCGTAAAAGCTGCTTCAAGGACCTCATTCCTCCTTCTATCTACGTCATTGGGTATTTATGTGGATCACTGCCACTGGCTTTGCACCCACCCCTCTCAAAGTGCTCTGCAGCTGCTCAGTGACATCCTTGCCACTGACACTATAGGGGTAGTATTTATGTCTGCAGCCGTAAAATCATCTGTCTGTTCCCGTAACTATTGAATCCTCTATCACTATTGCTTCTTCATTCTCCTTCCAGCCCCTCCTTACACAGCTAAGCCAACCCTGGACTTGGCAGTGGCTGCACTCCATGGGGGAAACATGACTTTCATCAGTATTCACAACTGAATACCAGTTAGAGAATGAGATGCAGACTGTGCTACATGTCTGGTCTTCCTTCACTGAAGGATGGTCACCTTTCTGCCTGTTCGGACTTAGGCTGTGGGGTGACCACATCCAGAAACATATTATCTGTGTAGCTATCAGTCTCACAGATGCACTGCAGTGACTTCAGCTGCTACTTAGTCGCCAAAACCTGATGTTGGAGCTGCTCAAGCTGTTAACATTTCCTGCACATGAGGTTGTTCAGTACATGAAGGGTGGAATTCTCCATTTGAGAGACTGGGGCTGGATTCTCTCATTTATTTTTAAAAAATAAATAAATTTAGAGTGTCCAATTCATTTTTTCCAATTAAGGGGCAATTTAGCGTGGCCAATCCACCTACCCTGCACATCTTTGGGTTGTGGGGGTGAAACCCACGCTAACAGAATTCTCTAATTTTGAGGCTATGTCCGGAGCATGTGTCTAGTATTACGACCAAAAGGTCAGTGGTGCCCCCGCACCGATGCTCGGCCTGGTGAACGGCTAGCAGCCGCGCCACGTAAACCCCCCAGATTTCCCTGCAAACACGGACGGAGAATTGGCGCGTATGTGGTCGCGCAGGCGCACGGCGGCGACCGCCGACCTGCGGACCCGGCCTGCTAGATAGTGCCCCCCTGTAACCCCCCTCACCAACCCTGGACCACCCCCATGAGTCCCCCCAGCTCCCGCTGAAGCCCCCCCCCCCCCCCCCCCCGGCCAGAAAAATGCCCCCCCCTCCACCACCCCCGCCCCGACTGTGGCAGCGCTGGACACAGTCCGCAGCCGCCACGTGAGGTTGACGAAACCTCAGATCTCAAGTGACCCACGCGCTGCCGGTATACATCCAAGAAGATGGCACCCCGGAAAGCAGCCCCAAGATTCGCAGATGCAGAGCAGGAGACACTGCTGAATGTCGTAGAGGAGAGACAGGACACCCTATTCTCTGGGGTGGGAAGGCGGTCGTAAACCACCAACGTCAACCGTATTGGTGCAGGTGGCAGAGGCCATGAGCGCTGTGGGTCCCATCGCAAGGACCGGACAGCAGTGCAAAAAGAAGCTGCATGGTCTCCTCAGGGCGGCCAGGGTGAGTCACCACCTTCGGGCCCCTGGCACCATCCCCATTCCACACACGCCCACCCCTTACCCCCCATTCTCCCTCTCTACCTGTCCGTTTCCCCAGGGGTTATAACTGGTCGTCCTGCTCGAGACAATGCCCCTGCTGAGCAGGAATTGACGCAGTTCGTCGCTCATGAAGGAGGACCCCCTATCGCTGTGTCTGTAGGCGGGGAAACCGAACAGGGTAAAGATACTGTGGAGGGCTTTTATGACGGTGGCTGCGGTCATGTCGGGGCAGGGGATGGCGAATGGGAACCACGCAGTCGGTGGAGGAGAGGGGCCCTTTGAAGTCCATACTGAGGCATTCAAAGGGACGGGAAGCCTTCATCAGGTGCGCTTTCTCTGGCCTGTAGAAGTGCGGCTTGCACTCCGCGCAGATTTGGCAGTTCCTGGTAGCGGTCCTGACCACCTCGAGGGAGTAGGGCAGGTTGAGTGTTTTGATAAAATGGAAGAATCGAGTCACCCCCGGATGGCAGAGGTCCTCATGGAGGGCCCGGAGTCGGTCCACTTGTGCGTTGGCACATGTGCCACGGGATAGGGCATCAGGAGGCTCGTTTAGCTTCCCGGGACGATACAGGATCTCATAGTTGTAGGTGACGAGCTCGATCCTCCACCGTAAGATCTTATCGTTCTTTATCTTGCCCTGCTATGCATTATCGAACATGAAAGCAACTGACCGTTGGTCAGTGAGGAGCGTGAATCTCCTGCCGGCCAGATAATGCCTCCAGTGCCGCACAGCTTCAACTATGGCCTGGGCCACCTTTTCCACGGAGGAATGACGGATTTATGAAGCATGGACAGTGCGTGAGAAGAAGGCCACGGGCCTGCCCGCTTGGTTGAGGGTGGCTGCCAGAGCTACGTCGGACGCGTCGCTCTCGACTTGGAAGGGAAGGGATTCATTGATTGTGTGCATCGTGGCCTTTGCGATGTCCGCCTTTATGCGGCTGAAGGCCTGGCAGGCCTCTGCCAATGGGGGAAAACTGAGGATTGGATTAGTGGGCGGGCCTTGTCCGCATAATTGGGGTTCCACTGGGCGTAATATGAAAAAAATCCCAGGCAGCGTTTTAGGGCCTTGGAGCAGTGGGGGAGGGGAAACTCCATGAGTTTGGGATCTGGGCCTACGACTCCGTCATGCACTACGTAGCCGAGGATGGCTAGACGGTCAGTGCTGAACATGCATTTGTCCTTGTAGGTCAAGTTAAGGTTTTTGTGGTATGGAGGAATTTGCGGAGGTTGGTGTCGTGGTCCTGCTGGTCGTGGCCGCAAATGGTGACATTGTCGAGGTGCGGAAACGTGGCCCGCAAACCGTATCGGTCAACCATTCGGTCCATCTTCCGTCGGAAGACCGAGACTCCATTTGTGACACCGAAGGGAACCCTTAGGAAGTGGTAGAGCCACCCATCTGCTTCGAGTGCATTGTACTTGCGGTCGTCCGGGCGGATGGGGAGCTGGTGGTAGGCGGATTTGAGGTCCACCGTGGAAAAGACCTTGCATTGTGCAATCTGATTGACCAAATCAGGTATGCGGCGGCGAGGGTTCGCGTCGACCTGTATACCTGTTGATGGTCTGCCTATAATTGATGACCATCCTGTGCTTCTCCCCGATCTTTACAACCACTACTTGAGCTCTTCAGGGGCTGTTGCTAGCCTTGATAACACCTTCCTTCAGTAGCCGCTGGACTTCCGGCCTAATGAAGGTCCGGTCCTGGGCACTGTACCGTCTGCTCCTGGTGGCGATGGGTTTGCAATCCGGGGTGAGGTTCGCAAAAAGGGAAGGGGGGGTCGACCTTGAGGGTCACGAGGCTGCAGACAGTGAGGGGGGGTATAGGGCCACCGAATTTAAAAGTTAAGCTCTGGAGATTGCATTGGAAGTCTAACCCCAGGAGTGTGGCAGCTCAGAGGTGAGGGAGGACGTAAAGTCAGAATTTTTTTATTTCTCTTCCCTGGACCGTGAGGTTCGCTACGCAGAACCCCTTGATCTCTGCAGAGTGAGACCCGGGGGCCAGGGAGATCTTTTGGTTAACTGGGTGTATGGGAAGAGAACAGTGCCTTACTGTGTTGGGGTGTATGAAGCTCTATGTGCTCCCGGAGTCGAACAGGCAGGATGTTTTGCGCCCTTTAATGAGTACGGTCGTCGTCGGGGTCGAGACTGGTCCAGGGTCACCGAGGCGAGTCGTGGTACAAATTGGAGATTTTCCTCGGGCGGTGTGTGGTCATCCGAATCGGGGTCCTGAGACTCCAGCCAAGATGGCGGCGCCCACGGGTCGCACATGGCTGGGGGTGGGCAAGATGGCGGTGCCCACGCATCACACATGGTCCCTGGGGAACAAGATGGCGGTGCCCGCAGCCCGCACAGGGCCTGTGGAGAGAGTTGTGGTGGCAGCCCTGGTTCACCCCCGGAGACAGCGGCGACTGCCCGGATCTGGCATTTTGCCACAACATTTGCAGGTGGAGGAGCGGGCCGGGCAGCGCTGCTGGGGGTGCTTGGCTTGCCCGCAAAAATAACAGCGGAGCCCCACGGGGTTGCCTGATAGCCACGCAGCACAAGCTTGTGGGGATATGGGGGATGCATCGGGGTCGGCCGTGGGTGGGTTCCACGCTGCCCAAGGGGCTGCCGCGCGGTCGGAATCGTACGCGCTGGCGTTTCGGGAGGCCATAACCAGGAAGCTAGCAAGGGCCATTGTCTCCTTGAGGCCTAGTGTCTCTTTCTCCAGCAGCCGCTGACGGATTAGGGAGGACAGCATACTTGCAACGAATGCGTCCCGAATGAACAGTTCTGTGTGGTAGCTGGCTGAAACTTGAAGGCAGTCACAGTTCCTGCCCAGTACCAGGAGTGCGTGGTAGAATTCATCCAGCGATTTTCCCGGGATTTGTCACCTTGTTGCTAGCAGGGTGTAAACCTGGTTTACTGGGCGAATGTAGTATCCTTTGAACAGGGTCATCGCGGCCTTGAAATCGTCCGCATCCTCGCTGAGGGTGTAGATCTCTGGGCTCACTCTCGAGTGGAGAACTTGCAGTTTCTGGTCCTCCGTAGGTGCAGTCGTGGACGTCCTGATGTACCCTTTGAAGCACGCCAACCAGTGTTTGAAGGTTGCCGCTGGGTTTGCCGCATGGGGGTTGAGTTGCAGACAATCCGGCTTGATTCGGAGCTCCATTCTTTAAAATCTAGTCCAATAAATTGATGCTCGATCAATAACTCCAGAAGCGAGGTTGGATGACAATTGAAGGCTTTATTGCACTAGATGTTTCCCCCAGCATCGCAGGTACAGAATGTGGCTGCTAGGGAGACACAGACTCTTATACTCCGCCTTACTTGTCGGTACCAGCATGCAGGCTTCACCAATGATCTTCATGCCTCAGGTACCTCCCACACCAATGGTATTACAGCCTCAACCTAGGCACCGTAATACCCCTAATACAGACTACCACAGCCCCCAATGCGCTGCAATGTCCCCATGGCATGTCATTTACCCCTCCCATACCACTCCTACCCACGATCTAACCTTGCATCTTGTCTTGAGTCTTACAGGGTTACCACCAGACGATGAAGAACCGGATGGTATTCCCCGCCTCGAGCCGCAACCCCAGGACTCACCAGGCGACGAGGCGGGATCATCCAGGGCCCCTCACCCCCAGCCACAACATCGCAACACTCCGTGTCCAGGGTCGACACCAACTTCTCGTCACTGCTGTCACCAACACCCTCCACCATCCCAGAAACACTCGCCTCGACTGGACATGTTAGTGAAGAGTCTCCCGGGGCACTAGCTGGTGCACAACACGCACATGCAGCTGTACATTAGGTGGAGATAGGAACCTCCGAGTGAGTGAGTGGATGGAGGGAGGCCCCAAGGACTAGCTGTCGTCCAGACTGGTCTAGCAATTCTGGAAAGGGCAGTACCATCAATGTTGGAGATGCAGGCGCAGAGCTGGAAACTATATGAGGGGCTGTCAGCAACCATCCAGCGCCTCCAAGTTTTGTCGGAGACGTCCAACCGCCTGCAGGAGCAAGGAGGCATTGCCGACAATGCGTGCCACCCAGGCCAATTATGCACAGGTGTCATCTGCGGTAGAGGCCTTGGATGCAAAGGTATCTGGCACGGGTCAGAATGTCCAAGGCCTGGGGCACAGTGTGCAGGCAGTGGTTGAGGCATAGGCCAGGGCTGCCCTGTCACAGGCAGCCATGTACCACGGCCACATGGATATGGCTGTGGCGCTCCAGAGCGTGACCCAATCACAAAGAGCCATGGCTGCGGGCATCGAGAGCATTGGCCTGGCACTGGCTGACTTGAGTCAGTCACAGCAGGGCCTGGCACGTTCTCTGAGTGCTGTGGCCCAGTCCCAGAAGGACATAGCACAGTCCTAGAGGGAAGCGGCATAGTCCCTGTGCTCGATGGCTGTGAGCTTGGAGACCCTGGTTGAGACGGGAGCGGACCTCCAGGACTGGCAGTGCCAGGTGACGGTAGAGCCCCCGGAGCTCGGTGGGGGTGTAGTGTTTTCGGGGTTGGACGGGATGGTTGAGCTGACAGTTGCCAGGCTCCCTAGTCGGCGAACCTGGAGACGATCAGGTTGTTCTGCACGCGGTGGCCCTGACGCACACATCATGCAGCTGCCTGGGCCTGCCTGGGCCCCATATTCTAGCTCATCCTGACTCTCCTCTGCATCCTCCTTTTGGGACGAGGCATGACATTCCTCCACCTCCTCCTCCAGCATGTCACCCCGCTGCTGCGCAATTTTGTGGAGGACACAGCAGGCCACCACGATGCGAGAGACCCTCCCAGGGCTGTACTGGACAGCCCCTCCAGAGCTATCCAGGTACCTGAACCGCACATTCAGCGCACTGATAGACGGCTCTATGATGCCTCTGTTCGCTGCATGGGTGTCGTTATAGCTGTTCTCCACATGGGTCTGAGGCCTCCAGGTAGGCGTCATTAGCCATGACCACAGCAGAGAACCTCTGTTGCCCAAGAGCCAACCCTTCACCCGGGGGGTGCCTCAAAGTTGTCGGGCACCGCCGAGTGTGCTGGGGCAAAGATGTCGTGCACGTTGCCTGGATAGCGGTCGCAGACATGCATGACGTGCAGCCAGTGGTCACACACCAGCTGCACACTGAGGGAGTGGGATCGCTTCCTCATGCGCTGCTGCTCGTAGGGTGTCAAGTATCCTGTTGATCACCCCCTGGACTTGGGGCATGCCTGCAATGGCGACGGATTCCACTGCCCGGGCAATCTGAAGGCAATGCATTGTGTTTCCCGGGCATATAGGGCATCCGTGAGGGCACAGATGCACCTGTGCGCGGAGGTCTGGGAGATTCCAGACAGGTCCCCACTCAGTGGCTGGAAAGACCCCGAGGCATAGAGGTTCAGGGCGACCCTCACCTTGATGGCCACTGGGAGCAGGTGTCTTCTCCCATACTCCCACGATTCCAGATGCGCCGTAATCTGGTAAAGATGTCGCAGGGTCTCCCTGCTCAGCCGCAGGTGTTGGAGGCACGCCCTGTCTGGAAGGTCCTTGTACGACAGGCGCTGCCGGTATACATGAGGCCTGATGCGATGCCTCCTTCCCACCCCCTCCTCGGCCTACTGGGCTGCCAGCTCTCCATCGTCACCGGCTGCCTCCTGCTCCTCTGGGGAAGGCCTCTGTTCTGCAGGGACCTCTCCTTGGTGCAGCTCCTGTTTATGCAACCTGTGTATCTGCCAGGGTTGCGGCGGCCAGGCACATGCCAACCACACCCGGCTGTACACCAAAATCCATTTTCTGCAGGGGGTAAAGGACTGACATGTTAACATGGTGCCTGTGGCCAATCAGGTCAAATGGGCTACACTGTGGCCCTGGTCTGCACTGCAGCCCTTACCCCTGCATGTCTGCCCTCCCCCCTCCCGATTCTAGCCCTATCCCCTGGCCCCACCCCGACACTCTTCCCTCTGCACTGCACCCGGCCCCGCCGGTGCCTGTAATCGGGACATCTCATCTGCCGTCTCCCGGCCCCAGCAAGCCCCATGGTGCATGCATCCGCTCTTCGGGCTCCGCTCTGCTCTTCCCCTACTCCACCTGCAGTAGGGCAGTGCCTTGGATGGGGTCACTGAGTGGTGCCAACACCTGGTGGGCCACCGGCAATGCTGGACATGTCCATCCCATTGATGGGTCGGCTGGTGTCAGGGATGGCCTGGGTGGGGCCCCCATATGTCTGGTGGTACTCTGCACATTTATGGGACACAGTAAACAGTCAGTGGAGTGCACAGCCAGATGGCTGCCTTGCAGGCCCCAGCAATGGCTGTCCGTGCCAGGACATCCAGGGCCCACGGCCCATCTCCTGGTTGCCCGCTGCTACTCACTGCGGCTCTGGCAGATGTCCCCCCAGCCAGCAGAACACCTGGCAGCCCATGGTTGCGCCTTTGGACACTTTGGCTTACCTCCTCTCACTCCCTCAGCAGCCATGGCGCCCATTCCTGTTTTTAAATACCACAAGCGAACCGCGCGGCATCACTTCCGTCTGGTGGAGGTGGAGCTTTTCAGGAGGTCGGAGACTACTGAATTGGGCCAGTTAATGCAGTTAATGATATGTTAACAAGTGTTACTGTATGATTTGCATGCCCATGAGGTGCTGGGCGGGAATGCATTCACGCTGCTATTAAGGCATCGGACATTGATTGGGACCTATGTGTGACTGCAGACCACAGAAATGTTCTTGACTCCTACCTGCCTTCCAAAATAGCCCAGCAAGTTAACCAGTTGTTTTAGATCCACCACAATATTCATCACACGGATTGCAGTGGTTCAAGGAAGTGGTTTATCATCAACTTTTCAAGAACAATTTCAGATGGGTAATAATTGCTGGCCATGATAGTGACACCCACATCTCATGAATGAATAAGTAAAAAAACAGATACCATTGACTGGTGAATAAGCACAAATGAATAGGAGAGACAAAGTTGTTTGGTAGGGTCGGACCAAAAGGAATACAGTAAAGTCTAATTCAGGTTTACAGTGTATTTGTATAAACACAGAGGGTACGAGAAATAAGATTGGTCAGCTGCAGGTACAAGTGGTCACATAGGAATACACTACTGTGATGATCAGGAAGACTTAGCTTAAAAAGGGGCATGACTGGGTACTAAATATTACTGGAATGCGAGCAAAGGAAATAAAAGAGGTGTGGTTGCAGTATTAATTAAGGAGAATATTACTGTGTTGACAAGAAAGGATGCATTGGAACAGTCAAGGACAGAATCGATTTAGTTAGGGTTAAGAAATAATTGAGGTGCCATTACAGTACTAGGTGTATTCTATAGGCCGCCAACTACTGGGAAACATGTAGAAGAACAACTTTGCAAGGAAATTACAAAGATGTGCAATTACAAAGATTATCTTTGGAAACAGCAACAGAGTGAAATTGCTTAATTGATAAGGCTAATTTCAGTGAGATGAGAATGAAGCTTTCATGGGTAAAATGGAATGAAAAATTGGCTGGTAAAACTTAAGAGAAAAATGGGCCATCTTTAAAGATGAGATAGTTTGAGTACAGTTGAAGCATATTTCCACAAGGGATAAGGGAGGACAACCAAAACCAGAGGTCCATGAACGGTAACGAAAGAGATAGAAGTAAGATGAAACAGAAAAAGGGTGCAGATGTCAGGTTGAAACTACGAATAAAAACCAAGCTGAATGTAGAAATTTCAGGGGGAAGAGAAAAATGTAATGAGAGCCAAAGAGAGAGTATGAAAATTAACAGAATGGGGGATTCGAAAGCCTTCTGTATGTGTAAAAAGATTGTGAGCGGAGAAGTGAAACTAATTGGAGACCAAGCAAGTGATCTATCTGTGCATAGAGGCAGAGGGCATGAATGAAGTAGTAAATGAATATGTTGCATTTATTTGTCTCTACAGAAGAAAGTGCTGTCAAAGCCGTAGTGAAGAGATAATTGAGATACTGCATGAGCTAAAAGTTGATAACTTAATAATTGATGAAAGGCTGATGAAAGTTGATAATGACCAAGACCAGAAGGGATGCATTGAAGGGTGCTGAGGAAATTTAGGGCAAAATTGCAGAGGTACTGGCCATGATCTTTGAATCCACCTTAGAAACAGGCATGCTGCCTGAGGACTGGTGGTGGAAAAGCTTCTGGGAATAATAATCTGGGACAAAATTAACAGTAATTTGGACAAATGTAAATTAATTAATGAAAAACAGCGCAGATGTGTTAAAGACAAATCGTGCTTAACTAAATTGATCGAGTCTCTTGATGAGGAAACTGAGAGAATCCATGAAGATAATGCAGTTGATGGGGTGTATATGGACTTCTAAAAGGAGTGTCATAAAGTGCAACATCATAGACTTGTCAGCCAAGCTGAAGCCCATGCAATAAAAAGGAACACACGTGACATGGATACGAAGTTGAATCAATGACTGGAAGTGGATAGTAGTGCTCAATGATTGTTTACGGAGGGGGGATAGAGAAGGTACACAGTGTTGTTCCCAGTGGTCAGTCCTGGGGCTGTTGTTTCTCTTGAAATATATCAACGACTTAGATTTAGGTAAACAGGGCACAGTTTCAAAATCTGCAGGCGGTTTAAAGCTTGGAAACGTTAGAGATATGTATACAGTGTTGGTTTCCTTATTTAAGGAAGGATGTAAATGCATTGCAAGCAGTTCAGAGAAGGTTTATTAGTATAATACTAGGAATAGGTGGATTGTCTTATGAGGAAAGGCTAGTCTTTGGAAGACTAAGAGGGCCGGGCCGGAGAATCCCCGCGACCGGGCCACGCCGCCCCGACGCCGGCCTCCTTTCCTATGCGCCGTCCCATGTAGTCCTGCACCATGTTGCGTCGGGGCCGGCGCGTTGAAGGAGGCCACTGCGCATGTGCGCGTTGACGCCAGTGCCATTGCACATGCAATGTAGGAGCCAGAATTAGTCCTGGCAGCAGCCCGTTCACGCCGTCGTAAAACGCGACGGCGTTTACGACGGCTTGGACTCTCTGCCACGGGATTAGAGAATCCCGCCCAAGATTCTTAGGGGTCTTAAGAGAGGGCCGGGGAAAGGACATGGGAGTATCTAGAATGAAGGGTCGCTGTTTAACAATAAGGGGTCACCCATTAAAAACGGAAGTGAGGATTTTTTTTTCAGAGGATCCTGAATCTTTGGAACTCTCTTTCTCAAAGGGCAATTGAAACAGAACCTATGAATATCTTTTAATAGAAGAAATCATCCCTGCAGTGCAGAAGGAGGCCATTCGGCCCATTGAACCTGCACCGGCCCTCTGAAAGAGCAGCCTACCTAGGTCCAATCCGTCGCCCTATCCCCAGAACCCCACCTAACCTTGGAGCAATTAGCATGGCCAATTTACCAACATACACATCTTTCGATTGTGGGGGGAAACCGGAGCACCCGAAGGAAACCCACACAGACATGGGAATAATGTGCAAACTCCACACAGTCACCTCAGGTCGGAATCGAACCCAGGTCCCTGATGCTGTGAGGCAGTAGTGCTGACCACTGTGCCACCGTGCAGAGGTAAATAGATTCTTGACCAGTAAGGGGGTGAAAGGTTATCAGGGGTAGTTGGGAATGTGGAGTTGAAGTTAAAACCCAATCAGCCATCATCTAATTGGATGGCAGAGCTCGAGGGACTGAGCGACCAACTCGTGCACCTAGTTTTTCTGTTTCCATGTAATGTTGTGAACTGTGAGGAGAATAGTTGATGACTTCAAGAGGACATTTACAGGCTGGTGGTAAGGGTGGACAAATAGCAGATGAAATTTAATGCAGAGAAGCTTGAAGTGATACATTTGATTGGAAGATTGAGGGGAAGCACTAAAAGCTAAGAGCTAAATTCTAAAGCAGGATGTAGGAACAGAGAAACCTGGGGCGGGCGGTGGGGGGAGACTGGTATATGTGCATGAATCATTAAAGATGGCAGGGCAGGTTGAGAAAGTGTGCTTTATAAATGGAAGCATGTAGTATATGCCTTGATGAATCTTTACAAAACACTCGTTCAGCTTCAACTGCAGTATTGTTTACAATTCTGGGCATTGCACTTTATGAAGGGCGTGAAAGCTTTAACGAGTGTGTGGAAAAGAATTGTCGGAATGGTTGCAGGGATGAAGAACTAGAGAAGTTGGGGAGATTGTTCTCCACGGAGAAGGGAAGAATGGGAGGAGATTTGATAGAGCTGTAAAAAATCATGAGGGGTCTAAAGAGAATGGAGAGAGAGAAACTGTTTCCCCTGGCGGAGGGATCGAGAAGCAGAGGACACAGATTTAAGGCAATTGGCAAAAGAACCAAAAGTGCTGCCTGGGAGGATGGTGGAGGCACATTAAATTGTGGCTTTTAAAAGGGAAATGGATAAGTACTGAAAGAAAAGAAACTTCCAAAGCTATGGGGAATGGACGAGAGGATGGAACTAGCTGAATTGCCATTACAGAGAGCCAGTGCAAACTTGATGGGCTGATTGGCCTCCTTCCATACTGTAACCATTCTATAAGTACACAAATGCTATGCACCTATTCATGTTTATTTTTTCCCTATCAGTAACACTGAACCTATAATTGATCTTAATAGTCCTTATTTGCCACAATTAGCTGTTTTTAATCCTTTCTCAGGAAGTGGGGATTTCTAATGTGACTAGCATATATTTCCCATAGTCAGCTGTTCAGGTTTGACACAAATAAATGATTTACTAAGACTTTTTAGAAGGTATTTGGCACTTGACTGGGGTCAGATATAGAGTAGACTGGGAGAGATAGCAGGTTTTCACTTTTAAATGACATTATTGAAATTGCTGGGGCAGCACGGTGGCACAGTGGCTAGCACTGCTGTCTCACAGTGCCAGAGACCAGGGTTCAAGAACAAAGAACAAAAAATAATACAGCACAGGAACAGGCTCTTCGGTCCTCTAAGCCTGTACTGGTCATGATACCAACCTTTGCCAAGCCCCTCAGCATTTCCTTGTGCCGTATCCCTCTATATCCATCCGATCCATGTGTTTGGCAAGATACCTTTTGAACGCCGTTAATGTATCTGCTTCCACAACCTCCCCTGGCAATGCATTCCAGGCACTCACCACCCTCTGCATAAAAAACCTGCCTCGCACATGTCCTCTAAACTTTGCCCCATGGACCTTAAACCTATGCCCCCTGGTGACGGACCCCTCCACCCTTTGAAAGAGTGCTTGCCCATCCACTCTATCCATGCCCTTCATAATCTTGTAGACCTCTATCAAGTCACCTCTCAACCTCCGACTATCTAATGAAAACAGTCCGAGTCTATTCACCCTCTCCACATAGCTAACACCCTCCAGACCAGGCAACATCCTGGTAAACCTCTTCTGCACCCTCTCCAAAGCCTCCACATCCTTCTGGTAGTGTGGCGACCAGAATTGTGCGCAATAGTACAAGTGCGGCCTTACCAAGGTTCTATACAATTGTAGCATGACTTGCCAGTTTTTATACTCGATGCCCCATCCAATGAAGGCAAGCATTCTGTATGCTTTCTAGACTACCTTGTCCACTTGTGTTGTCACCTCCAAAGATCTGTGGGCATGCACTCTCTGACTTCTATATTCCTTAGAGTTTTGCCATTTACGGTATATTTCCCCTCGATGTTAGACCTACCAAAATGCATTAGCTCACATTTGTCTGGATTAAACTCCATTTACCATTTCTCTGCCCAAGTCCCCAACCTATCTATGTCCTGCTGTGTCTTCTGACAATCCTCAACACTATCTGCCACTCCACCAACTTTGGTGTCATCCACGAACTTACTAATCAGACCGGCTACATTTTCCTCCAAATCGTTTATGGAGAGAAAGTCATTGATGAAGCAGCTTTAAATGGTTGGGCCTAGTACACTACCCTGAGGAACTCCTGTTCCTGTGCTGTATTGTTCTTTGTTCTTGAACCTGAGTCCCTGGCACTGTGAGGCAACAGTACTAATGACTGTGCCACCGTGCCGCCCCAACAATTTCAATAATGTCCTTGGGTGACTGTCTGTGTGGAGCTTGTACATTCTCCCCATGCCTGCGTGCATTTCTTCCGGGTGCTCCGGTTTCCTACCACAGTCCAAAGATGTGCAGGTTAGGTGGATTTTCCATACTAAATTGCCCCTTAGTGTTTAAAAAGGTTAGGTGGGGTTACTGGGTTACAGGGATAGGGTGGGGCAGGGTCAGTGCAGATTCAATGGGCCAAAGGCCTCCTTCTGCACTGTAGGGTGTCGAAGATTCTGTTAAGACTGTTTGACAGTTTTGATGCCAGCTTTTTAATTCTATATTTTTCTGAAACATTTGAGTTCAAATTCTCAAACTGTGATGGTGAAATTAGATCTTACGGGTTTAAAGAGGCAATTCTGTTAAACATGTATCACCACAGTAGAATAATGGCATAAATGGTCATGCCCTTTATAGCAGATAAGTGGTATGGTGTTTCTGTATGCTAAAATAGGAATCAATGGTATCCATTACCAATGTAATAGGGCTATAGGTTCTGCCAGGGTCGCTCAGCTCCTGACCTCGTCACAGCCTTAGTTCAAACATGGAAAAGAGATCTGAGCTTCAGAGCTGAGGTGAGAATAACGCCCCTTGATTTCAAGGCAACATTTAACTGAGTGTAGCATCAAGGAGTTTCTAACAAAGCTGGAGTCATGGGAATCGGAGAGAAATTCTCTACTGTTGGAGTCATACCTGGCACAGTGTGAAATGGTTGTGGTTGATGGAGGTCAATTACCTCCGTTCCAGGACATCACTGCAGGAGTTCCTCAGGGTAGTGTTCTAGGCCCAACCATTTAAAGCTGCTTCATCAATGACTTTCCCTCCATAATATGGTCATAAATGGGGATGTTTGCTGATGATTGCACAATGTTCGGCACCATTTGTGACTCCTCAGATACTGAAGCAGTTCATGTCCAAATGCAGCAAGATCTGGACAATATCCGGGCTTGGGCTGACAAGAGACAAGTAACATTGCACCACACGAGTGCCAGGCAATGACCATCTCCAGCAAGAGAGGATCTAACCATCGCCCCATGACCTTCAATGGCATTACCATCACTGAATCTCCTACTATCAACATCCTGGGGCTACCATTGACCAGAAACTGAACTGGACTGGCCATATAAATACAAAGGCTAGGAATCCTGCAGAAAGTGACTCACCTCCTGACTCCCTAACGTGTGTCCGCTAACGAGAAGGCACAAGTCAGGAGTGTAATGGAATAACCTCCACTTGCCTGGATGAGTGCAGCTCCACCAACACTCAACAAGTTCGACAGCATCCAGGACAAAGCACTTGATTGCTCCCCCATCCACAAATATTCAATTCCTCCACCATTGATGCACAGAACATAGAACATACAGTGCAGGAGGAGGCCATTTGGCTCATCAAGTCTGCACCGACCCACTTAAGCCAATAACCTCCTCCTAACCTTTTTTGGCCACTAAGGGCAATTTATCATGGCCACTCCACCTAACCTGCATGTCTTTGGACTGGGAGGAAATTGGAGCACCTGGAGGAAACCCACGCAGACACGGGGAGAACGTGCAGACTCCGCACAGACAGTGACCCAGTGGGTAATCAAACCTGGGACCCTGGCACTGTGATGCAACAGTGCTATCCACTTGTGCTACAGTAGCAACAATGTGTACCATCTACAAGATGCCCTGCAGGAACTCACCTAGGCTCCTTAGGCAGCACCTTCCAAACCCATGGCCAATACCATCTAGAAGAGCAAGAGCAACCGACACACCGTCGCCTGGAGGTTCCACTCCAAGCCACCCACCATCTTGAATTGGAAATGTATTGTTGGCCCTTCACTGCGGCTGGGTGAAAATCCTGGATCTTCCTCCCTAACAGCACTGTGGGTTAACTTACACCACATGGGACTTCAGTGGTTCAAGAAGGCAACTCATCACCAAATGTTCTGGGGCAATTAGGGATGGGTAATAAATGCTGGCCTAGCCAGCAACACCCATTTTCCAGGAATGAATATTTTAAAAAGTAACAGCATTTCAGTAAAAACAACTTCATGTTAGTTCATCTTTGTTTAGTTAGTTGCCACCTGCCAGTGACAATGACAATGAAATTGCCCAATGTAGAATATTCTCGGCAATGTTGCCACCCAAAATAGAATGAGTGAACTCCTCAAACCAGAATGCAGCCGGGAAGAATTTGATTAGAGGCACAAAATTGTGACATCTGCGGGTTTGAACTTCCATTTCAACCATGTTCTCGAAATCCTGAAAATTCCTGACGTGCACAACGTATTTGCGTTAGACTGTTGCGTTTCAAAGTCCGGTGGGATACAACACAGCAAAACAGCACAATGCAGATGTCAATGCTGGAAAGTGTGACATGGATTAAACCCCTTAAAGCTAATGAAGCCATTTTTAAAAAATAGGCTTAGATGTAAAGTTACATATTTTCAAACAAATGTTGAAGGGAATTTGAAGGGATTTGCATGTATATGGTGATATCCTGGGAGTTGGATGTTTCTTGATTTTGGAGTGGGGGGGGGGGGTGAGGTGGTTGTGGTGAAGGGGGATTAAAAGTAGGCAGTTTGGTTTGAGTTTGATGGGAGGATGGTCTGTGGAGCTGACCCTCAATCCTACCTCAGTATAAGAGAGTGTCTGTTTGAGACACGGCTGACGGGCTTGCATTCCTCAGGATAAAGGTTCTGTGCTTTTCTCTTTGTTTTGGTATTCAAGCCAGCCTTCATCTGAGTGCCTCTGGGCTCCAGGGACTGCCCGTAAGGAGACGCTGCCGGGTTTGAGAGAGCGACAGACGGCTGGCACCTAGGCCAGGGTTCCAAGTCTGTGCTGGGCTGTCGTCTGCAGCTAGTTTTACGATAAATGAAAATCCGGCTTGTAAATCCTCCAGAATGAATCTTGGAAGTCAGAAAAAAAATGGGGGCAAAACATAAACTAAGGCTGAAACTAAAAAACAAATAAGGTATTATGCTCCGCAAAGGTAAAGTTAAACATTCCAGAAGATGTAACTGAGAATGTTTTATGTTCATGTGTGTTAAAAGAACAATACAATTAAAGTGATTCAATTTAAAGTTATTTCCGGTGCACACTTTAGCATCTTGTGATTAATATTTCAGCAATCAATCACTTCTAATCGAGTGATTTATTGCTGAAACCGTGTTTGGAGTTGACACAACACAAGTCAATCGTCAATTTCTTCCGACTAGTCGGCGAAGGGTGGCATAATCCCTATCCAGAAAAATAAATCATACAACCCAGTTAACAAAGCAATTTATATAAAAGTGGAAAGGAGATGTTGAAGAGATGGGTGTTTAAAACACGTGATGGTTTCAGTTTATTGGAACGCTATGTTTTGTTCTCTGGTGCGTTAGTCAGTCGGGGAGAGATGAAAGTTGACTGTATTGTATCGGCGCTGTAAGAAGGTTGGAGCGAATAAAACTCACGCCTAATCCTGTCTCTGTTGGACAAGCAGTTCAGAGGCTTTGTTAACCTTGTGACCTCGCAGTCAGTGTCAAACTGAACTAGAGTCCCCTCCTCTGTACCCTGGTGTGATATGTTGGAAGATGATTGAGGAGAATGGTTTGGAGCGAAGAAGGGCTGGAAAATGTGTCTTGCAACAGTCATTCAGACATCTACAGAACCAAATCATACCACTTGATGACGGCAGCACCCCCCCCCCCCCCCCCCGACCACTCCACCCCCTGCCCCCTCCACCCACACAACCCCGTCCAGCCACACACAACCCCGTCCACCCACACACAACCCCGTCCACAGACAATACTGACCGGTGAGATTTTACATTTTGCAAATCACAGATTTATTGCAAGACTTGGATGCTATCCCAGCCGGATCTCTCCCGTTGAGGTACGACCAAGAGCCCAGAACTTCATTAAACAAAAAATGTTTCGAAATTTCAGTGTCAACGAGAAAGCACTTTGCGAATGAGGCGGACAGGAGCCCCGGCTTTCTGTCCCATTCAGGTAATGCTAACAGGTGGGGAATCCTCAGCACTTGTACAGAGTTAGCACGTCTGCCAGGAATCCAGGGAAGATCAGCATATCTCCCCCCTCTCTCTAAGGTTATCTCAGTTTTAAACTCATGAGTAATGGCTTTGAACAGATCGAACATATTAATCAATTGTGTTTAAATGTATGTCTCTTGCCCGAGTACATTTGAACACTGTCTAAATCGCACTCAGTGTAAATTAGATTATTATTTTTCCTTTGAAAGATGATGTAAGTTTGTACAGGAGAACAAATCACGGCAGTTCCAGCGCTCCCAATAGTTTGGGGGGTAGGTCTCCACTAAAAGGTTGCTCGCTCTGCCCCGGCACACAGCCGGTGAGTGAACAAGCTCGCTTTAAATACTTCACCAATGGCCCACAACCGGATGCGGAGGAACCTCTGGGACGGCAAATGGCCTATTCGATTTCACGTGGATGACGCCATTTAGCCATGAGCTATAACCGGGCAAATCCCTGTACAACTGAGGAGAGTGTGGAGCCGGGATGGGAGTGTGTGTGGGTGTGTGGGCGCGGGCATCATTCCTGTCCTTCCTCTCCTCCTGTCGCCTCTGCATTCGTGCATTGAGCCGCTAGCAGAGCTGTGGGACTGGGGAAAGGGGTCTGCTGTTTCTCCCACTTCCCACCTCATCACTGATCGCTCACAGCCCAGGGACACGGCGCCCTTCACTCCGGGAGCTTGTCATTGATCGGATATAGTGGCTGCACTTGAGGCAGAGCAGACAAGGTTACTGCCACAGTCTGTATCCAGCGGCATCGCAAAGGAACAGCTCCCATCTTCCGCGAGGTGAGCACCACAGAATATGACCTGGTTTAATGTATATTCCCATCCACCGTGTCTGCTGTGCGCTTAACTTGTTCAAGACTGCAGTCGGAGGTCTCTGCAGGGTTAACACGCATTTCGGGCAATTGCAACGAAAAAAAAACCTTTCCGATCATTGATCACTTATCCCTCAACACCAAGGGATTGCATTAAGCTAGACCCGGCTGCAGCGTACTGTTACTGCTATGAAGGGAGGGGGTGAGGGGTGGGGAGGAGGAGATAATATTTAATATCGATCAAAACCTGAGTAGCCTCATTTTAATGTAACTGCACGAGGAAACGGATCCAGCCACATCCATTACACAGTCTGGAAAGAGGCTGAAGGTAGACTTGGGAAGTTTACTGACAGTGTTTAATGTGAACACTGGCAACTGGCGGGACAAATCCGTCACCTGAATTTCATGGTAAATGTTTAACTTTTTAAACTGGGACCGGGGAGGGAGGGGGGGGGGGGTAAACAGACGATTTTCTTTCTTAAATGATATTGGTGGTCTACTTATTTTTGCAATTTATGCATTTTTTTTTGCATTTATGTGTTTGCATTTACAATTTTGCTTGGGATGGACCTTGTCACCTTCATTTAAGTGACATGTTAACCGCACACCCGGGGTGGGGATGAATGGGCATGTTGTAAGTGCTCTTCGAGTTGGGTGGGATTTGGTTTTTTTGGGGGTGGGGTGGGGGACAGCTGGAGGTCCCACTCTGCGAAATGAGGTCCAGTTAGGGCGGTCGGCTGTGTGTGTGTGATCAGCTCATGGCGCTGTTTAATGGCCCTGGTACAGTATTTGACTTTTCCGCATGTAGTATCCATTTCAAGCCAGCTTTGCTGTATCGGATTCGGCGCATCCGGAGTTGCAAACTCGCTGCCATTCAATAGCAATTGGAAGAGAGTGCTGCTCCTCCGGGTCCCAGCGCCCACTGTCACTTTACTCCAGCCTGACTCCTGAAGCACACACCTCCTGGAATAAAGCAGAGAGAGAGAGTGCTGCAAAGTACTCATCGGCCGGGGGCCAGGCGGCACCTCCGGGATCTGGTAGGGAAATTCTCCTGAGTTGTGGTTACACATTTCACCCCGCTTTGAAAATTCGGCAGAGTGCGATGAGAATATTCCTTTCGGGAGTGGGCAATCTCTCTTAACTTTTACAGACCGTGGCCTTGATTCAGTCCCGGGCCGGATGAATCTTTTATCCATATCGGTGGATGGTTTATTTTGGAGGGATAACACAGTTAGTGCGATGTCAGCTCCCAGTTCACTGCCGAGGGAACGGTGTGGGGTTTAAAGTGGGTTGGAGAAGGCGCTGGGCACAGGCTCCAAGTGTGTGAGGGAGGAGTCCTTAGATTGGGGACGTCTCGATTGCCCACTTTTTTAGCTGGGCGGATAAGGGGGAACATGTCATCTCTTTGGGAAGGCAAATAGATTGGATACAGATAAGCAGAGAGAATTGGTCATGTGTCAGCTTTTAGTTGAAGCGCCGCCTTCATTACATTGACTGAATGTCACCCAAACCATTTCATGCTTGTCCATTTTGAGGGGCAATAGTGCTCCAGATAAACGCTCGTTGTACCATCCGTGCAGCTCCGTGCCAATGGATGGTGCCAAGCTCATGCCAACCTTTCCTCGCCTTTCACAGCTCGCAGTCTGCGGCCTGGCTGAAGGTTAAACCCGGGCTGACTAAGGAGGCTGTGTGTGTGAGTGGTCACTCTGAACAAGCAAGAGGCTGAGCCGCCGGTTTAAACACATGGGCCTGCCTCCTATTGAAAATGAACCCACCTGGGACCTGCCCTGGGGAGCGGGTGGCATCTTTCTGGGCAGGGTTGTTGGATAATTCGATTGTGTGTTCCAATCCGGCTACTCCTGGGGCAATGTTTTGACGAGACCCTCAAACCGTATCCCCTCCCCCCCCCCCCGCACCGCCAAGCTGGCATTGTTTCAACAAGCCCCGTTTCATGGTACCAGGAGTGGAGAAGGGGGAAGGAGATGGGGAAGGTACTGAAGGGCCGGGGTATGCGAGAGGTCACTGAGAGGGGTGGGGTATGGGGGGGGGGGGGGTCACAGGCACGCTGGGGTATGGGGGGGGGGTCTCTGAGAGGGGTGGGTATGGGGGAGGTCACTGAGAGGGGTGGGGTATGGGGGGTCACCGAGAGGGGTGGAGTACGGGGGGTCACTGAGAGGGGTGGGGTATGGGGGTCACTGAGAGGGGTGGGGTATGGGGGTGTCACAGACAGGCCGGGGTATGGGGGGTCACTGAGAGGGCTGGGATATGGGGGGGTCACTGAAGGGGGGTGACGTATGGAGGGGGTCAGTGAGAGGGCTCGGGTATGGGGCGTCACTGAGAGGGGTGGGGTATGGGGTTCACCGAGAGGGCTGGGGTATGGGGGGAGGTACTGAGAGGGCTGGGGTATGGGGGGGGGTCACTGAGAGGGGTGGGGTATGGGGGGTCACTGAGAGGGGTGGGGTATGGGGTTAACTGAGAGGGCTGGGCTATGGGGCAAGGTAATGAGAGGGCTGGGGGATGGGGGGGTCACTGAGAGGGGTGGGGTATTGGGGGTCACTGAGGGGTGGGGTATGGGGGGGTCACTGAGAGGGGTGGGGAATGGGGGGTCACTGAGGGGTGGGGTATGGGGGGTCACAGAGGGGTGGGGAATGGGGGGTCACTGAGGGGTGGGGTATGGGGGTCACTGAGAGGGGTGGGGAATGGGCGGAGGTACTGAGAGGGTGGGGTATGAGGGGATGGGTCACTGACAGGCTGGGGCATGGGGGGTCAATGAGGGGGCTGCGGTATGGGGGGAATCACTGAGGGGGCTGGGGTATGGGGGAGTCACTGAAAGGGTGGGGTATGAGGGGATGGGTCACAGACAGGCCGGGGTAAGGGGGGATTTCTGAGAGGGCTGGGGTATGGGGGGTCACTGAGGGGTGGGGTATGGTGGTGTCACTGAGAGGGGTGGGGGGTCACTGAGGGGTGGGGTATGGGGGGGTCAGTGAGAGGGGTGGGGTATGGAGGGGGTCAGTGCGAGGGGTGGGGTATGGAGGGGGTCAGTGAGCGGGGTGGGGTATGGGGTTCACTGAGAGGGCTGGGGTTTAGGGGGGTCAATGAGAGGGGTGGAGTATGGGGGAGGTACTGAGAGGGCTGGGGAATGGGGGTGGTTCCCTGTGAGGGCTGGGGTATAGGGGGGTCAATGAGAGGGGTGGGGTAAGGTCTGGGGAATGTGGGGGGGGTCCCTGTGAGGGCTGGGGTATAGGGGGACAATGAGAGGGATGGGGTATGGGGGGGTCAATGAGAGCGGTGGGTTATGGGGGGTGGTCACAGACAGGCTGGGGTATGGGGGGGTCTCTGAGAGGGCTGGGGTATGGGGGGTGTCACAGACAGGCTGGGGTATGGGGAGTCTCTGAGAGGGCTGGGGTATGGGGGGCCTCTGAGAGGGCTGGGGTATGGGGGGTGTCACAGACAGGCTGGGGTATGGGGGGTCTCTGAGAGGGCTGGGGTATGGGGGGTCTCTGAGAGGGCTGGGGTATGGGGGGTCTCTGAGAGGGCTGTGGTATAGGGGGGTCACTGAGAGGGCTGGGGTATGGGGGTGGTGTCACAGACAGGCTGGGGTATGGGGGTGGTCTCTGAGAGGGCTGGGGTATGGGGTGGTCTCTGAGAGGGCTGGGGTATGGGGGGGTCACTGAGAGGGCTGGGGTATGGGGGGTGTCACAGACAGGCTGGGGTATGGGGGTCTCTGAGAGGGCTGGGGTATGGGGGGTCTCTGAGAGGGCTGGGGTATGGGGGGGTGTCACAGACAGGCTGGGGTATGGGGGGTCTCTGAGAGGGCTGGGGTATGGGGGGTCACTGAGTGGGCTGGGGCATGGGGGGGCACTGA
The DNA here is from genome assembly GCF_047496885.1 of Scyliorhinus torazame. Classification (NCBI taxonomy): domain Eukaryota; kingdom Metazoa; phylum Chordata; class Chondrichthyes; order Carcharhiniformes; family Scyliorhinidae; genus Scyliorhinus; species Scyliorhinus torazame. Next base: position 246,942,387 of record NC_092711.1, read on the forward strand.
GAGGGGTGGGGTATGGGGGGTCTCTGAGAGGGCTGGGGTATGGGGGGTCACTGAGTGGGCTGGGGTATGGGGTGTGGTGTCACAGACAAGCTGGGGTATGAGGGGTCTCTGAGTGGGCTGGGGCACCGGGGGGGGGGTCTCTGAGAGGGCTGGGGTATGGGGGTCACTGAGTGGGCTGGGGCATGGGGGTCACTGAGTGGGCTGGGGTATGGGGGGTCACTGAGTGGGCTGGGGCATGGGGGGTCACTGAGTGGGCTAGGGTATCGGGGGTCACTGAGTGGGCTGGGGCATGGGGGGGGCACTGAGAGGGCTGGGGTATGGGGGGTTCCCTGTGAGGGCTGGGGTATGGGGGGTGAATGAGAAGGCTGGGGCATGGGGGGGTCACTGAGAGGGGTGGGCAATGGGCGGTATTGTGTGCGTGCTGGAGGACTCCTCCTGAAGGAGGTTCCAGTGTACTAGCTGGGTGGGTATTGCCTCTGTATCTTGCTGATCCCTCTCTCTCTCTGCCCTGTCCCTAGGTCTGACCAATGTGCACTCAGCCCCCGGGCCTGCACCCAGCACGTTCAGATGGAAACGGCAGCAGCGCTCCCCTCGTCCCTCTCCCTCCAGCTGGCTCACGACAGGGGGCGGCAGCGGGTTGACCCTGAGCCCGGGGACGTGCAGCCGGGGCCGGTGCTGTCGATCGGTCAGATTCGGGCAATCCGAGCCAACAACGACTATGTGGAGCGGCCCCTGATCCTCCGGGCAAAGATCAACGCAGGCAGCCCGCCCGGCTCGGGGCAGAAGTGGGAGAGGGCGGCCGAGCCGAGCCTGGCCGTGCCGGAAGCGCGCTCCTCAGCCCAGCTTCACCAGCAGCTGCAGCAACACTTGAGCAGGTCAACGAGCACGGTGAGCTCAGCCTCCCGCAGCAGCAGCACCTCGGAGCAGAGGCTGCTGCTCAGTTTGAGTTCGTCTCCTTCTGGCCCAGGGATTATCAGGGCGCAGCCCAAAGCTGACCTCAAAGGCGATTTCAACAAGGTTCCTGGCGTCGAGGACTGGAGCCAACACTCTCTGCGGTGCGAGCAATGCGGGAAGTGCAAATGCAGCGACTGCACGGCTCCCAGGACTCTGCCTTCGTGCTGGCTCTGTGACCAGAGGTGCCTTTGCTCCTTCCAGAGCGCCCTGGACTATGGCACTTGTCTGTGCTGTGTCAAGGGCCTCTTCTACCATTGCTCGAGCGATGACGAGGACAACTGTGCGGACAACCCGTGCTCCTGCAGCCCAGGCCACCGCTGCGCCCGCTGGACCGCCATGGGCATCCTCTCCATCCTCTTGCCCTGCCTGTGGTGTTACCTGCCAGCTAAGGGATGCCTCCGGCTCTGCCAGGGGTGTTACGACGGCGTCAAGCGACCGGGCTGCAGGTGCAAGAACTCAAACACCGTGTGCAGGAAGTTCTCCAACACAACGTGTCCTAAAACCCTGGAGAAACCTTTGTGACCAAGGCCCTCCTGCTAAATCCGCGACCAAGGTTAACGAACCCTGTGGAAGTTCAGAAGGCACATTCTCCAAAGCTTCCCTTGAGTGAGGTCGGCGAGGGGAGATCACATTGTTTCTCACGCCCAGGCCCCTAGGACAGGCACAAGATGATCTGACGTGGCGGGGTTGCTGAACTCTCAGTTGGAAGTTTGAATAAAGCACCTTCCTGATGACTAGCTCTACAACCTGAAGTTTGAGCGTTTAAAATCGACCCAGGGAAAAGGGACCGTCAATCCCCTTCATATTATGCACCTTTCGTGTGGGTCCTTCCTATGTTCATTACAGGCTCCAGTCAGTTAATTTCGCCCACAAACTCCCCATTGTCATATATCTCAACAATATGGACAGAAATACATTTGATTACCAACCCCAACCCCCCCCCCCCCCTCCACAAAAAACAAAGCCCCTTCACCATTCTGAACGATGACCATCTTCACACAATGGGGGTTTCTTCACCTGACGCCCTCGGACCTGGAGGCAATACCCCCCGCCCCCTATGCCCACCATCACTCCCAGTGCTGGGACCCCGGAGTAGCCATTGCCAGATGGTCTGTCCACAGTAAAGCCACTCAGTTTCCGGGAAAACCATGCAAATTGTCTTCACTATCGACGCATTAAATATTTATTGCTTGGCTTAGAAATGTGATATGGTCAACCGGAAATATATTCTCTCTCTCAACCGCCAACACCGTTCTTATTGACATTTTCGCGCAGTTGAGTTGTAGAATTAAGTTTGAAACCGTTTTGATTCTTTGCTCCCTGGATCCTGAGGGCGATGGTTTTTTTTTTAAAGGGTGGTGTTGGAGGTGATTCGGGAGCGTGCAGAAAGCTGATGCTTCGTAGGGAGAACTGTCGCCTTCTCGGATTCATGTCCACTGGGCGAGGTTCAGATTGACTGTAGACGTGTTTTCATGTCTGGATGGTAGGTTGGAGGGTGGGGGGGGGGGGGGGGGGCTGCTGGGCAGGGGGTGGGGGCGTATTGAAGAGGGTCACTTCCATCTATGAGAAAGTGCTTGGCTCACTGGTGCTGAGTTGTACTATGTCGATGTGCTGGTGAGAATGCCTCACACTCACTCATTCTCCTCCCTCCCACCTGGAGCATAAGGCCATAAGATATAGGAGCAGAATTGGGCCACTCGGCCAATCGAGTCTGCTCCGCCATTCAATCGTGTGTTCTTCAGTCCAGGAACCCTTGAGCAAGATCTTCACCCCACTTTTACCCTGATGTGGAGTTCAAGGCATTTGCCACATTGAATCGCGCCACGTCCTGCTAAACCCTGATATTGTCAATGGCGGGGGCATCTCTGCTTTGCTTTGACATTCATTATCAGTACGAAGTCTTACAACACCAGGTTAAAGTCCAACAGGTTTGTTTCGATGTCACTAGCTTTCGGAGCGCTGCTCCTTCCTCAGGTGAAGGAAGGAGGAAGGTGAGGAAGGAGCAGCGCTCCGAAAGCTAGTGACATCGAAACAAACCTGTTGGACTTTAACCTGGTGTTGTAAGACTTCGTACTGTGCTCACCCCAGTCCAACGCCGGCATCTCCACATCATTCATTATCAGGCAAGTGGTTTTGGTGACCACATTATTTTAGTATCCACAGGAGCAATGGGACACCCTAATCCCGTTTTTCGATTATAATTGACTTCCTTTAGTGATAACCATCCACTCACTGTAAAGCTAATTACTGTGGAATGCCCGTTCCACCCTATTCATTGTGAAAGATAGTCAATTAAACCCCACTCCACTCTAAAGCCCAGTTATGGAACCCTCTCTGTAGCCCCACTCATGATAAGTTTCTCTGTTACATTGTTGTTCATGATAAAAACTGGGTTCAAAGATATCCAGGCGCAACCTCATTCGCTATGACTCTCAGTTATAATAGTATATCACAAGACAACTGGACCTTGATTTGTCGAGGTCTTCGCTCTAAACGATTCCTTGTCCCTTGCAAAATCAGAATTTGACCCTTGAGCTCCGACCTGGTTGGAGCGTATCTGGGAGGTAAGCCACGGGAAGGTTCATTTGATATTTCATTAGTGAAAGTTTTGGGCTCACAAACAAACGGACGTGCCGGAAACAGCAGAGGATTACAGAGCCTTAGCCTTCTGCTGTTTACTCAGAAATGCATTAACTACATTCCATTGTCCCTTTCCTTGCAAAGGAGTCTTAATATTTATTTGTCATGTAGTGTGCCGCTGTACAGACCCGCTTCCTGCTGAGAGGAAGCTGTTGTTCATGCCTTTTGTCAATTACAACTACCTGGCTGTCTGCGAGATTGTGTCCGGCCAAGTGCATGTAAGCTGGAGAAATGTGAAGTGGCAATTGCTGTACAGTGTGTTGAGTGGCCCGCCCCGCCCCCTCCTCCCCCACCCCCTTCACCATTGCGTGCCACAGAAGGCAGCTCTGAAGTCCAAGATCCTCTGGGGGATGACACATGGACAATGGGAGCAGTTTGCAGGAAGGCGCCTTCTGTCAGGATAGTTTGTGTGGAGTTTGGGAATCGCTATCGGAACGAAGTGGACATTTCTGCGGGGGGTGGTGGGGGGAGTTGTGATTATTCCCAACTGGGTTAACGTAGACAGGCCATTAACACAAAGCAATTGTTTCACGTGTCCCCAGGGATGAACTGACCTTCCCAGTGTGAAATCGCTAAGAACAGTAGGGGTAGACTTAAATGCCAACGGGCTCTCCCTGCAGGATCTTTAATCCAAACGGTTTCTTCAATTCTGTATTTGTATTTTTAAGCATGAACATTCCTGAAACAAATTCTGTCCTTTATGTAAACCTGGACCTACTCATTCATAGCACAGACTGGCCCACGATGGGCCAGTAGCCAAATGGGCCGCTACCTTCTTAGCATTGCCTTATGATTACATGGTGGATGGTAGCTCATGGTTTTCCTAGAAGTTGTTTGGCAACCTGCAAAGCGAGGAGACGAACTGTTGTTTCCAATGGTTTGTTTTTTTCACAATGCAATGGAGTGGATTCAGCCTTCTCCCGTCTCTCTCTCTCTCTTGAGCAATCATTACATGAAACGAGGATTGAAGTGGGTTTGAATAAGCCATACAGAGTCTGCGTGAGGATCCCGGAAGAGAACACCTTTTGAACTATAATGCAGTGACACTTTATTACCTGGATGTATGGAGTAGCTATCGGATCATCAGTTCAGCGTACAATCGGGACCTTGATGCAGTATGAGGACGAAACACTGGGAGGTTTTTTTTTGAGAGATCTGACCAGACGTTCCGTTCAGGGGCATGTTCTTGCTTTCTTTAGGTTGTGACCATAGCAAGAGCCTGCCTCCTTGTTAAAGTTACTTTGATATATTTTTGTATATACGACATTAATACTGTGAATGGTGCCATATGAAGGAAGGACTCCAGTTATTGGTACATTGTGCATTCAGGTGAATGTCCGACTCCGTCTCCTGCTAACATCAGGCTGTATTACCCTATATACAAATTCCAATTATTGCATTGCTTAGGTACAATTGGCATCCTGTATATCAATCACAAAAGTTACTGATTCTTTTTTCTATTTTTGCCAATATGTTGATTAGTCTAAATATTTATTTGAAGTTTTATTTTATAAGATATTTATTTAAACACAATACCCTTTAGAGATGGAAACTGTACAGAACATGCTGCAAAATGTAAGGGTGGCACCACAGAGCTGAATAAAGTATAAAATAGAAATATATTAATTTTGAAAATAAATTGCTTTCTTGGTTTTATTCCATGGCCTGCAGCGAAACAAAATGTTTGTTCTCCAGAAGTAATCTAGGATTGCTCGTCTTTGGCAACACGTGTAGTGGCAGTGATTCAAGTGTACCAAGATTTTTATTTATTTACATAAAAATAAACATGTACAAGCGAGACAGTCTGCACCTAAGCCAGAATAGGCCCAACATCCTTGTGGTTGGGTTTGCCAGTGCTGTTGGGAGGAGTTTGAAGTAGTTCGACAGAGGGAGGTGACACAGAGCATTAGTACAATAGGAACACATACTAAAGGAACCAAGGCAGAGGGAGTTCAGCCATGTAGCACAGTGGGTAGCAGCCAGGGCCCCAGGTTCGATTCCCAGCTTGGGTCACTATCTGTGCAGAGTCTGCATGTTCTCCCCGTGTCTGTGTGGGTTTCTTCTGGGGCTCCGGTTTCCTCCCACTAGTTCCGAAAGAGGTGCTGTTAGGTAATTTGGACATTCTGAACTCGCCCTCTGTGTGCCCGAAAAGGCACCGGAATGTGGCGACTAGGGGCTTTTCACAGTAACGTCATTGCAGTGTTAATGTAAACCTACTTGTGACAATAAAGATTATTATTATTATGTTGAGTTCCAAGGGAGTAAGGCGAGGCTGGATGGCGTCTACGTTAATGCAAGGAGCATTATAGGTAAGACTGATGAGTTAAGGGCGTGGATCAACATGTGGAATTGTGATATTGTTGCCATCACAGAGATGTGGTTGAGGGAGGGGCAGTGCTGACAACTCAACATTCCTGGGTACAGGATCTTCAGAGGAGTCAGGGAAGGGTGTAAATGAGGAGGTGGTGTTGCATTATTACTTAAAGAGTCAGTTACTGCAGTAAAGCGGGACGATTTCTTGGAAGGGTCCTCAAGTGAAGCTTTGTGGGTAGAGTTAAGGAATAGCAAGGGGGGCTGTCTCATTGCTGGAAGTGTATTACAGGCCCCCAAACAGTCAGTGGGCAATAGAGGAGCAGGTATGTAGACAATTCACTGAGGTGTGCAAAAATAACAATAATAGGGGTAATTAATTATATTAGGGGATTTCAACTTTCCTAGCCATAGTGTAAAGAGTTTAGAGGGGCAGATTTCTCGAAATGTATTCAGTAGAGCTTTTTAAGTCAATATGTAGAAGGTCCAACAAGACTTGATCTAATTCTGGGGAATGAAGCCAGACAGGTGCTTGACATGACAGTGGGGGAACATTTTACTGCTAGTGCCCAGAACACAGTACGATTTAAGTTTGCGATGGAAAAGGAAAAAGCTAGTCTGCAAAAATAGTTTGAATTGTGGGAAGGAAGATTTCATTTTAAAAAGGCATGCTTTGGCCTAAGTAGACTGGGACCAGCTTCCTGTGAGAAAATCTACAGCAGAGCAGTGGTTGGGGGGGGGGGGGGCGAGGTCACAAAGGAAATTTGAAAGCGTACAGGTCCAACATGTTCCCTTTAAGGTGAAATGTAGAAGCAACAAACACAGAGAACCCTGAATGTCTAGGAATATTCAGGACTGGATAAGAAAGAAAAGAGAGGCTTTTAGCAGGTACAAAGGAAGCAAATCAGTGGAGGCCTTAGTGGAGTATAAAAGGGCAGGGGGGAACTTAAGAAAGCAATTAGGAGAGCAAAGAGGGGGAATGAAACGGCATTAGTGGGTAAGATTAGGGAGATTCCCAAGACATTCCATAAGTATATTAAGGGGAAGAGGATAACCAGGAAAAGAGTAGGGGCATTCTGCATGGAGCGGAGGACATTGGCAGGGTGTTGAATGAGTACTTCACATCTGTCTTCACTCGAGAGAAGAAGAATATAGGTACAGAATTTGGGGAGAGGGACTGCAAGGTTCTTGAGCAGTTTGACATAGGGAGTGAAGAGCAATTGGAGGCTTTGGCAGGCTTAAAAGTGTACAAATCTCCAGGTCGAGATTAGTTGCATCCCCGGCTGCTGTGGGAGGCAATGGGGGGAGGGGGTGGAATTACAAAAATTTTAATACCCCTCTGGCCCAGAGTGGGGTGGGGGGGGGGGGGGTGGGAGTCAGAAGCGTGGAGGACAGCTAATGTGGTTCCACGTTAAAGAAGGGTGGTGGAGATAAGCCAGAGAACTACAGACCAGTGAACCTCACACCAGTGGCAGGTTCAGAGAAAATGCTGAAGGAAAGAATTAATCTTCACTTGGCAAGGTAAGGTTTGATCGGGGATAGTCAGCATGGCTTTGTCAGTGGAAGGTCATGCCTAACATATCTGATTGAATTTTTCGAGGAGGTGATTGTGTGTGTAAATGCAGATAGTGCAGTTGATGTTGTTCATATGAATTTTAGAAAAGCCTTTGACAAGGTCCCGTATGGAAGACTGATGAAGAAAGTAAAAGCACACGGGATCCAAGATAACTTGGCAAGTTAGATCCAAAACTGGCTTAGTGGTAGGAGGCACAGAGTAGGTGGTAGAAGGCTGTTCATGTGAATGGTGGCCAGTGTCCAGTGGTGTACCACAGGGAGCAGTACTGGGTCCCTTACCAGCCCGTACCAGCCTCCCCGAACAGGCGCCGGAATGTGGTGACTAGGGACTTTTCACAATAACTTCATTTGAAGCCTACTTGTGACAATAAGCGATTTTCATTTCATTTCTTATTGTCCGTGATATATATAAACAATGTAGATGAGAATGTGGGTGGATGATAAGTAAGTTTGCTGATGACACAAAGATTGGCAGAGTGTTTAATAGTGAGGAAGAAGGTCTTAGGTTGCAGGAGATGGATGGATTGGTCATCTGGGCAGATCAGTGGCAGATGGAATTTAACCCGGAAAAGTGTGAAGTGATGCATTTGCCTTTATCAGTTGTGGCACTGAGTTTAAGAGCAGAGAGGTTATGTTTAGCTGTAAAAAATCTTTGGTTAGGCCTCAACTGGAGTGTGCAGTTCTGATCACCTCACTATAGGAAGGACGTGATTGCATTGGAGAGGATGCAGAGGAGATTCACCAGGAGTTGACTGTGATGGAGCATTTGAGCTGTGAAGAGATACTGCGTTGTTTTCTTTCGAGCATAGAAAGCTATGGGGATATCTGATTGAGGTGTATAAGATTACGAGGGATATGGACAGGGTGGATAGGAAGCAGCTGTTCATCTCAATTGAAGGGTCAATAATGAGGGGGTACAATTTTAAGGTGAAGGGCAGGAGGTTCAGAGGGGATTTGAGAAAAGGCTTTCTCACCCAGAGAGTGGTGAGAGTCTGGAATGCACTGCCTGGGAGGGTAGCAGAGATCTTTAAAAAGTATGTGGATGAGCACTTGAATGGCTTTAAGATTCAAGGCTATGGGCGAAGTTCTGGAAAGTGGGATTAGTGTAGTTTTGTTGGTGCAGGCTCGTTAGGCCAAAGGGCCTCTTCTGTTCTGTATGACTTTATGACCAGTAAACTACAGATGTTGGAAATCAGAAATAAAAGCAGAAAAATGCTGGAAAAACTCAACAGGTACTAGCAGCATCCGTGGAGAGAGAAACAGCTACCATTCCAAGTCCAATATGACTTCTTCAGAACTAACATGAATTATCATGATTTACCCGGCCCCCAATACAAAGCCGATCATTCAACATCACCGTGCAGGGAGGTGCAGTCGAGCATCCCGGAGCATGTGCACAGATGGAAATTGAAAAGGAGGCATGTCTGATACCCTTTACTACAACCGTGGCACAGTGGTTAGCACTGCTGCCTCACAGCGACAGGAACCCGGGTCAATTCCAGCCTTGGATGACTGTCTGTGTGGAGTTTACACATTCTTTCCGTGTCTGCATGAGTTTCCTCCGGGTGCTCAGGTTTCCTCCCACAGTCCAAAGATGTGCAGGTTAGGTGGATTGGCCATGATAAATTGCCCCTTTCTACCCAAAGTTTAGGTGGGGTTACAGATTTGCGGGGATAGAGTGGGCCTAGGTGGGGCGCTCTTTCAGAAGGTCAGTGCAGACTCGATGGGCCGAATGGCCTCCTTTTGCACTGTAGAGATTCTGTGATTCTATGATTCTGACCAGTTGCTGCAAACGGTGAGTGATGTGGAAGGTCCAACTGGGATAGAAGAAGAAAGGGTGTTGTTACTAGGTAGGTTGACGAGTCTAAACAATAAGCTGACTAGTTATTAAAGCCTATTGGGGAACTAGAGAGGGTTCTGGGGCAGCAAAATGATGAAGATGAACAACACAAATACCGCTTTTTATGCAGAAGTGGCGAATCTTCCACTTCAATACCAGCAGTGGCTCTCAAATTTAAATTTGAGGCAGTGATGAAGGGATCAAAATATTAGGATGATGAGTGATTTGCATATGATGGCATTCCTATGACTTTACTGAGCTCATCCTTTTCACTGGTAGAAGTTGTGTGCTGTTAAAGTAAGTATGTAGGATTATTGCAGTACACCTGTAGATGATGCATACAGGTGCCACTGGTGGAGGAGGTCAACATTGCAATGATCAAGTGCCATGATTCAATCTGGCAATATCTGTAATTGAAATGCCATTTCAGAAGTTAACTTCTGGTTCAGTTCACCGTGTTGCTTGGCGGGACGTTTGTTGTTGAATATTTGGGGCATCAAATTAAAGTGGAATTTCTTTAAGTGCACCTCAGTTTCCAGGTCCTAACATTTCGCACTACCTCAGCATTAACTCTCTTAACCCGAGGGGCGTCACGGTGGTGCAATGGTTAGCACTGCTGCCTCACGGCGCTGAGGACCAGCGTTCGATCCAGGCCCTGGGTCATTGTCCGTGTGGAGTTTGTATATTCTCCCCATGTCTGCGTGGGTCTCACCCTCACAACCCAAAGGTGTGCAGGTTAGATGGATTGGCCAAGTTAAATTGCCCCTTAATTGGAAAAAGTAGAATTGGGCACTTTAAATTTATTTTTAAAGACTCTCTCAACTCTCCACCATCTTAATTGCCAACCTGTTCATTCCACTTTTTGTAGAGATGAGCAGAAAGTTCCTCCAATTAAACCCAGGAAGGTTTCAACTATTGTCTTTGGTCCCCATAACAAGCTTTACTCCATGGCTGCCATCTCTGTCCCTCTTCCCAACAATTGTCTGATGCTGAGTCAGACTGTTCGCAAACCTGGTGTTATTTTTGACCCAGAGTAGCATGAGCTTCCAGCATACGTTCATGCATCACTAAAATGACCTATTTCCATCTCTGTCACATCACCTGACTCCACCTCTGCCTCAGTTCATCTGCTCCTGAAATCTTTATCCACGCCTTTTTCACCTCCAGGGTTTGACTATTCTCATACACCCCTGTGTGACCACCCTCTGTAAAATTGAGCAAATCCAAAACTCTGCTACCTATATTGTAACTTGCATCAAATCCCATTTACTCATCATCCATGTGCTCACTGACCTACACTGGCTCCTGATTAAGCAATGACCTGATTTTAAAATTCAAGTCCTTGTTTGCAAATCCCTTCATGGCCTCTCCCTCCTTCTTATCTCTGTAATCTCCTCCCGCCCCCAAACCTCCGAGATCACTGTGCTCCTCTAACTTTGGTTTTTTGAGCATCCCTCAAATTAATCTCTCTATGATTGATGGCTGTTCCTTCAGCTACCAAGTCCCTAAACTCTGGAATTCTCTCCTTAAACCATAGTGACACTTGACCTCACTTGATATCTTGAAGAAACTCCTTAAAATTTAGATCTGACCAAGCATTTGATCATCAGCCTCTATTCTGAGGCTGTGTCGCATTTTATTTTACCCTATGAAGTGCCTTGGTTGATTTTAATATGTTAAAGGTGCTTTAAATACAAGTTGTTGCACTTTGAGTCCAGTGCTAATATTAAGGATGCTCACATCCAACAGCGGAACATGTACTGCTTTTATAAAAATACTTCTTTGATTAGATTATAGAAGTTCTTAGCAAAAAGCATTTATGCTGCTGAAGTGATGTTCTCTTCCTGGTGGTAAAGCCGTACGTACTCATATACATGTTTATTTTCACATCAACCTGCCATCAGGTTCGTAGACCTAGGGCCTAATGCTGAATCACTAGCCTTGATTTTTCAATCAAAATTAAAATGGCACCAACATAAAATTGGCTTTAGACCCACAGCAAAGTTCCCTCTTCATTGCTCCAAAAACAATTGTTCTGAACTGACTAATTCAGCAGAGATCACATTAAATTATTTGTTTGGAATTGATGGTGACAATTTATCCTACCAGTAATTTTATGTTGTGAACTTGAGATCTGAGGGCAGCATGGTTTTGTGAAGGGGAGGTCGTGTCTCACTAACTTGATAGAGTGATAGAGTTTTTCGAAGAGGTCACAAAGATGATTGATGCAGGTAGGGCAGTGGATATTGTCTGTATGGACTTCAGTAAGGCCTTTGACAAGGTCCCTCATGGTAGACTAGTACAAAAGGTGAAGTCACAGGGGATCAAGGGTGAGCTGGCAAGATGGATACAGAACTGGCTAGGTCATAGAAGGCAGAGAGTAGCAACGGAAGGGTGCTTTTCTGATTGGAGGGCTGTGACTAGTGGTGTTCCGCAGGGATCAGTGCTGGGACCTTTGCTGTTCGTAGTATACATAAATGATTTGGAGGAAAATGTAACTGGTCTGATTAGTAAGTTTGCAGACGACACAAAGGTTGGTGGAATTGCAGATAGCAATGAGGACTGTCAGAGGATACAGCAGGATTTAGATCGTTTGGAGTCTTGGGCGGAGAGATGGCAGATGGAGTTTAATCCAGACAAATGTGAGGTAATGCATTTTGGAAGGTCTATGCAGGTAGGGAATATACAGTGAATGGTAGAACCCTCAAGAGTATTGACAGTGAGAGAGATCTAGGAGTACAGGTCTGCAGGTCACTGAAAGGGGCAACACTGGTGGAGAAGGTAGTCAAGAAGGCATACGGCATGCTTGCCTTCATTGGCCGGGGCATTGAGTATAAGAATTGGCAAGTCATGTTGCAGCTGTATAGAACCTTAGTTAGGCCACGCTTGGAGTATAGTGTTCAATTCTGGTCGTCACACTACCAGAAGGATGTGCAGGCTTTAGAGAGGGTGCAGAAGTGATTTACCAGGATGTTGCCTGGTATGGAGGGCATTAGATATGAGGAGCGGTTGAATAAACTCGATTTGTTCTCACTGGAACGACAGAAGTTGAGGGGCGACCTGATAGAGGTCAATTATTATTTAAGGTGCGAGGGGCAAGGTTTAGAGGAGATGTATGAGGCAAGTTTTTTTACACAGAGGGTAGTGGGTGCCTGGAACTCGCTGCCGGAGGAGGTGGTGGAAGCAGGGACAATAGTGACATTTGAGGGGCATCTTGACAAATACATGAATAGGATGGGAATAGAGGGATACAGACCCAGGAAGTGTAGAAGATTTTAGTTCAGACGAGCAGCATGGTCGGCCCAGACTTGGAAGGCCGAAGGGCCTGTTCCTGTGCTGTACTTTTCTTTGTTCTTTGAGCCAGCTTGAAAAGGCTCAAAACTCCTGAAGTCCCACTTTAATAGGAACGATGTTAAGAAAGGATGTTGTCCTGGTATTTTCACAGTGAGGCCATTCATTGGTTCTTTTGCTCATACGTCAGATTTTGATTTTTCTGTTCTTGTCCAGAGAGTTATTTAACATTGTAATTGATATCCCTTTCCCATCCTTACAGTGACCGGAGGTACTACTGTGCCCATCTTAGTCACGAGGTTAACCGCAGGGTGACTTTAGGTTGATGACCAGTTGCCATGTTTCCGTAATATTTCTGTGATTAAGTGAACATACAGCAGATATGGTAACCCTCACAAGACTCACGAGGGCACCTCAATCGACCTCCTCTTGGGACTCGTGGAATATCAGCCTCCCCACTAGTGGGCGGAGGCCCACCAGCTGGGACTCGGAAATTTACCTTATAGAAGCAGGCCTGGACTGGGATCGGCATCTCCTGTCGTCCCAGTTGGAATTTGTGAGCTGTAAGCTGTTTTGCGGCCTTTACTTTATGTTGATTCATTCAATACTGCTCAGCTTATCCGCTTGGGCCTCCTGAGCTTTTATACTGGCGACGAGGAAAGCGGTGGCTGTGATTCTCCATGCCCTGACTGCACCAGAATACCCCAGCATGGGTGAGAGATCTAAAGGGTTTTGATGTTGGTTTTTTGAAAGGCTAGAGGCCTTTGTTGCAGCCGTTGAAGACTGGGCCCAGTATACCAAACGGATAAGGTACTTCTTCCAGCCAAATGGCATTGTTGGAGATGACCGACAGAAAGTAATACTCCTGACCACCTGTGGGGCCCCTACATTCAGTATAATCAAGAGCCTCGCCTACCTGGCGGCCCTGGACTCAAGATCCTTTATCAAGATCGTGGAACATGTTGCAAATCATTATGACCCCAAACCGTCAGTAGTCATGCAGAGGCACCTGTGCAATGCGGCTGGACGTACCCCTGGGGAATCGCTTATGGAATTTCTGACATGCCTTCGTAAGTTAACTGAACATTGTGACATGGACCCATACCTCGCTGATATGTTAAGAAATCATTTGGTGTGTGGTATTAACAATATAACGACTCAAAGGAAACTTAGCGGAGCTGGCCTTGGACCGGAAAAGGGCCATAGAGATGTCACTCCCCCACGAGAATGTGGAGAAGGGGGCCCAGATCGCACATGCCGATGCCTTCATCCAACTCCCACTGCCCGTAAGCCCATCCTTCCTGCGAGTAACGGATGATGTCATATTAACATTGAACCTCATGGACATCCTACCGCACAAATCCACACCTAGACCCGAAGGGAACCTACTTTGGCAAAAATAGCACCACATTGTCCGACGCAGTGGGCTACAAAAAAATCTCCAGAGGAACTGCAGGTCTCTCTTGCAAAACAGCAAGGGCACAGTGTGGAGGATGGCATCCTCCTGAGGAAGCTCACATGGCACATGGCCAGGTCAGGGCATGATTTTACAAGATTGACTCCTGTGTGTTTCCAAGATGAAGATGCTCACAAGGAGCTATGTGTGGTGGTCATCGAGTGAAGGGCACAGCAATGTGCGACTTGCCAGGAACTCCTCTGTCAGCCTCACTCCACCCTTGAGAGTGGTCGGATGCCTCGGGTGCGCTTGCATGTGGACTTTGCTGGGCCCTTCATGGGGTCAATGTTTCTACTCCTTGTAGACACCCACTCAAAGTCGATGGGCATGTACCGAATGTCTTCCACCACCTTGCGAATCACAATGGAGAAATTGTGCCAATGCTTGACACGTACAATGGAACCCCCTTTACCAGCGAGGAATTCCAGGCGTTTATGCTCGATAATGGTGTGAAACAAGTCTGAGCCACCCCATACCATCCATTCTCAAACGGTCTGGCTGAGTGAGCATCCCTACGTTTAAACAGGGCATAAAAAAACGGACTGCAGGTTTTATTGAGACAATTCTAGAAGCACAGCTACAGACCAAGCGGTGAAGATGACCCCTTCAACAATCCATCGCAGGGGAACCTCTGGACTTGGTTGGGGGAAAGATATAGTAACCATCATGGGACTCACGGGGACACCTCAATTGATCTTTCCATTGGACGAGCTCCTCCGCCAGTGGGCGGAGGTCTGCCATCTGGGGCTCATATATTTGCATAACAAAAGCCAGCCAAGGCTAGGACTGGTATCTTCGGTAATCCTGGTTGGGACCTTTGAGCTGTAAGCCACGTTGCGTCATTTACTTTTGGTTGATTACTGGAGGAGGGGTTCTATATTCCCGCCGCTTGTCAATGCAATATCCAATGGGAATCCCAGGGCGTGGTGCGCTGCCGGTGGGGAAAGTGAGTCGCAACGTCTGGAGAATTCCGCCCAACTAAGTATGCTGCTGACCCATATGAACTCTTGGATAAAGTCTTTGTGGATACCTTGCTTCTGTGCCAGAGACATAACTCAGTGTCTGGAGCTCAATTGCAATTCTCTTGTTAAATTGTAATAGTAACTCCAAGGCATCAGATATGAACTTGGAACTGACCTCAGCCAAACACTCAGCCTGTTGGCAAGGCAGTAGATGGTCCATTGCAATGTAAGTTTATCTCTGAATGGCCTGCAAAACAACTGGTGCCAGAAATTGTGGATTGAGAGAATCTTGCCTTGATTTGTTTTTCCATTTCCTACATTGATATATCGGAGCTGCTGTAAATGGATGGAAAGATGATACCTTTCTGACTAAGTAGGCTTTTGTTACATCATTTGAAAAGTGGCTTGAAGAGCTATTGGGGAGTTGTGTAATTTTGGAGTGGGTGAGGGTGATGTAGAAACAGCAAGGCAGGAAAGATAGCCCTGCTAGATTTCTCCATGCTAATGAGTGAACCTCATTTGCACAATAAAGTCTCCAGTAAAAGCCAGTGCAAAAGCAGCCTGTGCTGACAGGCTGTTCATTTGTCAGAGGAAGCAGATGAAGGATCGGGATCTTGTCCTAAACTCTGCCCTTGTTCCAAAGGTAAAGTTCCAAATTTCATGTAATTTCATGTAATTCTCCTCCCCCCCCCCACTCCCCCCTCCCATAAGCCTCTCCCTTATTCTCCTGAAGGTTGGGTAAGGTTCCATAGATGCTAGCAGTGCTGTAATAGTCACTGGGTAGCACAGAAATCTTAAGTATTGCCAAAAAAAACAGGCTGTTGAAGCTTTTCATCCTCCACTCATCAGGACCTGTTTGCAAGAATACCAATTGTAAAGAGTACAACAATTTATACTGCATGTGAAGAGAGTGCTGATTGGTTGGCAAGTCCACGCTAATTGATAGCGGTGTTGCCATGTGTTAGGATTTCGGACAAGACCCCAACATTTGTTAAAATACCAGACGACGGGCAGCACGGTGGTGCAGTGGTTAGCACTGCTGTCTCACGGTGCCGAGGTCCCAGGTTCGAACCCGGCTCTTGGTCCGTGTGGAGTTTGCACATTCTTCCTGTTTTTGCGTGGGTGTCGCCCCCACAACCCAAAGATGTGCAGGCTAGGTGAATTGGCCATGCTAACATAGCATAGAATTTACAGTGCAGAAGGAGGCCATTCGGCCCATCGAGTCTGCACCGGCACTTGGAAAGAGCACCCTACCCAAGGTCAACACCTCCACCCTATCCCCACAACCCAGCAACCCAACCCAACACGAAGGGCAATGTTGGACACTAAGGGCAATTTATCACAGCCGATCCACCTGACCTGCACATCTTTGCCCCTTAATTGGAAAAAATGAATTGGATACTCTAAATTTATAAAAGAAAATACCAGACGAGGACGCCAAACATTAAAAAAAAAAAATTGTAAAACTGAGGGCAGCACGGTGGCGCAAGTGGTTAGCACGGTTGCCTCACAGCGCAGAGGTCCCAGGTTCGGTCCCGGCTCTGGGTCACTGTCCGTGTGGAGTCTGCGCGTTCTCCCCATGTCTGCGTGGGTTTCCTCCGGGTGCTCCGGTTTCCTCCCGTGTTTGCGTGGGATTCACCCTCACAACCCAAAAAGATGTGTAGGGTAGGTGGATTGGCCACGCTAAACTGCCCTTTAATTGGAAAAAACTAATTGGATACATTAAATTTAAAAATAAATAAATTTGTAAAGCTGTGAGGAAAGGATACTTCAGCATAGGACTGATAACATTGACCACTATGTATATTTCATGTTAAAACAAACTTTAATTTAAACACAGAATTAATCACATTAAAAAAATAGCTTTATAGTTATCAGTTAAATGGTTCTTAAATAAAAGGAAAAACTTGAACTTACTATCTATACCTGCAACTAACTCCAATTAATCAACCCAATACAGTTCAAATACCACTTATAAATAAAGTTAACAAACATGTTTCCTTGCTTAGCTAGGTAGAGATTTTTGGAAAGAGTTCCTTTCAAGAGCAGATCCCGTACATTTCTGCACAATCTGACAGCATTTAGCAAAACTGCTGTTCAACTTCAAACCCTATTGCAGACTGCAAAACTACAGACAGACCTGATTCCTCCCATTAATTACATTACCTGTATCTCACTAAGTTCCATGACTCAGCTTAGCTAGGACTAATCACCACTCCCTCAAATTATCTACACCAGAAAAGCTCCAGCAATCAAAACACAACTCCATTAGCCCTTTATCTGTAACTAATTAAGAGGTTAGAATCAATAATCACCTCACTCTTTTACAACAACTTAATTGTAGCTTTGGCCAATACATAGTCTGGATACGTTAATCTAGGTTCTTTAATAATATTATTGCAACAAATATATACCTTAACACAGGCTTTTAAAAATATTACTGCAGCAGATATAATATATAACAATTCCCACATTCATCACACATGGTGAATGCACCAGGGAACAGTTAACTACCAAGCTTGTGTTCAATTTCAAACCAAGCAGGTCAATTCTCATTGGCCAAGACAAGGCCCTGGGAAATGAATCAGAGAATTGCTGCCCTCCAAGCTTTTATTTAGTTGAAAAAGGCCCAAGGCGTGGAAAAGGCCCTTTGTGGACATTTTCTTTTAGCACAGAATTATAGAATTTACAGTGCAGAAGGAGGCTATTCGGCCCATTGTGTCTGTACCGGCCCTTGGAAGAGAACCCTACTCAAGCCCACGCCTCCACCCTATCCCCATAACCCAGTAACCCCACTTAACCTTTTTGGACACTAAGGGCAATTTAGCATGGCCAGTCCACCTAACCCGCACATCTTTGGCCTGTGGGAGGAAACCGGAGCACCCGGAGGAAACCCACGCAGACACGGGGAGAACGTGCAAACTCCGCACAGACAGTGACCCAAGCCGGGAATCGAACCTGGGACCCTGGAGCTGTGAAGGAACTGTGCTAACCACTGTGCTACCGTGCTGCCCCAGCAAACTGACACCAAATTGTAGCGAGCCTTTGACACCTTGGTTGAGGTAACCTAACTCAGCATAGAAAGTGAATCAAACCTTAACAATTCCATTTGCCTGAGTATCACAATACACAGCGCAAAACGTTTGCTGCACCATCAAGGGTGTTTAATTTATGGTCTGAATCTTGTGATTGCACTTTATCACTCAATATATCCTTCTGGACCTCACCTCCAAATCATTTTGCCTCTTCGCTCCCTACCTTGAAGAACACAGTAGCACAGTGCATAGCACTGTTGCTTCACAGCTCCAGGGTCCCAGGTTCTATTCCCAGCTTGGGTCACTGGCAGCGTGGAGTTTGCACATTCTCCCCGTGTCTGCATAGGTTTCCTCTGGGTGCTCCAGTTTCCTTCCACAAGTCCCAAAAGATGTGCTGTTAGGTGAATTGGACATTTTGAATTCTCCCTCTGTGTTCTCGAACATGTGGCGGAATATGGAGACTAGGGGCTTTTCACAGTAACTTCATTGCAGTGTTAATGTAAGCCTACTTGTGACAATAAAGATTATTATTATATGTTGAAAATAATTATTTCAGCATGCCTTCAGTTAAATCCTCAAATTCTCAAACGCTTTAATGTCCTGTTTTCTTCTTTCTAAAGTGCTCTGAGATATTCCTCGTGTTAGGAATGCTCTCTGAGACTGTAAACCACATGAGCCAAAAATAGTAACCAGTGCCGGCTGTATAACCATTGTTATTTTATATGTAAACGATGTGAAGCCTTTGATTAGATTCCAGCCAATAACTCACTTCCGGTTATCTATTATGCACAAAGGGCAGCATGGTGGCGCAGTGGGTTAGCCCTGAAGCCTCACGGCACCGAGGTCCCAGGTTCGATCCCGGCTTTGGGTTACTGTCTGTGTGGAGTTTGCACGTTCTCCCTGTGTTTGCGTGGGTTTTGCCCCCACAACCCAAAGATGTACAGGCTAGGTGGATTGGCCAAGCTAAATTGCCCCTTAACTGGAAAAAAAAATGAATTGGGTACTCTAAATTAAAAAAAAAAAATCAAAAAAATCTATTATGCACAATAACAATCCCCCGTGGTGTTGCTCAGAGTGAATTGGAGGATGCACTGTTTCATTTCATATAACATTAGGCCCATTGAGCGACAGTATTTGAATAAATCAAACTGCATTTTTATTGAACAGCACTGTTGGCTTTTTATTGGTAATTATAGCCATGAAATCCATTATTACACTCATATTTGTATGAAAATTTTAAAATAGTGGTCCTGACTGCTAAAAGTTCATTCATAGTTAAATTAATCTTTTTTGCAATGCCCAGGATACATAGAAAGATTGTCTTCCTTTTCTTCAATCGAGAATTTCCCTCCACTGTGGTTGACAGGACCCCCTAGTGTGCCTGCCCCATTTCTAGCACTTCTGCTCTCACTAGAACCAAGATAGTGTTCCCCTTGATCTCATCATCCACCTAATCTGTCTCCACAATCAACCGACCATCTACTGCCATTTTCTGCAGCTCCAGCATGATGCCACCACTAAACACATTCCACGCACAACCCACCAACCACCCCATCCCCATCCCACCCACACCATCACCACCCCAACTGAAATGCCTCTCCGCAATATGAGGGGACCATCTCCTTTGCAGCACCTGGACAACTCTTCAGTCACCCCAAACACTCCATCCCCTAACCATGGAGACCACCGAGATGTAAGATCTGCCATTTCACCTTCTCCCTTTCCACTCCCAAAGGCCCAGACATTCTTACCAGGTGAAAAAGTGATTTACTTTACCCCTTTCAATTCGTATACTATGCTTGTTGCGGCCGATGCAGTGGCCTCTTCAATTGGGAGAACAAATGCAGAATAAGTGATCACTGTGCAGAGCACCTCCGTTGAGACGGATTGCAAACGTGACTCTAAATTTCTGATCACCTATCATTTGAACTCCCTATCCCACACCATCGCTGATCTTTCGAGCCTTGGCTTCCTGCACTGTTTGGATGGAGCTCAATGCAAACTCAAGGAACAGCACCTCACCTTTTGATCAGGCACTGCAGAAGTCTTTGTATTCAACATTAGGTTCAACATTTTCAGATTTTAACCATTGCTCCCATTTTCTCCAGACGGAAACTATTGGTAATGATTCTGTTATTGCCATTTGCCCCTCTTCTCGATGCACCTTTTCTTTCTTTACTTGTCTCATTTTCATTCCCTTTTAAAATTAATTATTTTTTTCCAATTAAGGGACAATTTAGCGTGGACAAACCCCCTACCCTGCACATCTTTGGGTTGTGGGGGTGGGACCCACGCAGACACAGAAAGGTTCCCTTTTGCCACTCAATCTCTACTGCCTTTCACAAACCTTTCCTTTTGTTCTTTCCTCCCCCACCCTTGCACCCCACCTGTTTTCACTGCCTTCAAACGTATGTTAAAGTTGTTTAAATCGGTAACTTTTTCCAGTTCTAATGAAAGGTCGTAAACTTGAAATGTTAGTTCTGTTTCTCTCTTCAGCCAGTCCTGCTGAAGGTCTTCAGTCCTTTCTGCCATTTTTTACTTCGCTTTAGTCCAGAGGAAGATTGGAAGGAAGAGGTTCCAAGTTTCTAATAAGTAGGCAATCTGTCGCGATGGGAAACGCAGAGTGTCCTATGTGGTTTGATAGTGTTGGGATAATTGTTCTTGAGTTTGGCAGCGCTGACAAATGTATGGCCATTGAGGTTTGGAAACATTGAAGAGAGGGTTCATGGTTAGTATTATTGATTCTGGACCTAGAGAGAATGGAATGTCATGGTCTGGCAGTGATGGGATAGGAATTCTGGTAACTTTGGAAAGGTGGCTCTGTGGTGTGATCTTGGATTTGGAAGTATTGGGAGGAAGTTTGGATGTGATTCTTCTGGGGATATTGGAAACTGGGATTGCTGGGAGCAGAGGTTATGAAGTGTGGGAAAATTGAGGGGTTGCAATGGTATGGGAAATCTGACAGGTGGCATCCTCAACTTCGAGATGTTTGGGAAAGTAGCACTAGGGTCCAGTGGGAATTGCAGCATGTTTTCAACGTGTGGGAAAATTGGGAAGGGGATATCCAGGGTCTAAAAGATAGGGGAGATTTTTCTCTCAGACGCTCGAGTGTCTCTGGAACCCTTCTCGTTAAAAGGCAATGGAAGCAGAGTCTTTGAAATTTTTAAGGCAGAGCTGCATAGAGTCGTGATTGAAAGGTTATCGGGGTTTGGCAGGATTCTGGGGTTGCGGTTACAATCAGATCGGCCGTGAACTTTCACCGGCAAGATACAGGAAGCCTGAGAAAATGTGGATTCCCCATTAATGAGGAGCATAGCCTCAAAATAAGGGGAGGTAGATTTAGGACAGAGTGTAGGAGGAACTTCTTCACCCAAAGGGTTGTGAATCTCTGGAATTCCTTGCCCAGTGAAGCAGTTGAGGCTCCTTCTTTAAACGTTTTTAAGAAAAAGATAGATGCCTTTCTAAAGAATAAAGGGATTCGGGGATATGGTGTATGGGCCGGAGAGTGGAGCTGAGTCCACAAAGATCAGCCATGATCTCATTAAATGGCGGAGCAGGCTTGAGGGGCCAGATGACCTACTCCTGCTCCTAGTTCTTATGTTCTTATGTTAAATCTGGGTAGAAATATCTCTCCAATTGAGCCAGTTGCAGAATGTAAATATTCCTTCCACCTCCCCCCAAAGAGTTGTGCTCAATCAACTTCGCATGTCCAAGTTAAAAGTAGAAAATGGTGGATTGGAAGTATTTTGTGGTGGCAATGGAGTCAGTGAAATGGATGGGAAATCCATGCTACTGAGGAGAATTCTAGGGTGTGTGAGGATTGGGGTGCTTTTTGAATGGGTTAATGTTGAGGTCTTTAAGCAATGGCAGAAGTCCGTGTGATCTGGGTGCTTTTGACAGTGACTCTTAAGTGTGAATATTCGGATAGGGCAGCACGGTGGCACAATGGTTAGCACTGCTACCTCAGAGCGAGGATCCCGGGTTCGATTTCGACCTTGGGTGACTGTCTGGGCGGAGTTTGCACATTCTCCCAGTGTCTGTGTGGGTTTCCTCCGGGTGCTCTGGTTGGGGCAGCGCAGTGCTAGCTCACAGCGCCAGGGATTGGGTTCAATCCCGACCTCGGGTGAATGTCTGTGTGGAGTTTGCACTTTCTCACCGGGTCTGTGTGGGTTTCCTCCGTTCCCCGATGGTACGGTTCACTTGTGCTTTTAAAAATCGTGCAGTCGGCGTCGTGATTGCTGAGGGAGAGAGAGGGGGTACGGAAAGTGTCCAGCATGGCCATTGCCTGCTGACAGTTGTGCCACTGGCCGGGGGGCTTCTGCCAGGGCGGGGGGGGGGGGGAGTAACGGGGGCTGGCCAGGAGGTGGGCTGTGCGGTCAGGGTGTCGCAGCCGAAAGGCAGCCATGCAGCTGCGCATGCTGCTGACAGCCCACTGTGAACTTAGTGCCACCGGTCAGATAGGTGTCCCTCCAGGTCACCCCCCTGGGTGTCTCTGGCCCCAGCTGACCCATCAGCTGCATGGGCCCGCTCCAGCACAACCAGCACCATCTTATTGGCTGGGATGAGTGGGTGTGTGGAGATTGTAATGTGTATACGCGGCTGCAGCTTGTCAGCCTCCTGAGTGTCAATCACGGACTTGCCGAATCCTACACCATTTCTCATTGGAATTGATTGTGTTCCACATGGTGCCGGTGCAAACCCATCCACAGTGGCTGAATCGGTCCAGGTGCGGTGCCAGTTTTGCTGTCCTGGAAGTCGAGAAAACATTATGGTCTGGATTCTCCGATTGCTGACGCCGAAATCGCGTTCAGCGATCGGTCGGAGAATGTGTTTTAATGCGGGAATCGGGGGCAGCGGCATTGTTCCAACGCTCCGCCCCCTCAAAAACGATGTACTTGAGTACGCCTTACGCCGTCGGAACGCCCCCACGGCATCTCCTGTGGCTCTCCCCTGATGCTCCTCCCCCGATGGGCTGAGTCCCCGGCGGTAGGGGCGCGTGGCCTCACACCGTTTAGGGACCTCGCTTGGTCCAGTGCCACCACAGTCGGGTGGGGGGGGGGGGGAGCTGTTCCGCTGGCAGGAGGGGGCTCGGTGAGGCTGGGGGATGGGGGGACTCTTGGGGGGTGGTCTGGGCTGGTGAGGCTGGTTACAGGGGGGCAGTTTTTGGCAGGCCGGATCCGCGCGCGGCTGGCGCCAGGTTGCACGGCTGGGCCGCTGCAGGCCACGACCTTGCGCAGACCCGGCCATTCTGTGGCCGTATCCTCAGGTAACGCCGGGATCTTTACGCTGTGTGGCTGCTAGTCCCCCCACCGGGCAGAGGATCGGTGCAGCGGCGCCGCCGATGTTTTGGTCGTAAGACCAGACGGAACCTGCAGACATAGCCGCAGAATCGGAGAATCCAGCCCTTATTCTCAGGAACAGAGAATCCATCCCATATCACATTCTCTAACAGTCCTCCTCCAACTCAGTCCTGTCTGACCCTTACTCTTCCCATAGCAGTACCTGCTCTCGTGCTCTCCACTACTCTCTTCTTACTTCTCATTCCTTGGATATCATAGAATCATTAAATCCCTACATTTCAGAAGGAGGCCATTTGGCCCGTCAAGTCTGCACCAACCCTGTGAAAGACCACCCTACCTAGGCCCAAGCCCCTGACCAATTCCAGCGACCCCACTCTAAGGGGCATTTTAACATGACTAATCCACCTAACATACACATCTGTGGTCTGTGAGAGGAAACAGGAGCACCTGGAGGAAACCCACGCAGACGTGGAGAGAACGTGCAAACTCCACACAGTCACCCAAGGCTGGAATCAAACCCGGATCCATGGTGCTGTTTGTCAGCAGTGTTAACCACTGTGCCACCCTGTCATGATATGCAAACATGCAACCAAAGAACACTCAGAATAGGACACAACCAATTTGGTGTACACCCCTGGCAAGGAGCTCATCATCGCCGATGCATTGTCCCGCTTCGTCAACTCACCCAGTGAACACTGGAGATCTTCCAACACATTAAATTGCAGGTAAACTGTGTGCAAGCACTCTCCCGGAAACAGATGAGAAGATCGTTCTCATCCGAGAAGAGATGGCCCAAGACCTCCTGTTGCAGCGAGTCATCCACAACCTCAGCAATGGCTGGCAGAAAGGGCAAAGCCCTCAATTCTACAACGTCAAGAAAGACCTGACGCTGATCGACGGCATCCTGCTCAAGCTGGACAGGATAGTCATCCCGCTACGTCTCCAGAGCATGGTGCTGCGGCAGCTTCATGAGGGACACCTGGGCGTAGAAAAGTGCAGATGCAGGGCCCAGCAAGCTGTCGACTGGCCCGGCATCAACCAAGACATCACGGACATGGTCCTGAACTGCGTAAACTGTCAGAGGTTCCAACCAGCGCAGAGCAAGGAGATGCTCCAACCACATGATCTAGAGACCTATCCGTGGTCCAAGGTTGGCATTGACCACGCGAATGGTCGCGACTAAATCTGCATCATCGATTACTTTTCAAACTATCCTGAGGTGTTGAAGCTGCCAGACGTCACCTCACGGACCGTCATCAAAGCGTGTAAAGAGACATTCTCACGGCATGGCATCCTGAACACCGTCATGAGCGACAATGGCCCGTGCTTCCACAGTCGAGAATGGTTCACGTTTGCCAAGAGCTACAATTTCAGGCATGTCACCTCCAGTCCGCACTATCCGCAGTCCAATGGCAAAGTCGAAAAAGGGGTGCACATCGTTAAGCAGCTCATCCGCAAGGCCTCGGACTCCGCTTCCGACATACACCTTGCACTACTTGTGTACCGGGCGACTCACTTGTCCACTGCCATGTCGCCAGCTCAACTGCTGATGAACAGGGACCTGTGGACGACGCTTCCAGCCATACACCTGCCCAACCTTGACCACCTCCCGGTGCTGCAGAAGGTGCAGCAGCTTCCCAACAGCCAGAAGCAGGGCTATGACGCACATGCCACCGATCTGGACGTGCTATCCCTGGCAGACACGGTCAGGATCAAGATACCTGATGATGGGTGGTCTGCTCCGGCTGTCGTTGTTTGACAGATCCTATGTCATACGGCTATGTATGGCTGATGGCTCCATTGTGTGAAGGAATCGAAGGGCACTGCGAAACGTTGCTTGCCCACAACCACTTTCCCCTCCATTTCCATATGTCGAATTGCCACCTTCAGACATCTCGAACCACGAGGCCACCAGTCGTGCCTCCCACTCGCCTGTCAAGACACCTTCATCTCCTCCACCACATTTCCGGCGGTCGACGAGGATCAGAAGCAAGCCTTAGAGACGAGACGGATGAGCATTTGTTTTGTTTGTTCTGTTCAGTATTCCTCAGTCAGTCACATTAGACAGACACATACACATGTATATACACAAAAAAAAAGGGTGAGATGTGAAAAAAAAGGGTGATATGCAAACATGCAACCAATCAACACTCAGAATAGGACACAACCAATGGGCAGTCAGGACACTCAGAGGTGGCATCACCACAAGGGGGCATGACGTAAACACTATAAAAGGGATAAGGCACTCACATGCTGCCTCTTTCCACAGACAGACATCTAGAGAGTTAGACAGGGTTGATCAGCAGCATCACACCCCAGCACGTGGCTTAGAGCAAGCTGGTACAGTTAGACTGAGTTACTACAGTTAGATTAGCAGAGAGTTGAACTCATTTGAGAACTGTGTTAATCGTTCAATAAACACGTTGAACTCATTTCAGAGTCTGGAGCATCCTTTAGTTAAGACTGCATCAAGTAGCAGCCTGTGTTATCCAAAGCAGCATAACACAACACACCCTATGCCTTGATACCAGGATCTTTGGCAAATCCACATCCTCACTTTCGTCAAAATCAGTTCTTTCTTGAACCATATCGCATGCACTGCTGTTACTGCCAACCCAGGACCCCCACCCCATAGTGCGGCAGATATGTATCACGGAGCGAGTTGCAGGCGGGGGGTGATGGGCGGTTAGCATGGTGCATACCCCATGCCCAACCAGGTCCACCGGTCTACATGGTGGCCCTGGTGGGCACTGCGGGAAATGTCCCTCCCCAACCCCCACCGCCGCACCTCTGCACCCCTGGCCCTGTCGAAGGCCGGCCCCATAGGAACCCCTGGCCCTAGCGGCAGTCCCTGATGCAGGGGTGCCGTCGGCTGTCACTGCCCTCGCCAGGGGTATGCATCGCAGCCCTGTAGAGGCAATTGTGGGTATTGCTCTGGTTGGCCGTCGACAGGTGGTGACTGTGTGGGGGGGGTGTGTGTGGCGGAGGGTGGGGCGCAGGGCTGAGGGGGTTTGGGTCACCCATATGGCCGGTGTCACTCTGAAAGAACCAGGGTCCAAGGTGGGTGGTCAGTGGAGTGCGCAGCAAGATTGACGTGGTTATGCTGGTCCATGCCCGGGAACTCCCGTGGTGGTTACCCCGGCCACCACGCCGGTTTCACGATTTTTAAAAGTACAAATGAACCGCGCCGTCGGGAACTCAGCCTATCGGAGGAGGAGAATCGTGGAGCGCCCAGAGAATGCTGGATCAGGCCCGATAATGATACGCAAACCGTGTTTACTGTACTTGCGTTCCAGATTGCATTGACGTTGCTGTTGAGGTGATGGAGAATTGCGATTTGGCGTCAAACCGTCGCCCGCCGCGATTTTGGCGTTGGAACCTATTCTCCACCCAATCGCGTTTCACGATTTTGCTGTTGATAAATGGAGAATCCCGCCCATTAACTCTGTCGCTGAAGGTGGGTGGAAGTAATTAGAAAAGCATATCAGGGGCAGCACGATGGCATGGTGGTTAGCACTGCTGTCTCACGGCGCCGAGGTCCCAGGTTCGATCCCGGCTCTCGGTCACTATCCGCGTGGAGTTTGCAATTTCGCCCCGTGTTAGCGTGGGTTTCACCCTCACAACCCAAAGATATGCAGGCTAGGTGGATTGACCACGCTAAATTGCCCCTTAATTTGAAAACATGAATTGGGTACTCTAAATTTAAAAAAAAAGAAAAGCATATCGTATGTAATACTCTTATACCTCCCTATCAAAGACGAACAGTAAAGCAGTTCATACAACATCGGACAGCAACTGAAGTCCACACATATGCGGTTAAATATGAAGACTCAAAGCTGCTGTTCTTTGAAGGTGCTGCCTCAGGAGGCTTGGTGAGTTTCTGCGATTCAGCTTGTAAATGGTACACACTGCTGCTACTGTGTGTCAGTGGTGGAAGCAGTAAGTGTTTGTGGATGGGGCGCCAATCAAGTAGACTTCTTTGCGCTGGATGGTGTTCAGCTTCTTTTTTTAGAATAAATTTAGAGTACCCAATTCATTTTTTCCAATTAAGGGGCAATTTAGCGTGGTCAATCCACCTACACTGCACATCTTTGGGTTGTGGGGGCGAAACCCATGCAAACATGGGGAGAATGTGCAAACTCCACACGGACAGTGACCCAGAGCCGGGGTCGAACCTGGGACCTCGGCGCCATGAGACCGCAGTGCTAACCACTGCGCCACGCTGCTGCCCTGGTGTTGAGCTTCTTGAGTATTATTGGAGCTGCACTCATCCAGGCAAGTTGAGAGTATTCCATTACACTGCTGACTTATGCCTTGTAGATGGCTTTGGGGAGTCAGGAAGTGAGTTAACTTGCCACAGGATTCATAGCTTCTGACCT
Organism: Scyliorhinus torazame; assembly: GCF_047496885.1. Classification (NCBI taxonomy): domain Eukaryota; kingdom Metazoa; phylum Chordata; class Chondrichthyes; order Carcharhiniformes; family Scyliorhinidae; genus Scyliorhinus; species Scyliorhinus torazame. Next base: position 246,970,129 of record NC_092711.1, read on the forward strand.
GCCCGTGCAGCCACAGTATTTATATGGCTAGTCGAGTTCAGTTTCTGGTCAATAGAAACCCTCAGGATTTTGACAGTGGATGATTCAGCAATGGTAATGCCAATGAATGTCAAGGGGTGATGTTTAGATTCTCTCTTTTTGGACATGGTCATTGCCTGGCACTTGTGTGGCACGAATGTTTCTTGCCACCTGTCAGCCCAAGCCTGGATATTAGAATCATAGAATCCCTACAGTGCAGAAGGAGGCCATTTGGCCCATTGGGTCTGCACCGGCCCTTGGAAAGAGCACACTGCTTTCTTTATAAGAATGTTTCTATTGGGTTTTACACCTGGTATATTTACAGATGTACACACAGAGAAACCAAAAAGAAATAACAAAAACACTACAAAACTAAAAAACCAAGAGGTTGGAAAATAAAAACAGGGGAAGTATATATAATTTCATTGCACATGCCATTAGCGGGGGGGGGCTTTCTCCCCCGCCGTCTCCTTTTCTATTTTTAAAAATTAAATACAAAACAAGCAAAACAAAACCGGGTGGGAGTGATGTCACTTGCATCTCTTAGTCGTTTTTCTTTCTCGTTTTTGTGCATTTGCCTCAGCTTTGGCCGTCCGTCGTTCCTTCTTCCTGTTCTTTCTGAATCTCGTTTGCCTTGCTGTGCTTGTTGTGCCCTCCCTCCCGTTTGTGTTCCCTCCTCTTTCCTCCCCTCTGGCTCCCCTCTGCTGTTCTGCTCCCCTCATCCTTCCGCCCTCCCTGTACCCACCCTTTCCCCCTCCCTAACCCCCCTCTCCCCCTCCCCTCCCCTCCTGCCCCCTCCCTCTCTGCTGCTCCCCTCTCTTTTCAGCTGTGTTTGGCTACTCCCTCTTGCACTGCACCCCCCCTGAATGTTTGCGTCCAGTAGTTCTTCCAGTAGTATCTGTCACGGTGGCCCCGGGTACGTCCTTGTCTCCTTCCGTCGGAAGTTTTTAAGCTGCAGGTATCTGAGTTTGTTGCCCTTAGCTAGCTGGAACCTCTTCCTCAGTTGTCCAGTGTTGTGACCCTGCCGTTGGTGTATAGGTCCCTGACTGTCAGTGTCCCACTGTCCTGTCTCCACTTTTTAAAGGTGGCGCCAGTGAGTGCTGGCGCGAACCTATGGTTGTTGTAGATGGGAGCTTTGTCGGACATTTTGGTCAAGCCAAATTGCTGCCGTAACTGGTTCCAGGTCTGGAGGGTGGCTACCACTGGGCTGCTGGAGTTTTTTGGGTGGGGATGGGAGTGCCGCCGTGGCAAGGACCCGGAGCGAGGTCCCCCTGGAGGAGGCCTCCTCCACGCGCACCCACTCAGCCTCTGGCTCCTTAATCCATCCCATTTCTGCTGTCGCTGCCCAGTGGTAGTATTATAGGTTTGGGAGGGCTAGCCCTCCCCTGCACTTGTTTTTTGTGAAACCTTCTTTGGGATCCCAACATTCTCCCCCCCCCCCCCCCCCCCCCCCCCCCCCCCAACCCCGCATACGAACGCCATGGTTAGTTTGTCCAGTGAGTTGAACAATGCCTTGGGAATATAGATCGGGATGGATCTAAGTAGGAAGAGGTACCTGGGCAGCACATTCATTTTGATCATCTGCACTCTCCCCGTGAGGAGAATGGGAGTGTGTTCCATCTCTGCAGGTCCTTTTTGACTTCCTCTGTCAGACAGGTCAGGTTCCACTTATGAACTTCCGCCCAGTCGTGAGCGATTTGGATCCCCAGGTAACGGAATTTGTGTTGGGCTTGTTTAAACGGCAGTCCCATTAGTGCGGCTGCACCCCCTTGCGGGTTCGCCGGGAAAATCTCGCTTTTGCTCATGTGGAGTTTGTAGCCCGAGAAGGCACCAAACTCTTTCAGGAGCGCGATGATTCCCTCCAAGTTGCTTTATGGGTCCGAGATGTAGGGGAGCACGTCAACCACATAGAGTGAGACTCTGCGCTCTCTGCCTCTCCTTTGGATTCCCCTCCAGTTTTTTGTTGTTCTGAGAGCGATCGCTAGTGGTTTAATCGCTAGGGCAAATAGCAGTCGGGACAGTGGGTATCCCTGCTTGATGCCCCTGTGCAGCTGAAGTACTGGGAGCTGGTGTTGCTTGTCCGTACGCTCACCATGGGAGTGTTGTACAGGAGCTTTACCCAGGAGGTGAACCCTGTTCCAAGCCCGAACCTCAGGTGTTCTCTCCCCGGAGGGAGTCATGATCATGTTCAGCAGATGCCTGATGTTCGATGTTAGCTGTCTATCTTTGACAAAGCTCGTTTGGACCTCTGCGACCACTGCTGGAATGCAGTTCTCCAGCATTTTGGCTAGGATCTTGGCCAGCATTTTGGGGTCTATGTTTAGTAGTGAGATGGGTCTGTACGACCCGCATTCCGTTAGGTCTTTGTCCTTCTTAAGTGTTAGCGAGATTGAAGTGTGCCCCTTGCCAGCGAGTCTGTGAAAATCTCCCGTGAACATCTCCCGCAGATGCGGGGCCAGTGCTGTCGCGAATCTTTTGTAGAAGTCTGCCGGGAACCCATCTGGTCCCGGCGCGTTCCCCGCCTGCATGGAGCTAATACTCTCCATGATCCCTACCAGTTCCAGTGGTGCTTCCAAGCCCCATTTTCTGTCCACCCCACAACTGGCATGTCCAGTCCACCGAGGATCTGTTTCATCCTTGAGTACCCCGATGGGGACTCTGAGGTGTACAGCCCCCTGTAAAAGGCCTTGAAGATTTTGTTGACATTTTCTGGGTCTATTTCCAATGTGCCTCAATTGAAGAGCACCCACTTAAGCCCACGCCTCCAACCTATCCCTGTAACCCCACCTAACATTTCGGAAACTGAGGGACAATTTAGTATGGTCAATCCACCTAACCTGCACATCTTTGTACTGTGGGAGCTAACCGGAGCAACGGATATGATCCAGGTCTTGCTTCTTTCACATAGACTGTTTCAGTAAGGTAAAGTCGCCATAGTTCCTGATGACCAAAGGCTGCATTCCCCTTTGAGGGAGAGAGCTGACTGGTGGTGATTTAACCTGAGGATCACCACACCTCAGGCATGGGGAAAGGTTGAGAAGGCGGGGCCTTCATGAATAACTTCAGCCGGCGCAGGATTAAATCCATGCTGCTGGCCTTGCTCTGCATCAAGAACAAGCTGTCTAGCCAAGTGAGCTTCAGTATTTGAGGAGTCGCAAATGTTGCTGAACATTGTGGACTCATCTGCGAACATCCCCATTTCTGACCTTCTGATGGAAGGAAGATCATTCGTGAAGCAGCTGAAGATGGTTGGGCCGAGGATAATACCCTGAGGAACTCCCGCAGTGATGATCTTGGAACTCAGATGATTGACTTCCAAAAATCACAACCATATTCCTGATTCCCGTTGACTCCAGTTTTGCTTGAGTTGCTTGATGCGATACTCAGTCAAGTGCTGCCTTGATGTCAAGGGCAGTCACCTCACCTCTGGAGTCCATGTTTGAACCAAGGCTGTAATGGCGGTGAGACTGAGTGGTTCTGGCAGACCTAAAATGAGCATCCGTGAGCAGGTTACTGCAATGTATATGCTGCTTTAAGCAGTATTGATGACCCATTCCATCACATTACTGATGATTTAGAGTAGGCTGAAGGGGTGGTAATTGACTTGGTTGTATTTGTCCTGCATTTTGTGTACAGGATACACCATGGCAATTTCCCACATTGCCAGGTAGATGCCAGTATTGTAGCTGTACTGGAACAGCTTAACTAGGGGTGCAGCAAGTTCTGGAGCACAAGTCTTCAGTTCTGTTGCTGGAATATTATCAGGCCCATAGTCTTTGCAGTATCCAGTGCCTTCAGCCATTTCTTGGCATCACGTGGAGTGAATCAAATTGGCTGAAGACTGACATCTATGATGTTGGGGATCTCCAGAGAGGTCCAAGATAGATGATCATTCACTTGACACTTCTGATTGAAGGTTGTTGCAAATTCTTCAGCCTTGTATTTTGCACAAATGTGCTGGATTCCTCCATCACTGGGGATGGGGATATGTGTGGACCCTTCTCCTCCAGTGAATTGTTTCATTGTCCACCACCATTCATGACTGGTTGTGGCAGGAGTGCAGAGCTTCGATCTGATCCATTGAAATCCCAGCACTGATACATGTGGCAGTCCACTATTGACTGCATGATGGTTAGGGTTAGCCTGTCAACTTGAAAATACTCCATTTATCCATACTCTGCTTCTTGTCTCTCAACCAATCCTCTATATGTGCAAATATACCACCTCCAACATCATGAGCCCTTATCTTTGGGACGCATCTTATCAAATTCATTTTGGAAATTTGCCAAACAAAATTTCCCTTTAGCAAAATCAAGTTGAGTTGTTCAAGTCTTGTGTTGCTTTTATGGCCGAATTGTTAAAATTTCCTTAAAAGCGTTTTCACAATGACTGATGTTAGGCCAGTTGGCCTGTAGTTCACTGTTTATCTCGCCTTGCTTTCTTGAAAAATCGAATGGGACTGTCCCAAATCTATGGAATTTTGGAAAATCATAGCTAGCACATGCATTATCTCTGTAGCTATCTCTGTTAGAATCCCCTGAAGAGAACTGAACTGGCAGTTGAGTTAAGTGGAACTCCTGTCTTCTCGCCCTCTCCCTAATTTACAGGCTTTGAGCCCTGTCTTCTGTTGTTGAATCTCCTTCCATGTGCAGCAGGCAGAAATTTTAAAGAAATAACTCAATTCCACAGCGATGTCTCCAAGAGAACAACCCACACAGTCATGCACATCATTAAATCGGAAGTATCAAGACCATCAAATTCAGCTGGAAGCCAGCCGAGTCACCAAATTGCAAACTGTTTACTCTTTTACCCTTTTTAATGGATTCTAGTATGGCCAATTTATCCTCTTTACTCTCTAATCTATATTTATTTATTTATTCATTTACTTATTTTTTAATTTAGAGTACCCAATTCATTTTTTCAATTAAGGGTCAAACCTACCCTGTACATCTTTGGGTTGTGGGGGCGAAACCCATGCAAACACGGGGAGAATGTGCAAACTCCACATGGACAGTGAGCCAGAGCCGAGATCAAACCTGGCACCTTGGTGCCGTGAGGCAACAATGCTAACCACTGTGCCACCGTGCTGCCCTCTAATCTATATTTATGTGTGTGGACTTTGAATGTGTGTGTGCAAAAATCAGAGCATGATTTCTTATTTTACTCAGATCTGTTTAAATACATCAAAATTAATCTCCTTTTTTCAACTCAAGAAAACGTGTCCGATTGTTTCTTGAATGATCCCAGTGCATCGCTAGTTAAGTACACATTGAATTGGCAAGTGCAATCTTTTTAAAATGGAAAACCCGTTGTGCAGAGCGAAAAGAGAGGAGCCATTTGATCCTTCCTCACCTTGCTGTAACAACACACTAACTCACTCACTCTCCCAGGTCTGAGTCACCTCTTGGTTATTAGATTAAGATTGTCTAATATTATAGCAGTCAGTCACTGCTAGATAACCTTGCCAGAGTTTGTATTTCAATAGATCCCAATTTGAGCCGGAGTGATGTGGAATACTCTTGTCACAATAATGTTTAATGAGTGCATGTTTCTGATTTTGCTGATCATGGGACATTGCAGTGTTAATGTATGCCTACTTGTGACACTAATAAAGATTATTATTATGAGGTCACTCTTTCTCCTCTGTGATTACAGTGGAGTAGGATCAGAAATATGAATAAAAATATAATTCAGATTTGGAGAATTTTACTCGATTACTTATTTGTTGGTTTACATGTACTTGTTTCATTGCTGTAGAACGTTGGATGGTACATTTGTAACAAAACAGTTTTTACTCCTTGAGTGTTAAATAAGTGAGTCAAACGACCTAGGCTGCTGCATCATGGCCTGCCAAGGATGTCTCTTTATTGATTGTCGCTGCCGAGATCATCTTCACAGTAGTGCAGAGCAGCATTGAGCTTGCTAAGTGAGGCATATTATTCAACAGGAAGGAAGCAGCCAGCATTGTTATTGTCTGTTAGCCAGGCAATATGCAGTCACACATTCATAGAAAAGGAGCAGAAAAACACCACATTCAGGAGGCCTGGGGGCTATCTACATTTCTGGGAGGTTAACACAAGCTGAAGCTTTATGCAGATTTTATCTTAACACAGTTTCGTTGCAAATTTGAACTTTGAACCAGTTGGTTCTCTTTATTGGTCACCTTTGAAAAAAAGTTTAATCGTGTCTGCATGACCTAGACTTTAAAAATCCTATTGTCTTTCAAAGGAAATTAGTGAAGCAAAATAAACCACCATTTATAAATTTGCGTCTATATTGTGAACTGCACTCTGTACTGTCACCGTCACATACAAACAGCTTGCAGGTTACAGAGGAATCATGCTGCCAAGTTAATTCCATAGTGAAATTTAAGGTGATATCTTCCAGCATATACAGGATATAATTTTACTGCATATTTGAACTTAATCTGTAATATAGATTTCGATTTATTGTCACCAGTACCAACCGAGGTACAGTGAAAGTATTGTTCTGCGATTAGTCCATCCAGATTGTTCCATGTAACAGATGTAGGAAGATGGGCCATGATTCTCCGCCGCGCCACATCTCTCCTCCGACCGGCCGGCGGGATTCTCCATTAGGCCAGCTGGTCAATGGGGTTTCCCATTGTGGGACAGCCCCGCGCTGTTGGGAAACCCCCGGGCGCCGGCATAATGGAGAATCCTGCCGGCGGAGAATCCCGGCCATGATCTGTGGGGGAGAGCTCACAGAGAGTCGCCATGCTCCGCACCACCTTGAATCCTTGAATTTGGGTTTAACAGTTATATTTCATATCAGGTTTTTTTTTGGTGTTTTAGTTTCTAATCTATCAGGCTCCTCTCCTACCCCCCGCTGCCCCCTCCCCCCCCCCCCCCCCCCGCCCCTTCTGGCTTGACAGCCATCTTTCAACTGTCCATATTGCATAATTTCTCTTAAAACCTCTCTCTCTGCAAGTCCCTCAAAGCAAGGAGGTCACTTACCATGGAGTACATCCTCTGGTAAAAACCTGTGCTTGGGGGCTGTCATGCTGTGCATGGTGATGTGCATCAATGTAAATGCATGTAGGCTAGCTAGACCTACACTAGAGGGAGCACCGGAGACATCACACACACACACTCAACCAATAGATCAGTTAGATAGGACGTGACCAATGGACATTCACGATACACACGGAGGTGACATGACCACAGGAGGGCATTACACCAACCCATATATAAAGGACACCACACACATGATCTGCCTCTTTCCAGTGGAGATAGTCAGTGAATACAGACACAGGGTTGATTCAATATTACACCCACCACGTGGATTAAAAAATCTTTTAAAGCTGTAAAGCAACCTTCTTTCACCTGGAATGATAGCACAATGCCTCAAATTGCACCAGGAAATGAAATTAACCTCCAAAGAACCCTGCAACAAGCAGTTACCTACGCCCAAACCGATGATTCCGCCATTGAATACTTCGATACCGACCTTTACATTTTCTCTGGACCTCGCGAGCCCAATGCCAGCTCCGATGCAAACAGTGATGATACGGTACTAGAAGACTACGACTCGGACGAACCTTTCACCTTGGGAGGCTACCCCAGTACCAAATCCAAACTGCAACTAGACGTGTTGGACATTGGCGACCCCCGTATTGAATCTGACGCAGACGCGGATTCGTTCTTCGGATTTGAGGATCTTCAGCCCAGCAGATATGACATTCCAACTCGTGAGTGCAGGATGATGCTGAAGCCTGAAATTAAGAGACAGAGAACGGTACAAGCCCACAGAGAGCGGCCTGCTGCCACACAGAGCGTGGTCCACGCACCACTCAGGTTTCCTGACTCTACGGAAGAAGACACGCAAGACTCCACACCGCAGTCCTTGCACAAACAAGAAGTGACTCCAGTGTCACAAGCCTCCACAGCGAGCTCGTGGACAGTCTCCATGATAGAAGAAACACAAAACTCCAGAGCGCAGTCCTTACACACACAAGACGTGACTCCAGTGTCACAAGCCTCCGCAGTGAGCTCGTGGACAGCCTCCACGATAGAAGTAATGCAAGACTCCAATGCGCAGTCCTTGCAGGAACATTACCATGAGGGTCTAGCAACCTCCTCTGACCAACTAGCGGCAGACGATGCAAGTCTGTCATGCTCAAGTAAACAGCAAGAAGATTATGACAGTCTACCACGCTCCAGTGCACAGCAGGACGACCATGACGGTCTATCATGCTACAGTGAAGAACAAAGCGGCGATGACAGTCCAAGCCCAAATGAAGGACAGCAGCAAGACAATGACAGTCCACCCACATTCTTTGCACCGCCAGATGAAGACTCTGACAATTTACCCAACCCAAGTGAACAACAAGCAGCTACTGAGGATCTACCCACACTATGTGAGACGAGTGACGACAGCATCCCACTTCCCATGAAAGATGTGCAAAGTGACAGACCTCAGCTAGTGTGTACAGAGGCACTCGACGATCACTGTGGGACCACTGCTGACTCCGGTGACACAACGATACTTCCACCCTCATTCGCTCGAACCTCTCCACAAGTCAATGCATTCCTGCATGCTCCGACTCCAGACGTGCAGCTTCAAGAAATCTCAGCTGACTCCAGTGAAGAGTCCGAACGGGGAGCATCAACAAACCAACACTGACTCAGTTAAAACAGACCAGACTCCAGGTGGGGAGCAGCCAAACGCCGACTCTGATTCACATAAGCCGGACTTTACTCCAGAGGGAGTGCCGCAACCTCAGTGATGGCACACTCAGGGTGACAGCAGATGCTACAATGACAGGAGATGGATCACTTAACAATTACACTGGGTCAGTAGTAACAAGCAGCGGCTACACTCCAAGAGGAATATACCAATATTCACCACAGCTATGTCCACACATTTTTTCCACAACAGCAGTGCAGCCAATGACAGCTCATGCTGGACAAACCCAGTATTCAGGCATGCAGCAGCCTGCAGTCTATGCAGCATATTCTCAAACAGGCCAGCACAACGGATTGCCCATTAATGGAATCAAGACCGAAGGAGGACTACCGCAAACGCAATCTGCACTACAGACTGGATGCCTTAGTTACAGCCCAGGATTTGCTGCACCCCAGCCTGGCAAGACTGCATATTCCTAACAGATGCAAGGTTCTAGTTTCACACCATCACCAGGTATTTATGCGAGCAGCAATTCTGTTTCCAATTCGACAAACTTCAACGGTTCTCAGCAGGATCACCCTTCCAGCACAGCATGTGGCCAGAACCAGTATGTACAGTCTTATCCAACTTCAACATATGGCGCATCATGACCTCGAATTATACTGTTGATGGTACCTCTTCAACGTCAACACCTTATCAGCTACAAGATGCCATCCGACAGCACCATCACAAACATCGGAAAAAGAAAAAGACTCCAAATCAGACAGCGAATGATTTGACCACTTCTTGGTTCCTGTGGCACAGGGACGTTGATGGCGTTCATAACCAAGAGAGACATTTGACCATGATGATTAATGGTTTTTGGATTCACACGAATGATTTGGACTTATTGTTCAATCACTGTTCCCATTACTTGTATATACCATGACCTGTCTACCTGTTTTTTGTTCAATTTTCTCAAAGTGTGCAGAAAATATATAACATATAAAAAAGGGGGGATGTAGTGATGTGCATCAATGTAAATGCATCTAGGCTAGCTAGACACTAGAGGGAGCACGAAAGACATTACACACACACACACACTCAACCAATAGATCTGTTAGATAGGACACGACCAATGGACATTCACGATACACCGGGAGGTGACACGACTACAGGGGGGCATTACACCAACCCATATATAAAGGACACCACACACATGATCTGCCTCTTTCCAGTGGAGACAGTCAGTGAGTACAGACACAGGGTTGATTCAATATTACACCCACCACATGGATTGCAGCAGCTGGTTAGTCAGTCTGGGTAGCTATAGTAGGATTAGCAGTAGTGTCGAACCCGAGTAATAGAAGTGTAAATAGTTTGATAAACGTGTTGAAGTTATCTCCACGTCTGAACCTTCCTTTGCACCACAAGGAAGCCGCTTATGTTACATCTACAACATAACAAATCATGGTACCAGGACTGAACTGTTTCAATCCAGGTAGCCATACCTCAGCGTACAGTGATAACCAGCAACGATACCCAGGCAAGATGTTCGAGATCGGGGTTCCGCAGCCCCTCCAGTGCCACGGCGATCTCTGCGAAAACTGGCGGGCATTCCGGCAAAAGTTTGAAAACTTCCTGGTGGCAGCCGAACTAGAAGAAGTGGCCGATCCTGAAAAGACAGAGCTTCTCCTCACCATCGCCGGTGCCAGAGCAGAAGAAATCTTTAAAAAATTCAAATTCTCCAAGGGCCAAAACAGGAGCGACTTCCAGGCAGTCCTGGACAAATTCGGCAAATACTGCGAGGAAAACACTCTCCAACCAGCAAGAAAAGGTAAGAGAAGCACCAGTACTCACCACGAGGTTGAGATCCCGGAGCAGAGAACAGTTTTGATCGGCGGCCATCTTTCTAAAGGTACTGCACTTGAGTAGTTGCGCGAAGCCGCGCATGCGCAAATGAGAACAAGGCCATCGGTAAAGGAACAGCGATCTGCACATGTGCAATCGCTTCCTACGCGCTACGTCACGCACATCGTGACGTCAGAGACCCCGGACCACGCCCATTTAAAGGGGAAACATCTCAAATCAAAGAAGAAATCTTTTAAAGCTGTAAAGCAACCTTCCTTCACCTGGAATGACAGCACAATGCCTCAAACTGAACCAGGAAATGAAATTAACCTCCGAAGAACCCTGCAACAAGCAGTTACCTACGCCCAAACCGATGATTCTGACATTGAATACTTTGTTACCGACCTTTACATTTTCTCTGGACCTCGCGAGCCCAATGCCAGCTCCGACACAAACAGTGATGATACGGTACTAGAAGATACGACTCGGATGAACCTTTCACCTTGGCAGGCTACCCCAGAACCAAATCAAAACTGCAACTAGACGTGTTGCACATTGGCGACCCCCATATTGAATCCGACACAGATTCGTTCTTTGGATTTGAAGATCTTCAGCCCAGCAGATATGACATCCCAACTCGTGAGTGCAGGATGATGCTGCAGCCTGAAACCAAGAGACAGAGAGCGGTACAAGCACACACAGAGCGATCTGCTGCCACACAGGGCGTGGTCCACGCACCCCTCAGGGTTCCCGACTCTACGAAAGAAGACACGCAAGACTCCAGAGGGCAGTCCTTACACACACAAGACGTGGCTCCAGTGTCACAAGCCTCCGCAGCGAGCTCGTGGACAGCCTCCATGATAGAAGTAACGCAAGACTCCGACGCGCAGTTCTTGCAGGAACATTACCATGAGGGTCTAGCAACCTCCTCTGACCAACTAGCGGCAGACAATGCAAGTCTGCCATGCTCAAGTAAACAGCAAGAGGATTACGACAGTCTACCACGCTCCAGTGCACAGCAGGACGTCCATGACGGTCTATCATGCTACAGTGAAGAACAAAGCGGCGATGACAGTCCAAGCTCAAATGAAGGACAGCAGCGATGACAGTCCAAGCCCAAATGAAGGACAGTCCACCCACACTCTTTGCACCACCAGCTGAAGACTCTGACAATTTACCCAACCCAAGTGAACAACAAGCAGCTACTGAGGATCTACCCATGGTATGTGAGACGAGTGACGGCAGCATCCCACTTCCCATGCAAGATGTGCAATGTGACAGACCTCAGCTAGTGTGTACAGAGGCACTCGATGATCACTGTAAGACTATTGGTGACTCCGGTGACACCACGATACTTCCACCCTCATTCGCTCGAACCTCTCCACAAGTCAAAGCATTCCTGCATGTTCCGACTCCAGATGTGCAGCTTCAAGAAATCTCAGCTGACTCCAGTGAACCTGCTAAGACTCATGACGGGGAGCATCAACAAACCAACACTGACTCAGTTAAAACAGACCAGACTCCAAATGGGGAGCAACCAAACGCCGACTCTGATTCAAGTAAGCCGGACTTTACTGCAGACAGGGAGTGCCACAACCTCATTGATGGCACGCTCAGGGTGACAGCAGATGCCACAATGACAGGAGATGGATCACTTAACAATTACACTGGGTCAGTAATAACAAGCAGCGGCTACACTCCAAGAGGAATATACCAATATTCACCACAGCTATATCCACACATTTTTTCCACAACAGCAGTGCAGCCAATGACAGCTCATGCTGGACAAACCCAGTATTCAGGCATGCAGCAGCCTGCAGTCTATGCAGCATATTCTCAAACAGGCCAGCACAACGGATTGCCCATTAATGGCATCAAGGCCGAAGGAGGACTACCGCAAGCGCAATCTGCACTACAGACTGGATGCCTTAGTTACAGCCCAGGATTTGCTGCACCCCAGCCTGGCCAGACGGCATATTCCTATCAGATGCAAGGTTCTAGTTTCACACCATCACCAGGTATTTATGCGAGCAGCAATTCTGTTTCCAATTCGACAAGCTTCCACGGTTCTCAGCAGGATCACCCTTCCAGCACAGCTGGCTAGAACCAGTATGTACAGTCTTATCCAACTTCAACATATGGCGCATCCATGACCTCGAATGATACTGTTGATGGTACCTCTTCAACGTCAACACCTTATCAGCTACAAGATGCCATCCGCCAGCACCATCACAAACATCGGAAAAAGAAAAAGACTCCAAATCAGACAGCGAATGATTTGACCACTTCTTGGTTCCTGTGGCACAGGGACGTTGATGGCATTCATAACCAAGAGAGACATTTGACCATGATGATTCATGGTTTTTGGACGCATATGAATGATTTGGACTTATTGTTTAATCACTGTTACCATTACTTGCATATACCATGACCTATCTCCCTGTTTTTTGTTCAATTTTCTCAAAGTGTGCAGAAAATACATAACATATAAAAAAGGGGGGATGTGGTGATGTGCATCAATGTAAATGCATGTAGGCTAGCTAGACACTAGAGGGAGCACCAAAGACATCACACACACACACTCAACCAATAGATCAGTTAGATAGGACACGGCCAATGGACATTCACGATACACACGGAGGTGACACGACTACAGGGGGGCATTACACCAACCCATATATAAAGGAAAGCGCACACATGATCTGCCTCTTTCCAGTGGAGACAGTCAGTGAGTACAGATACAGGGTTGATTCAATATTACACCAACCACGTGGATTGCAGCAGCTGGTTAGTCAGTCTGGGTAGCTCTAGTAGGATTAGCAGTAGTGTCGAACCCGAGTAATAGAAGTGTAAATAGTTCAATAAACGTGTTGAAGTTATCTCCACGTCCGAACCTTCCTTTGTCAAGTGCACCACAAGGAAGCCGCTTATGTTACACCTACAGCATAACACATCACTGTGGGCCAGAGTAGGTCTCAAACCCGGAGCTTCTGGCTCTGAGGTAGGGAAGCTACCACAGGACCTCCTCTCTTATAACCATTCTCCATTTGGCCTATGGTGTTCAAGTGTTGCATTTTAACCTATCAGACTTTACTGAATATGGAAAATATCCCATTCAAAAATGAAAAAGAATTCCAAATGATATTGACCTGTATCTGGAAATTTACAAGCTGATACTAAGTGCCCACTGGATGACCTGAGCTAGTTAGTTGGAGCATTAAATGGGAGATTTGCTACTAATATTTCTTTAAAAACAATTAAGATGGAATTTACCGGCTGTTCACGGCGGCGGGAATTTTCCGGTCCCACCGACGGCGCACGGATTTCCCAGCGATGGGGGTTGCAGTGAACGGGGAATCCCATTGATGACGGCGGGACCAGGAAACCCCGCTGCCGGGCTGCTTCCACCGCCGAGAAACACGCGGCGGGTTGGTCAGTAAATCCCGCCCATAATCACTGATGTTCTGTATCAGATTTAACAGCAAAACAAGCTTTTTATCGTGGGATATCCTGTGACGGCAGTTAGTTTCCATGTATGAATAAACTGGCGAGTTGCTGTGGCAGTTGCCTCTGATCCAGAAGCTGTGTCGGCAGTTGGGGGTGTCTGTGAGGGGCTTCTTCAATTGGCGCCGCGGGACATCTGGTACGGCCCGCTTGAAATGGTAGCCCGATAGCAAGGGAATCCCTGGTATTCCTCGCCTTGCATAAATTTGCATGGCAAGGGATACTGAATTGTTTCCTCCTTTGTGCTCCCAGAGGGATTGTAAATTGATTGCAATTATCCTCCGGCGGGAGAAAATAGCATTGCAAATGGTGAATTCTGCCCGTTACATAAGAACTAGGTAGGAGCAGGAGTAGGCCATCTGGCCCCTCGAGCCTGCTCCACCATTCAATGAGATCATGGCTGATCGTTTGTGGACTCAGCTCCACTTTCCGGCCCGAACACCATAACCCTTAATCCCTTTATTCTTCAAAAAACTATCTATCTTTATCTTAGAAACATTTAATGAAGGAGCCTCTACTGCTTCACTGCGCAAGGAATTCCATAGATTCACAACCCTTTGGGTGAAGAAGTTCCTCCTAAACTCGGTCCTAAATCTACTTCCCCTTATTTTGAGGCTATGCCCCCTAGTTCTGCTTTCACCCGCCAGTGGAAACAACCTGCCCGCATCTATGCTATCTGTTCCCTTCATAATTTTATATGTGTCTATAAGATCCCCCTCATCCTTCTAAATTCCAACGAGTACAGTCCCAGTCTACTCAACCTCTCCTCATAATCCAACCCCTTCAGCTCTGGGATTAGCCTAGTGAATCTCCTCTGCACACCCTTCAGTGCCAGTATGTCCTTTCTCAAGTAAGGAGACCAAAACTGAACACAATACTCCAGGTGTGGCCTCATTAACACCTTATACAATTGCAGCATAACCTCCCTAGTCTTAAACTCCATCCCTCTAGCAATGAAGGACAAAATTCCATTTGCCTTCATAATCACCTGTTGCACCTGTAAACCAACTTTTTGTGACTCATGCACTAGCACACCCAGGTCTCTCTGCACAGCAACATGTTTTAATATTTTATCATTTAAACAATAATCCCTTTTGCTGTTATTCCTACCAAAATGGATAACCTCACATTTGTCAACATTGTATTCCATCTGCCAGACCCTAGCCCATTCACTTAACCTATCCAAATCCCTCTGCAGACTTCCAGTATCGTCTGCACTTTTTGCTTTACCACTTATCTTAGTGTCGTCTGCAAACTTGGATACATTGCCCTTGGTCCCCAACTCCAAATCATCCATGTAAATTGTGAACAGCTGTGGGCCCAACACTGATCCCTGAGGGACACCACTAGCTACTGATTGCCAACCAAAAAACACCCATTAATCCCCACTCTTTGCTTTCTATTAATTAACCAATCCTCTATCCATGCCACTACTTTACCCTTAATGCCATGCATCTTTATCTTATGCAGCAACCTTTTGTGTGGCACCTTGTCAAAGGCTTTCTGGAAATCCAGATATATCACATCCATTGACTCCCCGTTATCTACCGCACTGGTAATATCCTCAAAAAATTCCACTAAATTAGTTAGGCACGACCTGCCCTTTATGAACCCATGCTGCGTCTGCCCAATGGGACAATTTCCATCCAGATGCCTCGCTATTTCTGCCTTGATGATAGATTCCAGCATCTTCCCTACTACCGAAGTTAAGCTCACTGGCTTATAATTACCCGCTATCTGCCTACCTCCTTTTTTAAACAGTGGTGTCACGTTTGCTAATTTCCAATCTGCCGGGACCACCCCAGAGTCTTGTGAATTTTGGTAAATTATCACTAGTGCATTTGCAATTTCCCTAGCCATCTCTTTTAGCACTCTGGGATGCATTCCATCAGGGCCAGGAGACTTGTCTACCTTTAGCCCCATTAGCTTGTCCATCACTACCTCCTTGGTAATAACAATCCTCTCAAGGTCCTCACCTGTTATAGCCTCATTTCCATTAGTCACTGGCATGTTATTTGTGTCTTCCACTGTGAAGACCGACCCAAAAAACCTGTTCAGTTCCTCAGCCATTTCCTCATCTCCCATTATTAAATCTCCCTTCTCATCCTCTAAAGGACCAATATTTAACTTAGCCACTCTTTTTTGTTTTATGTATTTGTAGAAACCTTTACAATCTGTTTTTATATTCTGAGCAAGTTTACTCTCATAATCTATCTTACTCTTCTTTATAGCTTTTTTAGTAGCTTTCTGTTGCCCCATAAAGATTTCCCAGTCCTCTAGTCTCCCACTAATCTTTGCTACTTTGTATGCTTTTTCCTTCAATTTGATACTTTCCCTTATTTCCTTAGATATCCACGGTCGATTTTCCCTCTTTCTACCGTCCTTCCTTTTTGTTGGTATAAACCTTTGCTGAGCACTGTGAAAAATCGCTTGGAAGGTTCTCCACTGTTCCTCAACTGTTTCACCATAAAGTCTTTGCTCCCAGTCTACCTTAGCTAGTTCTTCTCTCATCCCATTGTAATCTCCTTTGTTTAAGCACAAAACACTAGTGCTTGGTTTTACCTTCTCACCCTCCATCTATATTTTAAATTCCACCATATTGTGATCGGTCCTTCCGAGAGGATCCCTAACTGTGAGCTCCTGAATCAATCCTGTCTCATTACACAGGAACAGATCCAGGACCGCTTGTTCCCTCGTAGGTTCCATTACATACTGTTCTAGGAAACGATCGCGGATACATTCTATAAACTCCTCCTCAAGGCTGCCTTGACCGACCTGGTTTAACCAATTGACATGTAGATTAAAATCCCCCATGATAACTGCTGTACCATTTCTACATGCATCAGTTATTTCTTTGTTTATGGCCTGCCCCACCATAATGTTACTATTTGGTGGCCTATAGACTACTCCTATCAGTGACTTTTTCGCCTTACTATTCCTGATTTTCACCCAAATAGATTCAACCTTATCCTCCATAGCACCAATGTCATCCCTTACTGTTGCCCGGATGTCATCCTTAAATAACAGAGCTACACCACCTCCCTTACAATCCACTCTGTCCTTCCGAATAGTTTGATACCCTCGGATATTTAACTCCCAGTCGTGACCATCCTTTAACCATGTTTCAGTAAGGGCCACTAAATCATAGTCATTCACGATGATTTGCGCCATCAACTCATTTATCTTATTCCGAATACTACGAGCATTCAGGTAAAGTATACTTATGTTGGCTTTTTTACCTCTGTTCTGAATCTTAGCACCTCGATCAGTAACCTCGCCTCAATTATATTTCCTCTTAACCTTTCTCCTAATTTTCCTTGTCGTTGAACCCATATCTTCATGTAACAACCAGCCGCGTCGCTTACCATTAATGTTTTCACGTCCCGTTTTATTCCTTTTAGTATTCCTGGTCCTATTCACTGAGCTCCCCTCAGTCACTGTACCTTGTACTGTCAACCTTTTTGATTTTTGACTATGGCTTCTCTGCCTTACACTTTCCCCCTTGCTGCCTTTTGTTTCTGTCCCTGTTATACCACCTTCCAACTTCCTGCATTGGTTCCCATCCCCCTGCCACATTAGTTTAAACTCTCACCAACAGCTCTAGCAAACACCCCCACTCGGACATTGGTTCCAGTCCTGCCCAGGTGCAGACCGTCCGGTTTGTACTGGGCCCACCTCCCCCAGAACTGGTTCCAATGCCCCAGGAATTTGAATCCCTCCTTCTTGCACCATCTCTCGAGCCACACATTCATCCTCTCTATCCTGACATTCTTACTCTGACTAGCTCGTGGCACTGGTAGCAATCCTGAGATTACTACCTTTGAGGTCCTACTTTTTAGTTTAACTCCTAACTCCCTGAATTCAGCTTGTAGGACCTTGTCCCGTTTTTTACCTATATCATTGGTGCCTATGTGCACCACGACAGCTGGATGTTCTCCCCCCCCCCCCCCCCCAGAATGTCCTGCAGCCGCTCCGAGACATCCTTGACCCTTGCACCAGGGAGGCAACATACCATCCTGGAGTCTCGATTGCGTCCGCAGAACAGCCTGACTATTCCCCTTACAATTGAGTCCGCTATCACTATAGCCCTGCCATTCTTCTTCCTGCCCAGCTGCGCAGCAGAGCCAGCCACAGTGCCATGAACCTGGCTGCTGCTGCCTTCCCCTGGTGAGCCATCTCCCTCAACAGTATCCAAAGCGGTATATCTGTTTTGCAGGGAGATACCCGCAGAGGACACCTGCACTTCCTTCCTACTCTTGCTCTGTCGTTGGTCACCCATTTTCTATCTCCCTCAGTACCTTTCACCTGCGGTGTGACCAACTCGCTAAACGTGCTATCCGTGACGTCCTCAGCATCGCGGATGCTCCAAAGTGCGTCCATCCGCAGCTCCAGAGCCGTCAAGCGGTCTAACAGGAGCTGCAACTGGACACACCTCTTGCACGTGAAGGAGCCGGGGACAGTGGACGTGTCCCTGAGCTCCCACATCGCACACGAGGAGCATGACACGTGTCTGAGATCTCCTGCCATGTCTTAAACCTTCGGTTAACTTCAACAATTACAATTTCCCCAATAAATAAATAAATAAATAAACAATGAAGAAAAAAATAAATAAATATACCAATGAAAAGAAACAGAAACACTACTTACCAGTTACTTGCCAGGGATAAAAAGCACTTCCTCCCCACCCAGCTTCGAATTCCCACCTAGATTCAAATTCCCAAACTCACTCTTGGTTCTGTCTCACTCTGGCTGTGTCTTCTCTGGGTCACTGGTAGAACTCACTGGGAGTGAGTTTACAAGTTGCTCTTTTTAAATTTTCCTGAATTGACTCCCCTCCCCCACCTGCTTTTCGATCAAGGTAGATTTATGTGACTGACACTTAACTGCCAACCAGTTATGTGAGTGGGTGGGGCAGCCCTTGTTAGCCTACACTGCACCATTCTAGCTTAATTTAAATTAATTTAAACTCCTGAAATTTAAAAGGAGCTGCCTCACTGATTTGATTCAATTCCCACCTAGATTCAAATTCCCAAACTCACTCTTGGTTACCTTTAACTTCCTTGCTTATCCATGGATGTTTTTCCCCCTCTCACAATCTTTCTTCCTGTCTGGAATATATTGTAATTAGGACCATAAGACACAAAAGCAGAATTAGGCCACTCGGCCCTTTGAGCCTGTTCCGCCATTCATTCATGGCTGATATTTTCTCATCACCATTCTCCTGCCTTCTCCCCATAACCCCTGATCCCCTTATTAATCAAGAACCTATCTATCTCTGTCTTAAGGACACTCAGTGATTTGGCCTCCACAGCCTTCTGCGGCAAAGAGTTCCACAGATTCACCACCCTCTGGCTGAAGAATTTAAGGAGGACTTGAATATCTCACATCTGCCACTGCTCATCAACTGTCCTACCTTTTAGTCTACTTGCCCAATCCACGAGGGCCAAATCTGCCCCCATGTCTATGCAATTACCTTTGTTTAACTCTGGAATGCTAGTGTGGGACTCCACTTTCTCGCCCTCAAACTGAATTTGAAATTCTAGCATGCTATGATTACTCTTCCTTGGAGGATCCTTAAATATGCGATCATTAATTATTTCCTCCACATTACACAATACCAAATCCAGAATAACCTGCTCCCTGGTTGGTTCCATAACATATTGCTCCAAGAAACAATGTCTGATACATTCAATGAACTCTCCTTCAAGGTTACCCTTACCAAACCATTAGGTCCGGATGGTCGAGGGGTCTAAGGTGCTGCGTTCAGATTGCGGTCTCTGCTGGAGACGTGGGTTCGAGTCCCACTCCTGACATTGACTTTATGGCGGCACGGTAGCACAATGGTTAGTACTGCTGCTTCGCAGCACCAGGGTCCCAGGTTCGATTCTTGGCTTGGGTCACTGGCGGTGTGGATTCTGCACTTTCTCATTGTGTCTGCGTGGGTTTCCTCTGGGTGCTCTGGTTTCCTCCCACAAGTCCCGAAAGACGTGCTCTTAGGTAATTTGAACATTCTGAATTCTCCCTCTGTGTACCAGAACAGGTGCCGGAATGTGGCGACTCGGGGCTTTTCACAGTAACATTGCAGTGTTAATGCCTACTTGTGGCAATTAAGATTATTATTATTATACCTAGTTATCTTTTAATTCAGGAAGTAGCTTCGAGAAACTTATCTTGTTCTGTGTTTAAACTCAAAAAAACCTGTCTAGCTGATTCTTTATAATTTGAAAGTGTAGGTAATGAAACTCCTGCAGTATTAGAAAGTGCATCCTCTCTAAATTCACAAAAAACCCTATAGTGGTCAGAGCTGGAGTGGTAAAATAAGGGAATCATTTTTACACCTCCTTAGGTGGCCGTATCTAAGTATAGAAAAAGAAAAGGCGTTTAATGTGTTATACAAACCCCACTCGCAATGGTGGTTTCTGTTGTTGATATGTTAAAGGGTCTGGATAATTGATACTTACATTACCTTGCAGTGAAATTACTTCTTTAGCATGGAAAGTAATGAATGAATGACTTTTTAAGAAGGCTTTGTTTACACAAACAATTATCACTATAGGCTTCATTGGTTCAATACAGTATATAGTCGGTCAATGGGTATGGAAGAGCTACAGCTTGGTATGGGAGTATGAGGGACCAAAAGGGGTGGATAAATGTGGCATATGGAGATTGTGGAGTGTGAGGAAGTGTGAGGAGTGACAGCTAGAGGGCCTTTGTGTTTTCATTTTAACTGAGATGAAGTCCCACAGCATCGAGGTGGGCATTTAAAAAAAACACCCCAGCACCCGGCAGTCTCCAAACTTCTTCCTGGGTCAGTTAGACTGCCTCCAGCCCACAAATGGCCCCCGGCAATTAAGAGTCTGTCTTTGTGGACACTTTCTCCTGAGGCAGGTAGGCTGAGCCAGAAATTTCCCCATCTCCCGCCACCTGACTCGAGGGTGAAATTTTAGGCCCTGATGTGATTGTGGTTGTTGTATTCACGGTTGGCACCTGTTGCCAAGCTGCTACAGCCAATAATCATCATTGGGACGCAAGCCAGTCCACAGGTGATGTTGCCATTTTCCTCTGTCATCAGTTAGTGACTTCCAAGTGTGAAAAGTGATGTTTAGGACCTTCATGTCATGCATGCAAGCATCTTTATTGCAAAGTTTTGGGAATCCTACTGGTTTCCTGTCTTCGGCCAACTTGCCATACAAAAAATCCTTAAGTATGCGCCATAATCAATCAGTGAACTCAGCGTTGACTGTTCAGATTGAATGTTGTTCCAATTGCTTTGGCCAAGATCTGAAGGTTGTTACGAAAGATGGGTGTTGGTTGCTGCTTGCTATGAATCCTCTGTTAGCTCTGTAAATGGGAAGACCATCGGTTGTGCATCAAACAAAAACTAAGGAAAAGCCAAGTAATCGAAACACTGTTGGCAGGATTTTCCGCCCCGCCTCCCCGCGCGGCGTGTTTTGCGGTGGCGGGGCCAGGTCGCCATTGGCTGGGGAAGGGACCTTTTAGTCCTACTGGTGTCAACGGGTTCCCCCATTGTTCGCACCCTCCACCATCGGGGAAAATGCGGTGGGAGCTGCCAGAAAATTTCAGCCTTATATATAAATCATAAGGTTGCCAATATCCCATTAGCCCAATAATCCAAGCAATGCAAAATAGCATTGTATCATACTGTGCCACAAGGCATAGGAGGTTGACCTTTTTTTGCACTATGAACAAAATCTCCAATTTATTGAGATATGTTTGATCTCAATTGATCTTTTAACTGGATGGAAAGATTCCAGAATGGAACACTGGCTCAAAAGACCAGAACTGTTATAATGTTAACATATTAAATAAAACATAGATGAACAGAGTTACAGAACCGCTAATTAGTTTCAACAACAAGAAAAAAATAATTTATTAATCATGAACAAATTGGATTATTATACAATACTCCTTTACTCCTTCTTAAATTAACAAATAACAATATTAACACAGATTTTAAGACTAACATGAATTACAATGCACATCTTAAGCTACAAAGATCTTAGTAATGCAAGATCCCGGGGGCAGCACGGTGGCGCAGTGGGTTAGCCCTGTTGCCTCACGGCGCTGAGGTTCCAGGTTTGATCCCGGCTCTGGGTCACTGTCCGTGTGGATTTTGCACATTCTCTACGTGTTTGCGTGAGTTTCACCCCCACAACCTAAAAAGATGTGCAAGGTCGGTGGATCGAACACGCTAAATTGCCCCTTAATTGGGAAAAACATGAATTGGGTACTCTAAATTTTTTTTTTTAAAGTAATGCAAGATTCCTTAAAGCAGGCAGATGGGTTGTTATCAAATACGCATTCCGCTCTAAACCCAAGTTAGTGTCTATGGATTTCTCTTCAGAATTTCCCCAGATAATTGTCACATGAGAGTTTCCAAACTCCATTCCATAAACACGCTTTAAAATCTTTCACAATAATGCTTTCTATTCATGGTTTGCATCCAAAATCCATTCCAGATTTTCCAAATGACTCTTTTAAACAAGCTTCTGCTTTACTTTAAATTTTAAAATGAATTTAGTGTACCCAATTATTTTTTTTCCAATTAAGGGGCAATTTAGCATGGCCAATCTACCTACCCTGCACATCTTTGGGTTGTGGGGGTGAAACCCCCGCAGACATGGGGAGAATGTGCAAACTCCACATGGCCATTGACCCAGGGCCAGGATTCGAACCCAGGTCCTCAGTGCTGCAGTCCCAGTGCTATCCACTGCGCCATTCTGCTTTACTTTTAACAGCTCAAATCCGGTATCCAGGTTTTACATCACCTTCTTTAGGATTTCTTTGTCTTGACTGCTGTACAAACTATCCACAATTGGTTTGACTCTCGATTCCCAGACTCTATTAGAATGGTATCAAACCTCTGATTTACCTGTGAAGTCTGCTTTCCCACTTTAATTCCGGTTACTGCAATTATCTCTTTACTTCAGAACACTTTGTTTACCCTTCCTTAAATTCTTCTGAACAATACTTTGGTCTCTGTTCTCTTAATTTTAGTCATCTAAAGATCTGTCTCAATTTCCTGGTTATCTGGACAGTAACTGGTTCCTTGGAATCCTAACGCATTGTAATTAGTTCCCTTGACATGTACAGCTTCTCCTGCCAGGGTTGAGAGATATTTGCTCCCCGGTGTCTTATCGCCAATGACCCACAAATTCAGCTAAACTTCGAACAAGAAAGCCCTTAAAAGGGCCCCCAGTTGCTAAACAACATCCGCATGCTGGCGTATTTACTCATCACATCGCAGGCTCCTCTAAGCACTATAGAAAGGCAGTTGGAACTGAACCAACTACACACATACATATAATCGAACTATAGGTTATATCCTTCCTTCCACAAAAACATTAAATTAACCCACTTAAAGTTATACCTTACTTCTAACCAATAGAAATGTAAATCTCGTAAAACCAGCTTTGTTTTCTGAACAGATGATTGAGCTGTCTTGTGAAAAAGGAAATATCACACAACACACTCAACCCATACTGAATGTATATGTGTTAAAATATAGCTGGAGATGAGGGGAAGGGTTTACATTGAGTTTGTGCACAATAATGTGGAGTCAAGCTTCATGTCTGACATTTTTTTCTGATTTCATCGTTGTTTAATTTTAATGCTGAAAGATATAATTGTGCAGATTCTTTCTGCAAAACACATGGTCCATCATTGAAAAGCAGTTCATTTTGTGTAGAGTGGAAGTTTTGAAGCTGGCTTATTGAAGGCATCAGGAATCGTAGCCTTGAGTGGGAGAAAGGCTGGGATTCGTGTCCTTTCAACAGGAATATGATGGTCCACCACATTGGACCTATTGGCTTGCCTGGCTCAACTATTAAACTCACAGATCCTGGATGTAATCATGTGTTGGCCCCCATTGAGACAAACCCTTCAGAATTGAGCCTTTCACAAGTCTAATGAAGAACAGTGTCCGATTTGCTGGGGTCGGGATTGGCACTCGAGAGGCTGACAAGCTGCAGTCGCATATTAGCAGTCCACCCCACACACACTCTTTTCAGCCAAAAAGATGGCAGCCCAAAGAGCGGCACCGCGGTTCGCAAATGCGAAGCTTGAGACCCTGCTGGATGCCGTGTAGGAGAGACGGGGCACCCTGTTCTCTGGTGTGGGAAGGAGGCTGCCACCAGCTGCTGTACACCAGGCGTGGGCACAGGAGGCAGAGACTGTGAGCGCCCTGAGCCCCACCGCCAGGACCAGCCAGCAGTGTCGCAGGAAGCTGCGCGACCTCCTCAGGACGGCCACGGTGAGTAGCCAGCACCGTGCACCTGGCACAAATCACCGTCCCACATACCTGTAACCCCATCCCACCAGCTGGAGGGTGCCCAAACTCCATCCACCTGCAGTCTGCTTGCACCCTGTCCTGAGCCACATGTCAGCACCCATACCAGCCGCCATGGCCAGCTGTCCTGTTCACAAAGATGACCAGCTTCCCACTCCCTGTGCTGCCCACGTCCGACTGCCTATCACTGTGCATTTTCTGTTCCCCACCCCCCTCCCCAGGAGAAGGTGGCGCATAACCGCAGGGAGAAGGACATTGGAGGAGGCCCGCTGAAGCTGCGGCCCCTCACCATCGAGGAGCAGGTCATTCCCCCACTACCATGTGATGATGTGGAGGATGCAGCAGGCCACCACAATGTCCAAAGATGTGCAGGTAAGGTGGATTGGCTAAATTGTCCCTTAGGGTGGAGTTGCAGGAATTGGATGAGGGATTGGACCTAGGTAGGTTGGTCTTTTGAAGGGTTGGTGCAGACTCGATGGGCCAAATGGCCTCTTTCTGCACTGTCGGGATCCTATGATTCTATGATGTGGGAGAATCTCTGAGCGCTATACTGGAGGGCTCCTCCAGAGAGGTCCAGGCATCTGAATCACATCTTCAGGACGCTCGCCTCTGGTTTGGCAATGGTGTCGTTGTAGCGGGTCTCCTCATTGGTCTGTGGCCTCTGGATGGGGGTCATCAGCCATGACTGCAACAGATAAGCCCTGTCGCCCAAGAGCCAACGCCTCACCCAGGGGGTATTCCTCGAAGGTGTGGGGAACCGTCGAGTGTGTCAGGTGAAGACGCCATTCACACTCCCCGGGTATCGGATGCAGACATGCATGATGTGCACCTCATAGTCACACACTAGCTGCATCGAGTAGTATCCCTTTCGATTTGTGAAGGCCACCCTCTCACGCTCCATAGGGCAACATGCGTTCCGCCGATCACCCCCTGGGAGATCCCGGCGATGGTGGCAAACCCCGCTCCCCAGGCATCCTGGAAGCCTGGGTTCACATTGAAATTGATATAATGTGCTGACCGGGCATTTAGGGCCTCCGTGATGGCACAGATGCACCTGTGCACTGAAGTTTGTGAGATCCCAGACAGGTCCCCACATGGCGCCTGGAATGACCCCGTGGCAAAGAGGTTAAGGGTGACCGTCACCTTGATGGCCACCGGGAACGGTTGTTCTCCCCCCCCATACTCCGCAGTTCCAGGTGCTCCATGAAGTGGCAGATATGTCACAGAATCACAGAATCCACAGTGCAGAAGGAGGCCACCTGGCTCATCGGGTCAGTATCCGCTCGTTGAAAGAGCACCCTACCCAAGTCCACACCTCCCCCATCCCCGTAACCCAGCAACCCCATCTAACCTAAGGGCAATTTAGCATGGCCAATCCACCTAACCTGCACATCTTTGGACTGTGGGAGGAAACTGGAGCGCCCGGAGGAAACCCACGCAGACACGGGGAGAACGTGCAGACTCCGCACAGACAGTCACCCAAGCGGGAATTGAACCTGGGATCCCGGCGCTGTGAAGCCATAGTGCTAACCACTATGCAACCATGCTGCGAATGTCTATGTCATATGGTCTCCTTGCTTAGCTGGAGTCTTCGACGGCATAACCAGTCCGGCCGGCCCTCGGATGACAGGCGCTGCCAGTACACGAGGCCTGATGCGTTACCTCCTTCCCACCTTCTCCTCGGCCGGCTCTCCACCTGCATTGGCTGGCTCCTGTTCTTCTGGAACAAGATCCGCTGCTACATAATACTCCGCGAGCAGCTCCTGCTTATACAGTCTCAGTGTATCTCCCAGGGCTGCGGCAGCTAGGATGATGGCAAATATTCCTGGTTGGAGTCACAAATCCATCGCCTGCAGGGGTTGAAAGGCAGACATGTTAGCATGGTGCATACCCCCATGTCCAACTAGGCCCAACTGGCTACACGATATCCTCCTCCTGCACTGCAACCCTTGCCCCTGTGTGTCCCTCAGCCCGCCCTCCTCCCCCATGCCCTCCCCCATCCCCAGCCATCTCCCGGCACTCTGCCCTCCGCACCACACACCTGGCCCTGTCGGTACTGGCACCACAGGGGCCTCTGGGCCCGACACCCATCCCTGCCGGCAGGAGTATGAATGGCTAGTGCCACCCATGCCAGAGGTACGCTCTGTGGCCCCCGTCCAGCACCCTCCAGTCACATGATTCCCCACCGGTGGGTGGCACCCGGTTGTGGGTGGGGGGTTTGGTGAGATGAAGATGGTGGAGGGGAGGTATTGGGTGGGTGCACACATACGGCCGGTGTCGCTCTACACAACCACGGGCCATTGGGCCATCAACCACGGTGGTTGGTCAATGGGGTGTGCAGCAGGGTGTGCAGGCCGCGGCAATGGTAGTCTGTGCTTGGACACCCCCGTGCTGGGGGTCTCCTGATGCCACGGCCCATCCCCTTGTCAGCCCCCTCTATTCCCCTCCCCCAGCTCTGGGACACACCCTTCCCCCATCCCTCACAACAGTGGGTCTGGCAGCCCACAGTTGATCTCTCCTTCAGCAGCCACTGCACTTGTTTTCCAATATTTAAAACCACAAGTGAACCTCGCCGTCGGTAATTCCTCCTGGCGGAGCATCACGGGAGCCTGGAGAATACCGGGATGGGCCCGTTAGTGATGTGCCAACGGTATTTACTGTATGTATGGCATAGAATGTATTCACGCCGCTATCGAAGTACCGGAGCATGGCGTTCCGTCAGACGCCTGGCACCAACTGCGATTTCCGGTTGCTGCAAGTTCTCCGTCCAATCTTGTTTCCCGACACCAGCATTATCCAACGGAGAATTCCACTCCCTGTGTATGTGAAACCAGCTCTAAATCATTTGTTTGGCTCAAATGCAGAAACATTGAAGGTGACTAAACTATGCTAGTTTCTGATAATCTTGATGTTGAAAATGCTTCCGTATGAATTAAAATTGATTATAGCAGAATTCAGACAAAAATAGTGGCTTTATCATTTACAGTAATCAATGTCTTTGTAGTAATAAAGCAGCTGCTCCATACATAACAGTAAGTCATTGCAAAGATCCTTCCCTCTACCTTATTACACAGTACTGTGAATGGCATACAATTGAAATTTGATCAGTCAAAACATGCCCAGGAGTGAAAGCAATGCTATCAGGCTCTGATTCACCTTGTGTGGGTCACCTGTAACCCAGCTTACATCCTGTGGACAAGCATCACTAATGTTCTCAATAAATAGGATATCGCTCTGCAGAAAATTACTTCTTAGAATGCGCACACAAAAGTAGTGTTCCTCTTCATTTAACACCAAGTCTTGTATTTGAATTTGAATTAGATAATAGTCTCATTTCTCAGAGGAAGGACCGAGTTGGAGGAGTGTAAAGGTTAAGGGAGTGCAGGAAGTTATAGTTTCCACCTCGGGTTGTCTGGCAGTCCGCCTTGTTAGCCTCATTTGCAGTACCACTGTGTAAGAACCTAATTTCGTTGCCATCTATTTCATCTATTCTAATCCTGTCATTTTCTTGCTGGTGGGATAGATTGAAATAGCCAACCCCCCCCCCCACCGGCCCCCTCTTTCCCCTCTTGCCTTGCATCCTCATTCCAGGGCTCATTTATATTTGAAACTGCCAAATGACAGCATGTACATTGATTAAAGAACAATTGACAGTCTCGGGCCATAGTTGAAAGCTCCCCACCATTTTCCAGGCGGGAAGCTACATAAATTCGTGCCATCACCTGGTGAGCAAATAAACGCGTGAGATCGTCTAATGAGCTGAGATTCCTGAGATAGATGGGGTGAGAGCATGGCTGGGTGGGGGGTGAGGTTTTCTCTCTGGGACATAGAACATTCCGATTCATTTTGTTCATACTATTTTTTCTTGATAATTTAATTTTCTAATTTCTCTGTGCTGTCCTATTTCTCTTGACGATTTACCTAATTGTTTCATATTCTCGTTGTCACCCTCTCATGTCTATGTACTAAGTGTGTGCCTTTTCTATTTTTAACTTTGCCACTATTTTTGTTTATTTGTCCATTGTGTTTTTTATTGGTTTGTTTGTTCTTGATTTTTAGCTGTGTTTACTTATAATCTTTTAAAGTATTTCCTATTACTGCTCTATCTCTTTGCTAGTCAATATTTATTTCAGTTTATAATCCCTTGTTCCAGTCTCATTCTCTGAAAATTAGCTTGTTTAAAATGTATTCCCTTGGGTTTCTGTTTGACTAATGTCTTTTTCAATAATGATCACATCTGGATTATAGGATCATAGGATCAGGAATAGGCCATTCAGCATCTCTAGCCTGAGGTGCAGAGGTGCTGAATGGCATTCAATAAGGTCATGGCTGATCTGTGAACTAACTTCATATACCTGCCTATGGCCCATATTCCTCAATATCTTTGCTGAACAAATTAACCACTGCTCTAGCTTCAACTGCTGTTTGTGGGAAAGAGTTCCAAATCTCCACCACCCTTTGAGTGAAGAGGTTTTTCCTAATACCCCTCCTGAACGGTTTAGCCCTAATCTTTAGACTGTGCCCCGTAGTTTTAGAATCTCCAACCAGTGGAAGTAGTTTATCTTTATCTACCCTGTCTTTCCCTGTTATATCTTAAATACCTCGATCAGATTACCCCCTAAATCTTCTAAATTTAGCGAAAGCAGGTCTAATTTGAGTAATCTATCTTCATAACTCAACCCCTTTAATCCAGGTATCCTTTTTGTAAACATACGTTGCACTCTCTCCAAGGCCAAAATATCTTTCCAAAGGTGTGGTGCCCAGAACTTCTCCCAATACTCCAAGTGGGTCTAACCAGGGTTTTGTATAGCTGCAGCATAACCCCTGTGTCTTTATATTCCAGTCCTCTAGATATAAAAGCTGGCATTCTATTAGCTTTTTAAATTATTTTTTGCACATGTTCCTGGCATTTTAAGGGCCTATGCATTCAAACCCTCAAGTCTCTTTGGACATCCACTGTACCTAACCCCTTTCCATTTAGAAAGCACTCTGCTCTATTATTTTTTGGTCCAGAATGGATAACCTCACACTTGCTTACATTGAAATATATCTGCCATAATTTTGCCCATTCACCTAGTCTGTCAATATCTCCTTGCAATTTTCTGCTATCATCTACGCTGTCTACAATACCACCTAACTTTGTATCATCAGTAAATTTGGATATATGACTTTCTATGCCATCGTCCAATTCATTAATGAATAATGTGAATAATTATGGCCTCAACACAGATCCCTGTGGTACACCACTCGTCACCTCTTGCGAATTTGAGTAATTAACCATTATGCTCACTCTCTGTCGCCTGCCACTCAACCAATTTCCTAACCATGTCGACAATTTGCCATCAACTCCGTGGGCTTCCACTTTAGTGAACAGTCTCTTCTGTGGCACTTTATCAAATTGCTTCTGGAAGTCCATATAAATAATAACTATAGACATTCTCATGTCCACTACCTTTGTCACCTCTTCAAAAAATTCTATAAGATTAGTCAGGCATGACCTTTCCTTCACGAATCCATGCTGGTTCTCCCTGATCGACCAAAAGTTTTCAAGGTGTTCAGTTACCCCATCCTTGATTAAAGACTCCAGCAATTTCCCCACCACAGATATTAGGCTAACTGGTCTGTAATTCCCTGGTATCTCCTTTCATCATTCTTAAGTGGAGTCACATGTGCAAATTTCCAATCCAGGAGGAACTACTCCTGAATCCAGGGAACTCTGGAAGATTATAGTTAGGGCATCTACAATGTGCTCCCCTACTTCCTCTAATAACCTCGGATGAAATTCATCAAGTCCTGGAGATTTGTCACTTCCATTAATTTACAAGTTAGTGATGCTGTACTTATGTTAATTGTATAAATCCCTGTCCTCTATTGACTATTGATTTTTTTTCGTGGCTTCCAGCAAATTATCCTCCTTTTCTTTTAAAAAATGTTTTCCAATTAAGAGGCAATTTAGCTTAGCCAATACACTTACATTGCACAACTTTGGGTTGTGGGAGTGAGACCTACGTAGACACGGGGAGAATGTGCAAACTCCACAAGGACAGTGACCCAGGGCCGGGCTCGAACCCGGGTCCTTGGCGCCGAGGTTATCCTCCTTTTCAACTGTAAATACTGAGGCAAAGTAATTGTTTACCTTGTCTGCCGTTTCCCCATTCTCAATGACAATATCTCCATTCTCAGCTTACAGTGAGCCTACATAGCTCTTGACCACCCGTTTTCCCTTTATGTAACTATAACATTTCTTCTGATTGATTTTTAAATAAAAAAAATAAAAATTTAGAGTACCCAATTCTTTTTTTTACCAATTAAGGGGCAATTTTGCATGACCAATTCATCTACGAGGCACATATTTGGGTTGTGGGGGTGAGACCCATTCAGAGAAGGGGTGATTGTGCAAACTCCACACGGACAGTGACCCGGGGCTGGGATCGAACCCGGGCCATCGGTGTCGTGAGACAGCAGTGCTAACCACTGCGTCAACGTGCCACCCTTCTTCGTATTGAGTTTGATGTTCCTTGCAGGTTTCCTTTCATAATCCCTTTTGGTCGCTCTTGTAAGCTGCTTTGTAACCCTTTGCTGGTCTTTGTATCTATCCCATTCATCCATATCTGTACTATTTTTTTGCATTTTGTAAGCCCTTTCTTTTAGTTTTATGCCGTCCCTGACCTCTTTAGATGTCCATGATTGTGTTTTTTGTGAAGAGGAGCCTTTTCCTCTGCAGCCATCTAAGGTGGCCACCTGTAAAGGACCATGGGAATTATGGCCAACCCAGGACTTAGACAGATACAGAGCCTCTGTGTATCTGAAACACAGGTAACCAGAACTGATTGAAACCCCCGCTCGTTTGCATTTTAATGGCCCATTTTCCAGGACAATAGAACTCCAATCAAACAACCGGTACAGCCACAGACTAATCGGCGCCACTCCCCTTACTCAGAAAGCCCAACCGCCAAGGTCAATGACCGCTAAGGACCCGCCCAGCTACCAAGGCACCCGCCCCTTTATTGACAAAGTGAGCCCCTCCGTGTACAAGATAACGTATCCCAATGGTAAAACTGGTTGGTTCCACATCAACCAACTCAAAGTCTACAGATCCCAATGTAGCCACTCCCACCACATCTCTCTGGCAATAGGAGACGATTACGCCCTGCCCATCGACAACCTAGTCCAACTCCTACGCCAACCTTCCCCCAGCCATGCCGGCATTTATCCCTTGTCCACGCCCACAGACCTGAACTTGTCTCCGTCCACAGGTACGGACTTTCACCTTGAACTTGACTCCGACGACAGCGAGAGCCTCCCGGATTTGATTACTATCCCTGAACACTGGCGCGATCTCTCTGCCTCCAGTCACCCCAGTCCCCAGAACCACGACTTAGATATCTTTGACCCCCTATATACCCTCCCCTAGCCACCGCCACAGCCACCACCCGGCCACAGTAACTTGCCCTCCACTCTCACCGCCCCTACGCCTCACAACAAACAAGCCCCTCTTTGGCACCGTGACAACTCTTGCAGACTAGTAAGGCACGACGATTCGGATTATCCGACGGCCCACGCGGCCAAGGCACAGAAATGGCAGACACGAGGCTGGCAACCGGGAGATGGTGATGATTCAGATACTGACTCTCGTTTGGGTAATGCTTTTACAACACCGTTTGGTACAGAACCCTGAGGTGTCCAGATGATGAGAAAGAAACACCGCCTAAGTATTAAGGTGTCCAAGTTCTGATGGAGCCTGCCCGCCTTTTTCCTTCTTCTTTTTCCTACTACATGGGTTTAATTCATGTCGCCCGACACAAAATTACTCTTCTGATTCGAGGGTACGATACCCAATGTCAGTTAAAGGCACAGGTTTGTCGAGAAACAGATCACTGTTCTCCCAGTCTTTATGACAAGTTGCCACATGATTACAAACTCTTACCATCCACCCAGGTCACCCAGGTAGGGAGTAAAGATACTGATCCCCGCCCTACCTGAGGACCCCAAATTTACCCGGTCAGTTAAGCTCGGGTAGAGGAGTAACGGCACTAACCCCCGCCCTACACGGGGATTCCACCCATTCTTATCCTGCAGCGGCCCACACGCACCTCATGTTCCCGTCACTTCATACGCTCTGGAGTGGTTCGCGACACTCTGCACTGTCTTTGGCAGGCCTTAGTTCCACCATCTCTGCTCTCCCTTTGGTTGTGGTTTAAAGAATGCATTTTGCCACGTTCCGTACGCTCACCCCTTCTTTCCTTCCTACAGTGCAGTTCTGTAAAGAGAAAAGATAGACGGCATGTGGTGCAGTGGATAGCACTGGGACTGTGGCGCTGAGGACCCGGGTTCAAATCCTGGCTCTGGGTCACTGTCCATGTGGAGTTTGCACATTCTCCCCATCACTGCGTGGGTTTCATCCCACAACCCAAAGATGCGCAGGTTAGGTAGATTGGCCACGCTAAATTGCCCCTTAATTGGAAAAAACAATAATTGGGTACTCTAAAAGATAGATTACAGGGAGATGGTGGTGTGGTGCTAATGTCATTGGCCTAGTAATGTAGTGACCCAGGGTAATTTTCTGGGGGCATGGGTTCAAATACCACCATGGCAATTGATGGATTTTAGATTCAATTCATAAAAAATCTGGAATAAAGAAAAGCCAGTCTCAATAATAATGACCATGAAACTTGTTGATCGTTGTTAAAACCTATTCAGTTCAATAATGTCCTTTAGGGAAGGGAATCTGCCATCCTTACCTAGTCTGGCCGACATGTCACTCCAGATCCAAGCAATGCACTTAACTGCCCCCTGCAGTGACCTAGCAAAACACTCAGTTCAAGGTGGGGGGTGGGCAATGTAATAACCCTCACATGACTGTTGGGGATGATCTGATTGAGCTCCCTGTGGGGCTCGTGAAATACAAGCTCCCCTGCTAATGGCCAGAGGCCTATCAGCTGGGGCTCATAGAAACACAGAATTATAGTGGTTAGCACAGCTGCCATGCAGCACTGGAGACCAGGGTTTGATTCCGACCTCAGGTGCCGGTCTGTGTGGAGTTTCCACATTATTCTTGCATCTGCCTGGGTTTCCTCCGGGTGCTCCAGTTTCGTCCCACAGTCCAAAGATGTGCAGGGTACGTGGATTAGCTGTGCTAAATTGCCCCTAGGTGGGGTAAGGGAGATAGCATGCGGAATTAGGTATAGGTATGGTGCTCTTTCAGAGGGTTGGTGTAGAATCGATGGGCCAAGTGGTCTCCTTTTGCACTGCAGGGATTCTAAGGGCGCGATTGTCCGAAATGGAGACAGAGTGTTCGCGCGTCGTGAACGCCGTCGCGTTTCACGACGGCGTGAAACGGGCACGGGGACTACCAATTCTGGCCCCCACTTGACCTAGAGTCCCAACACAGGTAAAATTCGATTTCACGTAAAATATCTGAGGTCCTTGGTTGACCCCAATATACAGCAGTTACCGGGCATGATTCTCCCAAAGGGGATAAAGTCCTCCTGCGAGCAGGTTTAGCTGCATGTTTCCCGGTACTCGCAGTGCCAAGAACCACGTGGCTTTTCAACGCCACTCGCATTGTACAAGGGGCTTGAACAGGGTACGTGCAGCCAAGGCCACACATAGTCCTGTTTTGTGAAGTAGGGAGCTCCATTAGCCAGAACTCCCCATTGTAGCGAGAGATTGGGACGCCATTTTTAAATGGCATTTTGATCTCCGAGGCCCCTGAAACAATCCCCGACTTCCCCCCCCCCCAGCCCGAACGCAATATGGGAGGATCCCCGGCCCCCCACCTGGACCCATCAACACCCACCCCAGAGAACCCCAGCCCGATCGTGCACACGCAAAAAATGCCAACTTGGCCTTTTTGGTTGGCACCATCCTGCCCAAAGGGCATGCATCTGGGGGCCTCTGATCCGGAGACTCCCACGAGTGCTGTTCCGCCTGGTTCCCCCCTTGTGGGGACAAGTGCAGAATAGGACTTGCCCGAGGTCTCTGAGGTGAAGGGGTTGAATCCCAAAACCTCGGGTACCTCAGGAATCTGCACATTAGAGTGAGACTTACTGCCTTGCTCTAATGTACAGATTTGCTAAAAAAGGAACCTGCCCATTGTAGGATTGTGTTGAATCTCGTGAGGCGTTGTGAACTGGGTAGATCCCAGGAGCGGGGTCTCCCGGCTTTCAATGGCCACGATGCGTCGCAGCGAGCTACTTTTCCGGTGCAGCGTGGCCTTTGGATTGCACCCAACAGGTTTGCAACTTTAACACAAGTAATCTTTTATCATGCGCATTATAATTAAATGGATAGAAAATATACCTATCTGATACCCCTTTCCCAACCCCCCCTTCCTAACTACCCCACTTTCTACACACACTGAGACAAAGAAAACAGAGGCGAAAGGGTGGTGGAAAGGGAAAGAAAATATTATTAAAAATAAACGGATAAGGATCTTTGATGCACTAGGATTATTTCTAGTCGGGGTTTTTCTGAAGTTCAGTTTTCGTCTTGGTACTTCTTCCTTCTAGCCTTGAGTTGGTTTGCTCTGACAATGTTGTCTACCTTCTCTGCAGACTCAGTGTCATTCCAGGTTCACAGCAACGCATGTGCAAACTCTCACTGTCTTCAGAGCAATAAAGCAGTTCTTTCACTTCAGCAAGCGGGAGAGAGAGCGTTCCTTTCACTTGCCAAGGTCTAACACTTCGGCCCAGTTGTCTAAGAAAGCATCAGACAGGAACAAATCACTGACTTTTGTCAGACAAAACACTGTCCCTGGCCAACCCACTGCTTCCCAGCCAATCGATCGATCTGACTCCCTCCAATCCTGGTTCCTAAGATCCACTTGATGCCTTGGAGTCTGGCTAAAAACAAAACCTGGGAACACAGTGTCCTAACAAGCAGACTGCATCA
This sequence comes from Scyliorhinus torazame, assembly GCF_047496885.1. Lineage (NCBI taxonomy): Eukaryota > Metazoa > Chordata > Chondrichthyes > Carcharhiniformes > Scyliorhinidae > Scyliorhinus > Scyliorhinus torazame. The sequence goes on from NC_092711.1 coordinate 247,005,332, forward strand.
ACCTTGAGCCTTCTGCTTAAAGATACAGTCCGATTGTGAGTCCGCTGACTAAAATAACAACAAATGAAATGGACACAAAGGAAATAAACAGGAAGGACTCTTACAACATTACTGCATTCAGGACTGCGTCCCAGGCCCAACCACCTTCAACTGTTTCAACAAAGACTTTCCCTCCATCACAAGGTCAGATGAAGGGAGGTTTGCTGCTGATGGTAATATTCAGTTCCTTTCACACTCCTCAGATACTGAAGCTGTCCACGTCCACATGCAGCACACCTAAACAACATTTAGGCTTGGGCTGAGAAGTTCCAAATAGCTATCATGCCACACAAATGCCAGGCAATGACCATTCCCAACAAAGTGAGTCTAACAAGTTCCACTTGACATCCTTGTCCTGGGGGTTATCATTGACCAGAAACTGAACTGGACCAATACCATAAATACTGTGGCTTTTTAAAAATTCATTTATGGGATGTTGGGTGTCCTTGAGGTGTAGGTACACCCATTGTGCTGTTAGGGAGGGAGTTCCAGGATTTTTTTCCCAATGACAACGAAGCAACGGCGATATATTTCCAAGTCTGGGTGGTGAGCGACTTTGCATTCCCAGGAATCTGCTGCTCTTGTCCTTCTAGATGGTAGTGGTCACTACAAGAGCAGTTCAGAAGCTGGGTATTCTCTGGCAAATAATTCACCTCCTGATGCTGTAGCCACTCCCACCCCCCCCCCCCCCCCCCCCCCGCACCTCTCCCACTCCCCTCATCCCCCCGACAAGGTTTGTCCATAATCTACAAGTCACATGTCAGGAGTGTGATGGAATATTTTCCACTTGCTTGGGTGAATGCAGCTCCAACAATACAAATCCAGCTCGGCACCATCTAGGACAAAGCAGCTGGTTTATTGGCACGATGCCCATCATCTTTTCCACCATTCTTCCACCATTGGCACACTGTGACTGCAGCGTGCACCATCTATAAGATGTACCTCACTCACTTGCCAACGATTCTTCAAAAACACCAAGTCACCTCATATCCTGAATTGTAAATTTGCTGCTGTTCCTTCATTGCCACAGGGTCAAAATCCTAGAACTCCTTCCTACCAGCACTGTGGGTGTACCTTCATCACATGGACTTCAGCGGTCTGGGATGTCGGCTCACCACCACCTTCTCAAGGACAATTAGGAATAGTTAATAAATGTAGGCCTTGTTAACGACGCCCACATCCCATGAATGAATAAAAAATATATAGTATGGCTTTGCTACTATTTACTTATCCATTTGCTGCATAAAAATTCTGTTTGGCAGTCGAAGCCTAAGCCACAGTCTGGTGAAGTGTTTATATTACCACCTTCTGAAGTCAAGGAAGACCACGTGGGAGTATGTCATGTAACCAGTAATCCAAAATGCAGTAACAAGGGTTTTTTGTTCAATTGCTAAACAAGCTAAAAATTATCTTCATATTGGGCATTTAAAGGCATACTTCAAGCCACAGGCAGTAACCAGGGCAAGGGTCTGAAATGATGAAACTAAGACAAATAATCGGCATGAAATCCAAACATATGTTTCTAATTTTTCAGATGATACTAAATAATGAGGCAAACTGAGAATAGAAAGAGGCAACCGCACAGTGTGTGGAGCCAGTGGCAAACCAGACTTTAAAGTTTCTTTCCCTGAAAGACATTAATTAAATAGTTGTGTATTTATGACAGTCTAATTTTCATGGTTACCAAACTTTCTGGTGCTAGCTCACAAAGTATTGTCTTATGGCATTCAAATTTGCAACTTGCAATCAGATATATAGCACAGAAATAGATCATTCGGGCCAACTCATCAATGCAGGCATTTATGCTCCAATTGAACCTCCAACCATCTTTTCTCATCCATATTGACCATCGTCACCATCTATTCCCGTCTCTCTCATATGTTTGTGCAACTTCTCCTGAAATACATCTATACTATTGACTAAATGCTATGATATAAAAGCAAAAAATTGCTACTCCAGCTACCTGGCATGGTGGTCATGAATCGATTCAATACTGTGTTCAATTTGGGGCATTTCATCTTAAAAGGGATATAGTGGCTTTATAGTGGCTTTAGAGGGGCAATTTGCCAGGATGATACCAAAGATAAGGGGATGAGTACTGATGGAACACTGGATAATCTTGGGACAGAATTTTCTCAGGTATATGGTGAAGGGCTAGGAATAGTATGGTGGGGAAGGTGCTGCAAGAGGAGCCTGATGTCTTCCCATTGTCATGGGAGTGTCCCTTTAAGAAAGGTTTTTGTCTTATTACATGGCTTCAGTGATGTCATTGTGTGGGTGGAGCTGGGCTGTGGCTCTGTGAGCTGTTTTTGGTTTCGCTTTCATATTTGGCTGCTGTGGACTCAGACAGAGAACAGAAGTGTTTTGGCCTGTCTCTCTCTAGTTTCATTTTAAATATCTGTTCCAGTATCAAACCCATGGATTATAGCTACCTGCTGTTTTGGTAACTTAAAAGATAGAGTTTGCTTTCCAGAAGGGTTTAAATCTGCTGGTGAGGTGGGGTCAGAATCTCAGGAAAAGCCAGCCTTATTCAAGTGAGAATGCAGAGTGATGGGCCATGCCCTTGAAAAGGGGTTTTGGGGTTCTGAGATTTTGTTTTTGAATTGCAACAGTTAAGGGGGAATTCATTAAGTGTTATACATAGATTACTGTAGCTGTGGGGTGTCTTTATATTTGATAAAAACTGATAAGAATTCTTGCTGTGTTTATATAAATGTTAACTAAGTTCTTAGAATAAAGCTTATTTTGATTAGTGTCTAGGAAGACTGTTGAGGGCTCTTGTGCTCATCCTAGCCAAATTCAAAGAAAGGTTATAGGTCAGGCGAACTTCATAATACACTTTGGAGTTTCTAAATCCTGACCCATAACACCATCACCTTGGGGTACTACCAGTAGTGGGAACCTCTGTGGTGTGGTCACCCACTGTGTGGCCAATTGACACAACTAATTGTTTATATATATGTGTGTATATATATTTTCCATGCCTGGTGGACACCACGGGGACTGGGGTGTTTTATTGACACACTTTGTTTTGATGTTTTAAGTTTTCTTTGCGCTTCTGTCTATTTTGAAGCAGTATCCCTTTCAGGGATTGTCATTTTAATTTCTCTTTCAGTTCGATGATTCAGTTTATTTGGTTAACCCAAAAGAAGCACACTATCATGATTGATTTTCTTTTTTTTTAATAAACATTTTGTTGAGGTACTTTTTGGTATTATAACAACAACACAATAAACAATGTACATGAAACAAGAAACAGAGTGCAAAAGCCGTCTCCCTCCCTTACAGGTCCCACCTTTATTAACCCCCTATGCTAAGCTAAACTAACCCGCCCCCCGCCCCCCAACTTCTGCTGACGATTAATTTTCCGCGAAGAAGTCGACGAACGGTTGCCACCTCCGGGCGAACCCTAACAGTGACCCTCTCAAGGCGAACTGGATTTTCTCCAAACAGAGAAAGCTATGTCCGATAGCCAGGTCTCCGACTTCGGGGGCTTTGAGTCCCTCCAAGCCAATAGTACCCGTCTCCGGGCTCCAGGGAAGCAAAGGCCAGAACATCTGTCTCTTTCTCCTCCTGGATTCCCGGGTCTTCCGACACCCCAAAAATCGCCACCTCTGGACTCAGCGCCTCCCTTGTTTTTAATACCGTGGACATGACATCTGCACACCCCTGCCAAAATCCCCTAAGCTTCAGACATGCCCAGAACATGTGGACATGGTTCGCTGGTCCTCCAGCACATTTTTCACACCTGTCTTCCACCCCAAAGAATCTGCTCATCCGGGCCACTGTCATGTGAGCCCGGTGAACGACCTTAAATTGTATCAGGCTGAGCCTGGCACATGTTGTGGACGCGTTGACTCTACTCAACGCGTCCGCCCATAGACAATCCTCTGTCTCCCCTCCCAGCTCCTCCTCTCACTTGTGCTTCAGCTCCTCGATCTGCATATCCTCTGAGCCCATAAGTTCCTTGTAAATTTCCGAGACGCTCCCTTCTCCTACCCAACCTCTGGAAACTACCCTGTCTTGAATTCCCATTAGCGGTAGGAGCGGGAAGGTTGACACCTGTTTACGTAGGAAGTCCCGCACTTGCAGATACCTGAATTTGTTTCCCCTCGCCAACCCAAACTTCTCCTCCAGCGCCCCATACTGGGAAAGCTCCCCTCTCTGAACATATCCCCCAACCTCTCAATCCCTGCTCACCGCCATATCCGGAACCCCCCATCCATACTTCCCTGGGCAAACCGGTGATTATTACAGATTGGGGACAAGACCGATGCTCCCTCTGCTCCCACATGTCTCCTCAATTGCCCCCAGACTCTCAGTGCCCCCACCACCATTGGGCTGGTGGAGTACCGTTCCGGCGGGAACAGCAGAGGCGCAGTTACCAACGCCCCCGAACTGGTGCCCTTGCATGAAGCCGCCTCCATACGCTCCCATGCCGACCCCTCCCCCACCACCCACTTCTTGATCATGGCTACATTCGCCGCCCAGTAATAGTGACTAAAATTTGGCCGCGCCAGCCCGCCCGCTCCCCGACTCCGCTCAAGCATTACCTTCCTTACTCGTGGGGTCTTGCCCGCCCAAACAAAGCCAGTGATCACTTTGTTGACCCGTTTAAAAAAGGACCGCGGAATAAAGATGGGGAGACATTGAAACACGGAAAAGAATCTCGGGAGTACCGTCATCTTCACCGTCTGCACCCTCCCAGCCAGTGACAACGGGTGCGCATCCCATCTCCAAAAATTGTCCTTCATTTGGTCTACTAGTCGGGCCAGATTTAATTTATGCAGCCGGTCCTATTCCCGCGCCACTTGAATGCCGAGATACCTAAAGCTTCCCCCTACTAATCTAAACGGCAGCTCCCCCAATCGCCTCTCCTCTCCCCTCGCCTGGACCGCAAACATCTCACTTTCCCCCATATTTAGCTTATACCCCGAAAACCGGCCAAATTCCCCATGAAACCTCATGATTTCTTCCATCCCCTCTAATGAATCCGATACATAGAGAAGCAGGTCATCTGCATAGGGAGGGACTCTGTGTGCTCCCCCCCCCCCCGCCCCACCCCGAACAGCCCCTTCCAGCCCCTTGAGGCTCTCAGAGCAATTGCCAACGGCTCTATAGCTAGCGCGAACAATAGTGGGGAGAGGGGGCATCCCTGTCTCATCCCCCGGTGCAGTCTAAAATAGTCCGATGTTGTCCTATTCGTCCGTGCACTTGCCACAGGAGCCTGATACAGCAACCTGACCCAGTCAATAAAGCCCCGCCCAAATCCGAACCATCCCAGTACCTCCCAGAGATAATCCCATTCTACCCGATCAAAAGCCTTTTCTGCATCCATTGCGATCACTACCTCCACCTCCCTACCTTCCGGGGGCATCATGATCACATTTAACAACCTTCTTACGTTGGCCACCAACTGCCTACCCTTAACAAACCCTGTCTGTCCTCCCCAATAACGTCCGGAACACAATCCTCAATCCTGGAGGACAAAACTTTGGCCAGCAGTTTGGCGTCCACATTCAACAGGGATATCGGCCTGTAGGACCCACACAGCTGCATGTTCTTGTCCAACTTCAGAATCAGCGAAATTGTGGCCTGTGACATCGTCAGGGACAGCACCCCTCTTCCCCTTGCCTCATTGAACATCCTCATCAACACCAGCCCCAATAGCCCAGAGAACTTTTTATAAAACTCCACTGGGTACCCGTCCGGCCCCAGGGCTTTACCCGCCTGCATGGCCTTCAGACCCTCCGCTATCTCTTCCAATCCGATTGGGGCCCCCAGCCCTTCTACCAGCTCCCCGTCCACCTTTGGGAAATTCAGCCCCCCAAGAAGTGCCACATCCCCCCCTCCCCTGTAGAGGGTTCCGACCTATACAGCCTTCTGTAGAATACCCTAAACGCCTTATTCACCCCTGCTGAATCTCCAACCAGGTTCCCACCTCCGTCATTTACTTTCCCTACCTCCCTGGCTGCCTCCCTCTTTCTAAGCTGCTGTGCAAGCATTCTGCTGGCCTTCTCTCCATGCTCATAGATCGCCCCCTCGTCTTTCTCAGCTGCTCCACCACCCTCCCTGTGGTTAACAAGCCGAACTCTGCCTGTAGCCTCTGCCGTTCCCTAAAAAGCCCTGCCTCTGGGGTCTCCGCATACCTCCTATCGATCTGTAGTATCTCCTTAATCAGTCGGTCTGTCTCTTCCCTGTCCACCTTCTCCCTATGGGTCCATATCGAGAACAGCTCCCCTCTGACCACCGCCTTCAGCGCTTCCCAGACCACCGCTGCTGAAATTTCCCCCATGTCGTTGACCTGCAGGTAGTTCTGAATACATTTCCTCAGCCGCTCGCACACCCCTTCGTCAGCCAAAAGCCCCACATCTAACCTCCAGTGCGGGCGCTGGTTACTGTCCTTACTAACCTGCAGGTCAACCCAGTGTGGAGCATGGTCTGAGATTGTGATCGCCGAGTACACCGTGTCCACCACCCCTGCCAGTAAGGCCCTGCTCAAAATGAAGAAATCAATCTGGGAGTACACTTTATGCACGTGTGAGGAGAATGAGAACTCCTTCACCCTCGGCTGCCCAAATCTCCATGGATCCACCCGCCCCCCCGCTCCCCCCCCCCCCCCCCTCCTCCCCGCCCAACTTCTCCATGAACCCTTTTAGTTCCTTTGCCATTGCTGGCACCCATCCCGTTTTCGAGCTTGACCGGTCTAAACCAGGGTCAATAACTGTGTTGAAGTCCCCTCCCATGACCTACCTGTGCAAGTTTAGGTCCGGTATCTTCCCCAGCATCCTCTTTATAAACTCCATATCATCCCAATTTGACGCATACACATTTACTAATACCACCTGCACTCCCTCCAGTTTCCCATTGACCATAATAATATAATAATAATCGCTTATTGTCACAAGTAGGCTTCAATGAAGTTAGTGTGAAAAGCCCATAGTCGCCACATTCCGGCGCCTGTTCGGGGAGGCCAGTTCGGGAACTGAACCCGCACTGCTGGCATTGTTCTGCATTGCAAGCCAGCTATTTAGCCCAGTGTGCTAAACTAGCCCCATAATGTACCGACCTCCCACATCCGAGACTATTCTACCCGCCTCAAACACCACCCGCTTATTCATCAGGATCGCGACCCCTCTAGTCTTTGAGTCCAGTCCCGAGTGAAAGACCTGACTGACCCAGCCTTCCCTCAATCTAATCTGGTCAGTTAATCTAAGGTGCGTCTCCTGCAACATTACCACGTCCGCCTTCAGTCCCCTAAGATGCGCGAGCACACGTGCCCTCTTGACCGGCCCATTTATCCCTCGAACATTCCAGGTGATCAGCCTGGTTGGGGGGCTCATTGACCCCCCCCCACCTTCGCCGATCAGCCATCCCCTTTTTTGGGTCCGCCTCCAGTCCATGCTCCGCACCCCCACTGGCACGCCCCCAGGCAGCCTCCGCTCCCAACCTCCCCTCTGTCCCTTGGCCCAAGTCCCTCCCTCATCAGCAGAACATTTTCCCCCCCTCCCCCCCCAGTAACAACACTCTGTAACCCAACCCCTTTGATAAACCGAACATATGCACACCCCCCACTGCGCTTCCGTGAGCTAGCCCGCCCAGCTAGCTTGGTGGCCCCCATCCCTGGCATCGGATAGTCTCCCACCCATGTCTGCGTGGGTTTCCTCCGGGTGCTCCGGTTTCCTCCCACAGCCCAAAAATGTGCAGGTTAGGTGTTAGTGGGTTACGAGTAGAAGGTGGAGGTGTGGGCTTAGGTAGGGTGCCCTTTCCAAGGGCCAGTGCAGACTCAATGTGCCGAATACGCTCCTTCTACATTGTAAATTCTATGAAATCTATTGTTCCCTCCCCACCCTCCCCCCCCCCCGCTCATACAAACATACTCCAACATCAAGCAATCCCCACACAATTGCCCGACAGAAAAACACCAAGATCTAAACAAGCACACCTCCATCTCCCAACAGTGCAAATGAAAACCTTAACTCACTCAGCTCTGCCACTGGTCCCAAATCAATACACAAGGCATTACAAACAGCTTCGAAAAACGAGAAACTTTGTTAAAAAAACAGAGAGACAAAAAGAAAAAAAAAACATAAACGTTGCAGCAAAGTTCAAAATTCTCAGTCCACCACCAGTCCTTTCCTTTTCATGAAGTCCAGCACATCCTCAGGCGACTCGAAATAAAAGTGCTGTTCCTCGTACGTAACCCAGAGACGGGCCGGATACAACAGTCCGAACTTCACCTTTTTCTTAAAAAGGATCGACCTAATCTGGTTGAAGCCTGCTCTTCTCCTGGCCACCTCCACACTCAGGTCTTGGTAGACCCGCAGGATACTATTGTCCCACTTACAGCTCCGTGTCTGCTTGGCCCACTGTAGAATGCGCTCTTTATCCAAGTACCTGTGGAATCTCACCACCGTTGCCCTCGGGGGTGGGGGTGGGGGGGGGGTTTGGTCACGCTTCCTCGCGAGTGCTCTGTGAGCCCTGTCCACCTCCAAGGGTCGGGAGAATGCCCCATCCCCCAGCAGCTTCTCAAACATATCTGTGATGTAAGCCCCAGCGTCCGTTCCTTCGGACCCCTCCGGGAGCCCAACGATTCTCAAGTTCTGCCAGCGGGACCTATTCTCTAGGTCCTCCACCTTCTCCAGGAGCTTCTTCTGCTGGTCTCTCAGCATCCCCACCTCCAACTCCACCGCAGTTTGATGTTCCTCCTGCTCAGCCAGCGCCTTCTCCACCTTCTGGATCGCCCGATCTTGGGCGTCCAATCTAAGCTCCAGCCGCTCAATCGACCCTTTTATCGGATCCAAGCAGTCCCGTTTCTGCTTAGCAAAGCCTTCCTGAATAACTTGCATCAGCTGCTCCGTTGACCGCAGGGTCGACAAACCAGAGGTCCTGTCCTCCGCCATGCTGTCTCCCGCTGCAGCTTCAGCCCAAGCCTTCCCTGTCTTTCTATTTCTGCCTTTACGAGCACTTCTAGTCCTTCTCTCCATGCACCGAAGTGGGAATTCAGTACACAATTGCCTCTGTCTTCAGTTTTACAGTTCAAGTCCGGTAGAAAATCGGGGGAAAAGGTCCAAAGGTCCGACCCTAGCGGGAGCCACCAAATGTGCAACTTACTCCTTCATAGCCGCCACCGGAAGTCGCCATCGCAATTGATTTTCAATGGCCATGAACACTGGCTGGCTCCATTTTACAAAGGGCCTACTACTCTGTGCCAATAACACCCAACTGCTTCAGGCAGCATATCCCTTGTAATATGGAAATCAAATCCTATTGTGGAAATTGGATCTTGATTGCCATTTTTGGCAAGAACCGGTCAAAGCTTGCGCAGTAAAAGTGAGTGATAAGTATCTTTGTGGTGAGGAGTGTTCCTCTTGGCCACAATACAATAATCTGGGCTGCTTCCACCTCAGGGTTCATGCCTTCAGTGATTGTGATCCTGGCCTCCAAATGCTATCACGTCTAACCCCACACCTGCTTCCTGAAACTATTCAATCTTTCCATCATACCTTTCAGGAATTATGTCTGCGTACCAAGCAGTCAGATAAGGGAATTTGGTATGGAGTCAGCCAGGAGGCAGTCACAGAATCTCACTGAGTCTGATTCCTAAGCCCGTGTGGAGCATTTTGAAGACAGGAGGCAGGCTCCTGGGTGTGTGGACATGCCAACCTCTTGGAAATGGTAAGCTGGAGGGAGGTAGCACTGGTACTGAGTGCCAACTTGCTGATCCCCAGGACTGTAGATGAGTGTAAGAGAAAGTTAAATGGCTTCACCAGGGCAGGCAACGTAGTGATCTTCATTTTCATTGTTGCCTATACCAACACAACTTCACGGCAGGTTAAGGGTGGCGCTAAATTAGGACCTTGCACTACAGTTCCCTTAACAGAGCACTTTATACATTTTTTCGATTGTGATTTGGAGCTGGGAGGTGGAAGACTTATTGGGGGTGGGGGATTCACTCACGTCCCGCGAGGTGTCGGAATCGGACTCTGCCCAGAAGGGGAGGGACCTCACAACGTTTGCTGAAGTAGGCCTTAAACCTACTTAAGGCCCATCTACCTGGGGTCTACAGGCCTCCCTCAATTCACCGGCCTCCCCAGCGAGGCTCAACCAGGCACCAATCAGTACTGGTCCACAAGAACGTGGACTGGGCGGAATGAAACCTGGGACTATTCATAGGCCATTGCATGCCCCTGGGTGGTCAGGGATAGTGCCTCCTGGCTCCCCCTCCTGGAACATGGGCACCTTGGCACTGCCGTCCTGGTACTGCCACCCTGGAGGGCATGAAGAGGGGCAGCCCCCAGGGACACCATTCTCATTTGGTGGATGTGGGGTATTGCCCATGGATGTTGGGGGGGGGGGGGGGTGACATTGCCTATGGGTGGGGGATCCACAAGTTCATTTAGGGCGGTATCCACCGGCCGTGTTCTCACTCGAGCGCGGTGGGGCCAGTGAATGTCGGGAGCGGCCACCCGCGGGTTTTCACTTTTCCCCTTCCAGGTCCAGCCAACACTCTTTCATTCACTCAGTTCAACAAGGCGCCATTTTCCTCCCTTGATTTTTTAAAATTCGTTCTTGGGATGTGGGCTTCACTGGCTAGGCCAGCATTTGTTGCCCATTCCCAGTTCCCGTGAACTGAGTGGCTTGCTAGGCCATTTCAGTGGTGGTGGGGGGGGGGGGGGGGGGGGGGGGGGGGGGGGCTGCAGTTATGAGTCCACCGCATCGCTGTGTGGATCTGGAGTCACATGTAGGCCAGGCGGGGTAAAGACGGCAGACTTCCTTCCCTGAAGGGCATTAGTGAACCAAATGGGTATTTACGACAATCGACAATGGTTTCATTGGTCATCATTAGACTTTTAATTCCAGATTTGCAATTGAATTTAAATTGCACCATCTGCCATCCTGGGACTCAAACCCAGGGGCCCAGAGCATTACCCTGGATCTCTGGATTACTAATCCAGTGACAATACCATTATGCCACCGCCTCCCAAATAGTTTCTCACTTTACTGTTTCCATTCAATCTGACACTCTTCTTCCACCCCTTCGGTTCAACCTGTCAATTCTCTCACTTCACCCAGTCCAACATGCTACCACACCAGTTTACGCTCGCATTTTCCTTTTAGCTACCAAGGATTATGGAGTAAAGGTGCATATGTAACTAGAGTTGAGCTTGCAGATCTGCCGTGATCTAACTGAATGGTGTCATATGCTCAAGGGGGTTTAATGACCTACTCCTGTTCCCAGGCTCCTAAATTCCTCTTTGTGTTCATTCTGAGTCCTGCCTTCCTGAAGCTGTTTCTTCTGCTCGTCATAAATCTATCTCTCGGGGTCTGAAAGAAGATTAATTTTCACACCATAATTCACATTGCAACCTTGAATCAAACTGTCTGTCTCTCTTGGGAGGTGATAATTGGTCAGAGGAAAATCTAAACCCTTGGAAAAAAATGTTTCGGTTTTGACAGGACGTTTTCCAGGAAATGTTTTGTTTGGATTAATGTCGCACTTGGAGCAGAAATATACTCGAATCGAGAAATCTGTAAACTGCTCTTAGTCCCAAATCCCAGCCCCAATTTTCCCAGCTCAGCTGGATATTAAAGTTCGCGCAACCGTGTTTGAAGGGAAGCTGGACATTATCTAATGGCAATATTCCTGACATGCTTTCATTACCAAATTTAGATTAACCTCACAACTGTTTGTGGCATCTTGCTGTGTGCAAAATTGTTGCTATATTTGCCTCCATAACAACTGCCACTGAAAATTCAATGTAATCCTTTGAATGTGAGGCACTTTTTGATGCTTCTGAGAGATGCGATTAGTCATCACATAAAAGGCAGGACTTTTTTAAATTTTTGATAGGAATAAAACAGTGCCAACTTTAATGGAAACACATGTTATTTTGTTAATTTGAAAGACAAGTATTTCATGTAATTCAATCTCTCAATTCTTGATCATGCTACAGTAACCATGCTGCAAAACATGTGTATGGAAATGAGATTCATTCTCAGCTGCCATGTTTCAGACTTAGGTGGACAAGCCTTAGCAAAGTCACAGATGAAAGTCACTGTGTGACTGTGACAAAGGTATTTATCCTCCTCGTCCTTCTTGACCTGTCTGCAACATTTAAATCAGTTGACCACACCATCCTCCTCCAAAGCCTCTCCACTGTTGCCCATCTGGGCGGGACTGAGTGGTTCCAGTCTAATCTATCTAATCGTAGCCAGAGAATCATGTGCAATGGCTTTTCTTCACATTTGCAACATTACCTCTGGTGTCCTCCAACAATTTGGCCTTTGCCCTTTCTATTTGTCATTACAGGCTACCCCGTAATGACATCATCTGAAAATATAGAGGTGGATTCACCATTTGGGAGACTATTTTCTCCCTCCGGAGGAGAATTGCAATTGATTTACGATCCTCCTGGGAGCGCAAATTAGGATACAATTTTGTATCCCTTGCCATGCAAATTTATGCATGGCGAGGTCTACAAGGCACCCGCCCCCCCCCCCCCCCCCCCCACGCACTGCAAATCAGCCCCAAACCCCACCCCCCTGCACCGCAAAGCAGCCCCCACCCCGGAAAGCGTGGATATCCCCCCCGCCCTAGGTAGGGGCGTGATCCAACCTGTCCTAACACGGCCCCCCCCTCAAGGTCCCTCTAATGAGGATGACCCTCCGGGACACCTGCACTAGGGATCCACACCCGCCCCTGGACCCATATAATCAGGAGATTTCCCCTGAGGGACCTCTGCAATAGGAAAACCCCCACCATGGAACCTTGTAATAGGGAAAATCCCTCCCAGTGACACCTGCAATAGGGAGACCCCCCTGGGACCCCTCTAATAGGGAGACCCCTCAAGGAACCCTGTAAAGTCTAAAGTTGTGCAGGTTAGATGGTTTGGCCATGCTAAATTGCCTTTAGGTTACGTGGGATTGCTGACTTGCGGGATAGGGTTTGTGGGCTTAAGTAGGGTGCTCTTTACAAAAGCACGTCAGACTCGATGGATCAATTGGCCTCTTTCTGCACTGTAAATTCTATAATTCTATAATTCTATGAATAGGGAGACCCCGCAGGGACCCCCTAACTAAAGGGACTCCCCACAGAGGCCCCCTGACGCGAGGGACTCCCACTGAGACCCCCTAACTAAAGGGACCACCAGAAAGGCCCCCTAACTAAAGGGACCCCTAACTAAAGGGACCACCCACAGATCCCCACCTAGATCTCACCACAACACCGCCCCCCCTCTCCCCAAAAACAGAGGCCCCTGCCTGGAAGGTAGAAAGCAGTCAAGACAGGTCAGTAAAATAAATTACAGTTGTGACACTTACCTGGGAGCTCCATGTGTCCATTCAAAGGAAAACAGCTGTGACCTGCATCTAGACCCCTCAGATCCATTAGCTGCAAGCCATTAATAACTTTCTCGTAATGGGCTATGATTGACAGCTTCCACAAACCAGCTGTAGCCTTGATTCATTCATCTCCCTTCATGGATCAGTGACTCTTAAGTGGTGAAACCTCAATGTTTACAAATATTTACCACATCAAATAAAGGTAAGTGCATTCCAAACACTAAGTGCATTCCAATCACACCCGCACACAGTGGTCATCAAGGTGTCTGTCGACCTGAATTTCTATGCCATCAATCAGCTAGGCGCTGAGCAGAGACCTGTCTGGAATCTCCCAGACCTCTGTGCACAGTTGCACCTGCACCGTAACGGATGCGCTATCTGCCAGGCGGCACAATACATTGCCTTCGATCTGGACCGAGCCCACCAGCTTGCCTGGGCAGCAGGATTCACCGCAATCACTGACATCACCAGGTCCAAGGGGTGACTGACCCCCGAGGGGCAATGTGCATGAGGGATTGCCCTTCATCAACCGGAATGGATTCCACTTCCTCAACGTGCAGCTGATGTGTGACACTGGCTGCACATTGTGCACATCTGCGCCCGCTATCCTGGCAGCGTGCATGGTGTCTTTGTCCTGGCACACTTGATGGTGCCCGACACCTTCGTGGTGCTCCCCCGAGTGAGCTGGCTCCTGGGCGACAGGGATTATCTGATGCAGTCATGGCTGATGACACTTGTCCGTAGGCCTCAGACCAAGTGGGGAACCGCTATAACCATGCCCATGCAGCAACCAGGGGCGTGATCGAGTGTTGCATTAACATTCACGGCTCAGGTGCCTGGACCGATTTGGAGGGGCAAAAACAGTCCTAGGAGGGTCTCTCACATCATGATGGCCTGCCACCTCCTCCACAACATTGCATAGCAGAGAAGCGAGATGCTGGAGGAGGAGGTGGGGGAACGGCATGCGTCGTCCATGGGGAGGATGTGGAAGATGGCCAGGATGGGGCACAGCCAGGCACAGGAGGTCGCACGATGTGTGCACCATGGCCGCCATGCATAGGTCAACTTGACCGCCTCCAGGCTCGCTGACTATGGTGCCTGGCAACCAGAAGCTCAACCATCCCGTCCCACCCCCTACTTAGCCCCCCCCCCCCCCCACCCCACCACAGGCTGTTGACCCTGGGTGGGTCTGTGGATCTGGTCCATGGGGTGGAGGGCGATGACGACCTGCTCCGCGATAAGCTCTGATGCTCCGTAATGTCTGGCAACCTCTGACACCCGCCCTGGTGTCACATATCATTGTCCACCCGGGTGATCCCTGCATGTGGGCTAGCCATTCCATCACATGGACCCACAGACCTTGTTGGGGAGTTGGTGGCGGTGGGGGGGGTCTGGAGCAGTGATGCATCACGCACTGGTTAAGCCCTACCACATGGCGCCCCCACATCTCTGGCCCAGGTCCCTGTTGCCTCCAAGAGTGGCCATTGCGGGCATCCCCAACTGCCCTGGGGGCCCTGGCTGCACCATTCAGAGGTGCTGGTGCCCCCCAAGCGGGGTCACTGGCATGGGTCCTATCACCTTCTCCTCCCTCGGGATGCCTGATGGCCCCTGGGCTACTTCTTGGAATGGGGGGGCAGTCGGATCGGGTGCAGGGTTATCCACCATCACATGGCTCTACCAATCCTGGAGGCCTGCTTTTGTCTCGACCAGGGTCTCCATGCTTGCGGCCATGGATCACAGGCGCTGTGTCATGTCCATCCGGGACTGTGCCACATCTCTCTTGGACTGGGCCGCGTCCCTCTTGGACTGGGCCACGTCAATCAATGACCATGCCAAGTCCCTCTCTGACTGACTTTGTCAGGCTGCACCAGGCCAATGTTCTCGACGCTCACAGCCATGGCCCATTGTGATTGGGCCATGCTCTGAAGCACAGCAGCAATATCCAGGTGGCCCTGGTACATAGCTGCCTATGACAGCGCAGCCCTGTCCAGTGCCTCAGACAATGCCCGCACATAGTGCCCCAGGCCCTGGACATCTGGAGCCATGGTCGATACCTTCGCATCCAAGGGGCGGGATTCTCCGACCCCCCGCCCCCTCGGGGGTGCGCGGCGGGATCTGGCCCGGGAGGTGCCCCACGGTGGCCTGGCCCGCGATCGGGGTCCATCAATCCGCGAGCGGGCCTGTGCCGTGGGGGCACTCTGTTCGTCCGCGTCAGCCGCTGTGGTCCTCTGCGATGGCCGACGTGGAGATGAACCCCCTTGCGCATGCACTGGGATGACGCCAGCACACGTTGGCGCTCCGCGCATGCGCCAACTCGCGCCGGCTGGCGGAGGCCCTACGGCGCCGGTTGGCATGTGCCAAGCCCTTCCCCGCTGGCCAGCGCAGCGCAAACCACTCCGCCGCCGGCCTAACCCCTTTGGGGCGGCCAGACGCCGGAGTGGTTCATGCCACTCCTTCGCACCGGAGTTGCCCGCCCGCCGATTCCTGCAGAATCCCACCCAAGGCCTCCATAGCGGACCACACCCGTGCGGTGTTGGCCTGGGCGGCACTCATTTAAAAAATATATATATTTTATTCAAGTTTTTTGGCCAAACATAACAATACGTAGTGTATCTTTTACACAACAACAAAGCAATATAAATAACCGTGGCCAGTTTTAAACAAATAAATAAGTAATATATAAACAAAAACAAAAAACAAAACTAAATGGCAACTGCCTTGTCCAAAATAAATACTCTCCAAAAATACAATCCAACAATCCAATATACAATTACATATACCAAATACCTATACATATACAATAACATCCCTGAGAGTCCGTCAGATTCCTCCCCCCCCGCCCTTCCCCCCCTCCCCCCTGGGTTGCTGCTGTTGTCTACTTCTTTTCCATTCCCTCTATCTTTCTGTGAGGTAGTCGACGAACGGTTGCCACCGCCTGGTGAACCCCTGAGCCGAACCCCTTAACACGAACTTAATCCGTTCTAACTTTATAAACCCTGCCATATCGTTTATCCAGGTCTCCACACCCGGGGGTTTGGCTTCCTTCCACATTAACAATATCCTGCGCCGGGCTACAAGGGACGCAAAAGCCAACACGTCAGCCTCTCTTGCCTCCTGCACTCCCGGCTCTTCTACAACCTCAAATATAGCCAACCCCCAGCTTGGTTCGACCCGGACCCCCACCACCTTCGAAAGCACCCTTGCCACCCCCACCCAGAACCCCTGTAGTGCCGGGCATGACCAAAACATGTGGGTGTGATTCGCTGGGCCTCTCGAGCATCTCGCACACCTATCCTCTACCCCAAAAAATTTACTAAGCCGTGCTCCAGTCATATGCGCCCAGTGTAGCACCTTAAATTGTATCAGGCTTAGCCTGGCACACGAGGACGATGAGTTTACCCTACGTAGGGCATCAGCCCACAGCCCCTCCTCAATCTCCTCCCCCAGTTCTTCTTCCCATTTCCCTTCCAGCTCATCTACCATGATCTCCCCCTCGTCCCTCATCTCCCTGTATATGTCCGCCACCTTACCGTCCCCCACCCATGTCTCTGAGATCACTCTATCCTGCACTTCCTGCGTCGGGAGCCGCGGGAATTCCCTCACCTGTTGCCTCGCAAAAGCCCTCAATTGCATATACCGAAATGCATTCCCTTGGGGCAACCCATATTTCTCCGTCAGCGCTCCCAGACTCGCAAACGTCCCATCTACAAATAGATCTCTTAGTTGTACTACCCCAGCTCTTTGCCATGCTCCAAATCCCCCATCCATTCTCCCCGGAACAAACCTATGATTGTTTCTTATTGGGGACCGCACCGTTGCTCCCGTCCCTCCCCTATGCCGTCTCCACTGCCCCCAAATTTTCAATGTAGCCACCACCACCGGGCTTGTGGTGTATTTCTTTGGTGAGAACGGCAACGGCGCCGTCACCATTGCTTGCAGGCTAGTCCCCCTGCAGGACGCCCTCTCCAATCTCTTCCACGTCGCTCCCTCCCCTTCTCCCATCCACTTACACACCATTGAAACATTGACAGCCCAGTAGTACTCACTTCGGCTCGGTAGTGCCAGCCCCCCCCGTCCCTACTACGCTGCAAGAATCCCCGCCTCACTCTCGGGGTCTTCCCAGCCCACACAAAACTCATAATGCTCTTCTCGATTCTTTTGAAAAAAGCCTTCGTGATCACCACCGGGAGGCACTGGAACACAAAAAGGAATCTCGGGAGGACCACCATTTTAACCGCCTGCACCCTACCTGCCAATGACAGGGACACCATGTCCCATCTCTTGAAATCCTCCTCCATCTGTTCCACCAACCGTGTTAAATTGAGCCTATGTAATGTACCCCAATTCTTGGCTATCTGGATCCCCAGGTACCGGAAGTCCCTTGTTACCTTCCTCAACGGTAAATCCTCTATCTCTCTGCTCTGCTCCCCCGGATGCACCACAAATAACTCACTTTTCCCCATGTTCAGTTTATACCCTGAAAAATCCCCAAACTCCCCAAGTATCCGCATTATCTCTGGCATCCCCTCCGCCGGGTCCGCCACATATAGCAACAAACCATCCGCATACAGAGATACCCGGTGTTCTTCTCCCCCCCTAAGTACTCCCCTCCACTTCCTGGAACCCCTCAGTGCTATGGCCAGGGGTTCAATCGCCAATGCAAACAATAACGGGGACAGAGGACATCCCTGCCTCGTCCCTCTATGGAGCCGAAAATAGTCAGACCCCCGTCCATTCGTGACCACGCTCGCCATCGGGGCCCTATACAGCAACTGTAGCCACCTGATATACCCGTCCCCAAAGCCAAATCTCCTCAACACCTCCCACAAATAATCCCACTCCACTCTATCAAATGCTTTCTCGGCATCCATCGCCACCACTATCTCCGCTTCCCCCTCTGGTGGGGGCATCATCATTATCCCTAGCAGCCTCCGTATATTTGTATTTAGCTGTCTCCCCTTCACAAACCCAGTTTGGTCCTCATGGACCACCCCGGGACACAATCCTCTATCCTCATTGCCATTACCTTGGCCAGAATCTTAGCGTCCACATTCAGGAGGGAAATGGGCCTGTATGGCCCGCATTGCAGCGGGTCTTTTTCCTTCTTTAGGAGGAGCGATATCGTTGCCTCTGACATAGTCGGGGGCAGCTGCCCCCTTTCCCTCGCCTCGTTAAAGGTTCTCATCAGTAGCGGGGCCAGCAAGTCCAAATATTTCTTATAGAATTCAACTGGGAATCCGTCTGGTCCCGGGGCCTTCCCCGCCTGCATGCTCCCAATCCCTTTCACTACTTCCTCCGTCTCAATCTGTGCTCCCAGCCCCACTCTCTCCTGCTCCTCCACCTTAGGGAATTCCAGCTGATCCAGAAAGCACATCATTCTCTCCTTCCCTTCCGGGGGCTGAGCTTTATATAATCTTTCATAAAATGCCTTGAACACTCCATTCACTCTCTCCGCTCCCCGCTCCATCTCTCCCTCCTCATCTCTCACCCCCCCTATCTCCCTCGCTGCTCCCCTTTTCCTCAGTTGGTGGGCCAACAACCTACTCGCCTTCTCCCCATATTCGTACTGTACACCCTGTGCTTCCTCCATTGTGCCTCTGCATTACCCATAGTCAACAAGTCAAATTCTACATGTAGCCTTTGCCTTTCCCTGTACAGTCCCTCCTCCGGTGCCTCCGCGTATTGTCTGTCCACCCTCAGAAGTTCTTTCAACAACCGCTCCCTTTCCCTACCCTCCTGCTTTCCTTTATGTGCCCTAATAGATATCAGCTCCCCTCTAACCACTGCCTTCAGTGCCTCCCAGACCACTCCCACCTGTACCTCCCCATTATCATTAAGTTCCAAGTACCTTTCAATACACCCCCTCACCCTTAAACACACCCCCTCATCTGCCAATAATCCCATGTCCATTCTCCAGGGTGGAAGCTGTTGTTTTTCTTCCCCTATCTCCAGGTCCACCCAGTGTGGAGCATGATCCGAGATGGCTATAGCCGTGTACTCCGTCCCCGTCACCTTTGGGATCAGTGCCCTTCCCAAAATAAAAAAACCTATTTGTGAAAATACTTTGTGTACATAGGAGAAAAACGAAAACTCCTTACTCCTAGGTCTACTAAATCTCCAGGGATCTACTCCCATCTGCTCCATAAAATCCTTAAGCACCCTAGCTGCAGCCGGCCTCCTTCCGGTCCTGGACCTCGATTTGTCCAGCCCTGGGTCCAGCACCGTATTAAAATCTCCCCCCATTACCAACTTCCCCACTTATAGGTCCAGGATTCGTCTTAACATGCGCCTCATAAAATTGGCATCATCCCAGTTCGGGGCATACACGTTCACTAATACCACCGCCTCCCCTTGCAATTTGCCACTCACCATCACGTATCTGCCCCCACTATCCGCCACTATAGTCTTTGCCTCAAACATTACCCGCTTCCCCACTAGTATGGCCACCCCCCTGTTTTTTGTATCTAGCCCCGAATGAAACACCTGCCCCACCCATCTTTTGCGAAGTCTAACCTGGTCTATCAGCTTCAGATGCATCTCCTGAAGCATAACCACATCTGCCTTAAGTTTCTTTAGGTGTGTGAGTACCCATGCCCTCTTAATCGGCCCGTTCAGCCCTCTCACATTCCACGTGATCAACCGGGTTGGGGGGCTCTTTAACCCCCCCCCTTGACGACTAGCCATTTCCTTTTTCAATCCAGCTCCTCACCCGGTTCCCACGTAGCTGTATCCCCCCCAGGCGGCGCCCCCCCCCCCCCCGAACCCCCCTCCCATACCAGCTCCCCCTTCTCCCCAGCAGCAGCAACCCAGTTAACCCCCTCCCCCCCCGCTAGATCCCAAGCTAGCGTAATTGCACCCCCCATGTTGCTCCCAGAAGTCAGCAAACTCTGGCCGACCTCGGCTTCCCCCCGTGACCTCGGCTCACACTGTGCGAGGTCCCCTCCTTCCGGCTTCCCTGTTCCCGCCATGATTACCATAGCGCGGGAACCAAGCTCGCGCTTCCCTTTTGGCCCCGCCCCCAATGGCCGGCGCCCTCAGCTCCTCATCCTCCCTCACCCCCTCCCCCACGACATGGGGAAGAGAGAGAAGTTACAGGGTCGCAGGTTTAACAACTTGGGAAGTCCTCTCTTCCCCCTTTTCCCCCCTTCATCCCACAAATTCACCCCCCCACTTTTGTCCCAAACGTTCTTTTTCTGGCCCGCTCTTCCAGCTTCTCCTCGACAATAAATGTCCACGCCTCATCTGCCGTTTCGAAGTAGTGGTGTTTCCCTAGATGTGTGACCCACAGTCTTGCCGGTTGCAGCATTCTGAATTTGACCTTCCTTTTATGCAACACCGCCTTGGCCCGATTAAAGCTTGCCCTCCTTCTCGCCACCTCCGCACTCCAATCTTGATATACGCGGATCACCGCATTCTCCCACAACTGCTCCGAGTTTTCTTTGCCCATCTGAGGACCATCTCTCTGTCCTTATATCGGAGAAATCTCACCACTATTGCTCGAGGAATTTCTCCAGCCCTCGGTCTTCGCGCCATAACCCGGTAAGCTCCCTCCACCTCCAGCGGACCCGTCGGGGCCTCCGATCCCATTAACGAGTGCAGCATCGTGCTCCCATATGCCCCGACGTCCGCCCCTTCTGCACCTTCGGGAAGACCAAGAATCCTTAGGTTCTTCCTCCTCACATTATTCTCCAGCACCTCCAGCCTTTCCACACATCTTTTGTGTTGTGCCTCGTAGATCTCCGTTTTCACCACCAGGCCCTGTATGTCGTCCTCATTCTCAGCAGCCTTTGCCTTCATGACCCGAAGCTCCTGTTCCTGGGTCTTTTGCTCCTCCTTTAGCCCCTCAATCGCTTGTAATATCGGGGCCAACAGCTCCTTCTTCATCTCTTTTTTAAGTTCTTCCACGCAGCGCCGCAGGAACTCTTGTTGGTCAGGGCCCCATATTAAACTGCCTCCTTCCGATGCCATCTTTCTTTGTGCCTGCCTTCCTGGCCGCTGCTCTAGAGGATCCACCGCAATCCGGCTACTTTCCTCGCTTTTTTCCATCCGTGTCCAGGGGGGATTCCCTTCTGGATTACCGCACAGTGTTATTTGCCATTAAAATTGCCGATGGGGCCCCTATTAAGAGCCCAAAAGTCCGTTCCACCGGGAGCTGCCGAAACGTGCGACTCAGCTGGTCATCGCCGCACTCGGAAGTCCTGGGCGGCACTAATGATCGGCCATGCCTCCTACTCCTGCAGGCAGTTGGACTCCTCCAGCTGCACCTGCAGGTGCTGGATGGTTGCTGACACCCCCTCATGTAGTTTCCAGCTCTGCGCCTGCATCTCCAGCATCAATGGCACTGCCCTTTCCAAATGTGCTAGACCTAACTGGACAGCAGCTAGTCCCTGGGGTCGGGCCGTCCTTTAACCATTCCTGCCTCCACGTAATATACAACGAGTGTGTGGTGTGCACCACATAGTGCTCCAGGAGCCTCTTCACTAAAGTACCCAACCGAGGTGAGTATCTCTGGGATGGTGGAGGCAGTGACAAGAAATCAGTGTCACCCCTGGACATGTGCTCCGGGGTGTTGTTGGGTTGTAGTGGGTGGCGTGGGATCCTGGACAGTTCCTCCTCAGCTCCCGGTGAGTCGCGGGGTGGCAGATGGGGGAGGGGGCCACTGGCCAGTTCCTTTTCATCTGGTGGTGAACCTGCAAGATACAAAACCAGACGCATGGTGAGATCGTGGGTAGACGTGGTGTGGGGGGTGCCTGCTCTCCTACCCCGCCGACCAGGTCCAATGCCCTCTGCTCTTGAATAGTGAGGGGCTGCAGGTTCTTCATGCCCCCTCCGGTCCTCTCCTGCTGCAGGCGCTTGTGTGCCATCTTCTCCTGGGGGGACAGATAATGCACAACATGAGACACTCGGACCCGGGCAGTGCAGGGGGTCTGCGGATGGTGGCCAGTGTGCGGGGCACCTGGCCTTGGCGGGCGGTATGGCTGTTGGCATGTGGTGCAGGGTTGGGGTGCGAAGGGGCTGCCGTCAGAGGGAATGCGGTCGCCCTCTGTGGGGAGGTGAGAGGTATTGGGTGGGGTGTGTGGGATGGGGGTGGTGCCAGGGGCATGGAGGTTGTGGCCCACCATGTCTGGCCTGGGGATTGCCCATCCTAACACAGCACTGCCTACTGCTCTGCCTGGGGTGGGGTGGGGGGGGTGGGGGGGGGGGGGTGGGGGGTGGGGGAGATGGGGATGGGGGAGGGGGGGCACATGGGGGTGGGGAGGGCAACGGGGTGAGGGTTCTGGGGTGGTGGTGTGTGGGATGAGGGTGGCGCCAGATACACAGAGGTGGTGACGCATCAGGGACGTCCAGAGGAGGCCGTGCAGCTTTTTCTGGCACTGCTTCCCACTCCTTGCGGTGGGGCCCAAGGCACTCAAAACCTCTGGCCACCTGCACCCAGGCCCGGTTGACGTCAGCGGGTGGCAGCCACTTTCCCACCCCGGGGAGCAGGGTAGTTCCACCTTTCCTCCACGGCATCCAGCAACATCTCCAGCTCTGCGTCAGCGAACCTCGGGCCGCTTTCTGGGGTGGCATCTTCTTGGCTGCAATAGAACATAGAACATACAGTGCAGAAGGAGGCCATTCGGCCCATCGAGTCTGCACCGACCCACTTAAGCCCTCACTCCCACCCCATCCCCGTAACCCAATAACCCCTCCTAACCTTTTTTGGTCACTTTGGCAATTTTAGCATGGCCAATCCACCTAACCTGCACATCTTTGGACTGTGGGGGGAAACCGGAGCACCCGGAGTAAACCCACGCACACACGGGGAGGATGTGCAGACTCCGCACAGATAGTGACCCAAGCCGGAATAGAACCTGGGACCCTGGAGCTGTGAAGCCATAGTGGTAATCACTTGTGCTACCGTGCTGCTCACTATGAGAATGAGAGTGTGTGTGGAGCGCTTATATGTAGCTCCAGCTTGTCAGGTTCTCCAGTGGCAATCCCGACCGCAGCAAATCCGACGTCGGCTACAGTTGGAATTATACTAGCTGCTGGCCCATTAGCAGGTCCTGAATTGCCCCGGGATCGTTGCCGCCACCAAGACCATGGAACACCCACTATTCATCCCGGAGTCAGCACTTAGTTTCACAGATGGGGAATCCCACCTTGAACCTTGAATCATATTTGACCCGGAGATGAGACAAATAAGGGGATCAGGGGTTATGGGGAGAAGGCAGGAGAATGGGGATGAGAAAATATCAGCCATGATTGAATGGTGGAGCAGACTCGATGGGCCGAGTGACCTAATTCAGCTCCTATGTCTTATGATCTTATGAGCTGCCAAGCACATATCCACGTCATCACTGATACCACCTAATTCCTTTGCTAGAACATAAATTGACTGCATTTGGCTCAGTTCATCTGCTGCTAAAACCTTCATCTCCGCCTTCATTACCGCTAGACTCAACTATTCCACCATACCATAAAAGTAAATCACTGCAGATGCTGGAATCTGAAAGCAAAGAGAAAATGCTGGAAAATCTCAGCAAGTCTGGCAGCATCTGTAGGGAGAGAAAAGAGCTCACATTTCGAGTGCAGATGACCCTTTGTCAAAGCGGTATTCCACCATTCCACCTGTCAGCCTCCCTCAGTATGTGTTTCAGAACGTTGAGGTCATCCAAAACTCTGCTGCTTCTTCCATTCAGCCACCACCTCTGTGCTTGCTCACCCACATCCCTCTCCCTTTCAAGGAACAGTTCAGTTTGAATGATCTATTCTTCCCTATTGTCATGAATATAAGAAATTGCCATACTTTACAGTTTGCATTTTTCCAATGATATTACTACAACCTAAGTTAAAATGTTGACAGGCAGTATGTTTGTTCGAGCTGTGATTAAAAGTGAGGTAATCGGTGATTTTTGCTGGGCAAAACAGAAACTCCACCAGCCACCCCAATGAAACCCAATACCTTTCCCACTACCCACCCCATTGAAACCCCAATCCCTTCCCCAGCAACCCCCCACTGCCACCCTAACGTCTTTGCCACCATCCCCCCATTGCCACCCCAATGCCTTCCCCCCCAATGCAACCCAATTCCTTCCCGACTTTCTCCCCACTGCAACACCAATGCCTCTGCTACCCCCCCCCCCCCACCACCCCTCCCTCCCCGTTGTAACCTTGATGATGCCTTGACCAGCATCCTGATGCAACCTTCCACAAAGCACAAGTCCTGTAGCAGTCCCCCTCAGTGGCACAGACTTCAGCTGGCCTCGGAGGCTGCCCAACTCCTTGACCCTATCCTAGACCTCATGACCCACTACCCCCTCCGCTCCCCACCAGCAAACCATAACCTCGATAATTTGTTCCCCCCCCCCCCCCCGCCCCCCCCCCCCCCCCCCCCGCCCCAATCCCGGAGTTTCCAGTGCCCTCTCTCCCCTAGGAATCATTGGTGGACAGTGGTGAATTGCATGTTCACCTCCCTGCAGGCCCACTAATGAGATTCTAATGCATGTAAATGGTGTTCCTGATCTTGCATGATGGGAACTCCATAACGCCACTGGTTCCAGGAAATCTCGCTGGTGCAAATCCCATTTATTGGCCCCTGTGAGACATGGTGCCCCCGTTGCCATTTATGCCCATGGCAAACGGGGGCACAAAATCCCAGCCTAGGTTTCCTGGTTCTGAAAATAGACCAAATGTTACAAATGCCATAAATTGTAAAACATCAGGAATTGCGAATAAATCTTATGACAACATATAACTAGGACTTTAGTCAATGGATTGAAAAACACTTTTTCAAGTTGAATGAGTAGAGTTTATGTGGATTATCGTTCTCATGTAGGAAGGCCAATGGATGCTAAATTGCAGATTTTTGTTCCACGGTAAAATCTGCCCTATTGTGGAGAGCTTAACTGTTGAAATCTGCATTTAAACTAATTGGCAGTGATACAGAAGCAGATGTTTGGTCGTGACTGCTGACTGAAGTTAGCTGGGTGTCAGGGGATGGATGTTTTAACAGTTAGGGGCCCTGTATCTCACAAGAAGTACAGCTGCAACTTCAAAGCACAAGCAATAGGAAACAACATGGACACTGTACCACTATCAAATATCCACTGATTATATTACTACTAGAGCTGCTGATTATCACTTTCAATAACAGCCGATGTTTTTACTCTTTTGATGGCAAGGATTGATCTGACTATCACCAGTTGTCATGAACCAGAATAAAACAAAATCAAATGACTTGGTTAGAACAAAAGGCACCACAGTTTAAAAAAAAAGCCATTCTAACTCAGGAAGAGGGTGCTAATTAAATGCAACTATTCCATTTTTACGTTAGAATCCATGTTGAAGTTGTACTTGTATCTTCGTAGTGAGGAGAGTGGAGAACACAGTTAAGGAGAGGGGGAAGACCTTCAAACAATCGGCAGTCATGCAGATACTTTATCAGCGTCACTGAGAGGATGAAGGCTATCAGCTCCTATCCTTCGCACAGAGAATTCATACAGGGATTGACATTTCTGTTGGGCAGCACGGTAGCACAGTGGGTAGCACTGTTGCTTCATAGTTGCAGGGTCCCAGGTTCAATTCCCGGCTTGGGTCACTGTCTGTGCGGAGTCTGCACATTCTCCCCATGTCTGCTCCAGTTTCCTCCCACAAGTACCGAAAGACGTGCTGATAGGTAATTTGGACATTCTGAATTCTCCCTCTGTGTACCTGAACAGGTGCCGGAATTTGGCGACTGGGGACTTTTCACAGTAACTCCACTGTAGTGTTAATGTAAGCCAACTTGTGACAATAAAGATTATTATTATTATGCAATGATCCCAAATACAGTTACTGCAGTCATCAAGGCTAGGTACAATATCTTAATTCTATCACAGAAAAATCAAACAGGTCATGCTTGGTTTGGGTGGGGAGGTCTAGTGTGCCATTAACAAACTGAAGAAATAGCTAAAGGAAAGGGCCAAGGAATTGGCCATGTTCAGTTTTAGAAATGGGAATAAAAGATTGTTGCTGCTAAATTCATCTCTGTAGCATTTTGTTTTCCAGGTGCCATGCTCCAAAATAGCGTTCGCAGCATCTGTGCACATATCTGGGTTAGCCACGCTGGATGCATTTTGGTGAGTGCATTAGCACGCACACAGTGGGTGCCCACCCAAACTATGCAGAGTGGCCAGACTAATATTAGTTTGATGCCAGCATTGCCATTTTTGAGCACAATGCTCTCATTAGCTCCATCTCTTAAACATTGTGAGTGAATCTATATTTTTAAATTTAATTTACATGTTTTTGAGGCAGACTTCACCTCATAACAGAAATTGAACTGAAAATGATACAGAAAGGGGAGCATAAAAGGTAATCCTAGACCTGAAACTTTGTTGAAAGACATAAAAGGACAAATTGGGAAGTAGAATTTCCTTGCGAGGAAATCCTTGTTCGAAGGACTTTGTGCCTGAATCTGAACACCAGAATCTGAGTGGATTACTGGGCCAATTTTTAAGATCTGTCTTAGTTGTATCTGCCATTTAAGGTGCAATTTATAGTTCATATTCGACCAATGCCTGTCAATTCATGTTTAACTTGTGTTAATTCTGGATGTTAGAGTGGAGGAATTGATGGTATTTAGTGTTTACTTTGTTGATTCTTGTATAGTAAAGAATCTTGTGTTTTAAACCATGAAATCTTCTGATTTCATTCTCTTCGTAGATAACTGGGATTTAAAATTTTGTCTACTTCGAAAAAAAGTTACGTGGGCGACATTCTCCGACCCCCCGCCGGGTCGGAGAATCGCCGGGGGCTGGCGTGAATCCCGCCCCCGCCGGTTGCCGAAGTCTCCAGCACCGGATATTCGGCGGGGGCGGGAATCGCGCCGCGCCGGTTGGCCCCCCCGCTCGATTCTCCGGCCTGGATGGGCCGAAGTCCCGCCGATAAATTGCCTGTCCCGCCGGCGTAAATTAAATCACCTACCTTACCAGCGGGACAAGGCGGCGCGGGCGGGCTCCGGGGTCCTGTGGGGGGGGGGGGGCGCGGGGCGATCTGACCCCGGGGGTGCCCCCACGGTGGCCTGGGCCGCGATCGGGGCCCACCGATCCGCGGGCGGGCCTGTGCCATGGGGGCACTCTTTCCCTTCCGCCTCCGCCACGGTCTCCACCATGGTGGAGGTGGAAGAGACTCCCTCCACTGCGCATGCGTGGGAAACTGCCAGCGGCCGCTGACGCTCCCGCGCATGCGCCGCCCGGAGATGTCATTTCCGCGCCAGCTGGCGGGGCAACAAAGACTGTTTCCGCCAGCTGGCAGGGCGGAAATTCCTCTGGCCTCAGCCTAGCCCCTCAATGTTGGGGCTTGGCACCCAAAGATGCGGAGCATTCCGCACCTTTGGGGCGGCGCGATGCCCGTCTGATTGGCGCCGTTTTGGGCGCCAGTCGGCGGACATCGCACCGTTTCCGGAGAATTTCGCCCCGTGTCTCTATTGAGATTATAATAACGTGCACAGTTCAACACGTGTTGGCCAGCAGGATGGGCCTGACACGAGTGCTGTTATAAGTATCATCAATTAGTTCCATTTCGTTGCTAATTGATATCTACTGGCTCCTGGTGTGAGTGTAGAAGTGTTTGGTGGTTTCTGGAGTTGTTTAAACTTGCTGGCATCTACAGGTTCTGAAGACTTTTTCCCTGACTTCAAGGATTCTGTGTAAACTGTGGGCTGGATTCTCTGTTATTGGGACTATGCCCCCACGCCATCGTAAAGACTGTGGACTTTCACGCCCGAAAACGGGTTTGAAAGGGCCACATAATCCTAGCCATGCAGGAGGCTATCAGGGACCCGGCATAAAATTAGCAGCTTTTGCTACAGATACGGGCCCCCGCACCTCTGGGCCAGCGGCCATGCCATGCTCCATGGTGGACTCAGACCACAGAGCTGGCCACTAAAAATAGACCCCCTGATCGGCCACGCGCCCGACCCTGACCGCCCGCCCAAACATTTCCCGGCCACGGATAAGGCCCCCCCAAGACCCCCCCTGCCCTTCGATTGTCCCACCCCCAACCAGGGCAGCCACGGACTGTGTCCGCAGCCACCACACTAGTTTCCCAACCGGCCTGACCATGACTGATCCACGCCTTCGGCCGGTCAGGGGCGGAGCATGTCGGGGCGGGTCTCCAGCAATGGCCGCAGGTAGGTGCGATGCGGCGCAGCGTAGCTTTTCGGGCCCCGGAGAATCGGGGAATCGGTACCGATTCCGGAACTGGATTCTCCACCCGGCACCAGCCACGATTTTGGCGTCGGTGAATCCAGCTCTGTATTTCTCCCAGACATGTGGGTGCAGTATTTGTATCAGAAAGTGATCCGCACAGAAGTTTAGGTTAGATCACATGGGATTAGGGGTAATTTATTAGCTTGGAGAGAAGACTGGCTGATGGACAGAAAACAGAGAGCCAGGATAAATGGATCTTTTTCTGGATGGCAACGTGTAACTAGTGGGGTGCCACAGGGTTCGGTCCTTTGGCCCCAACTATTTACAATCTATGTTAATGACTTGGATACAGGCTGGAAAGTTCTATAGTCAAATTTGCAAATTACACAAAAATAGGTGGGACAGTAAGTTGCACTGAGGAAATAAGAACCTTACAAATGGATATTTGTGAGAGTGGGCCAAAATGTGGCAGATGGAGTTTAATGTGGATAAGTGTGAGGTCATGCATTTTGGTCGGACAAATGGGAAGGCAACATTATCTATCGGAGAGACATCGGGGTGCTCTGTTGCAGAGGGATCTGGGGTCCTCATTCATTGAAAAAAAAAAATTTAGAGTACTCAATCCATTTTTTCCAATTAAGGGGCAATCCACCTAACCTGCAGATCTTTGGGGTTGTGGGGGTGAAACCCACGCAGACACGGGGAGAAAACTCCACACGGACAGTGACCCAGAGCCGGGATCGAACCTGGGACCTCAGCGCCGTGAGGCAACAGGGCTAACCCACTGCGCCACCGTGCTGCCCTCTCATTCATGAGTTGCAGAAAAATAGCTTGCAGTACAGCAGATAATAAACAAATCGAATGGAATCTTGGTATTTATAGCTAAAGGAATAGAGTATAAAGGTAAGGAAGTGAAGTGTTGTTGCAACTGTACAAGGCATTGGTGAGACTGGAGTATTGTGCAGAGTGCTAGTCCCCTTATTTGAGGCATTGGAGGCAGTTCAGAGAAGGTTCACTAGGTTGATTCCAGAGATGAAGGTTTGTCATATGAAGAAAGATTGAACAGTTTAGGCTATACTCTCTTGAGTTTAGAAAAAGGAGAGGAGATCAAATTGAGGTATACAAGATGATAAAAGGTATGGATAAAGTAGAGGTGGAGCGGATGCGTCCTCTGGTGTGCATACTAGAACCAGAAGTGATAGTCCTATGATAAGAGGTAGCAAACGTAAAACAGAGTTGAGGAGAAACTACTTCTCCCAAAGGGTTGTGAATCTATGGAATTCGCTACCCAAGAGTGCGGTGGTTGCCGGAACAGTGAGTAAATTTAAGGAGGTGTTAGACAGCTTTTTAATTGGCAATGGGTTGAAGGGTTATGGAGAATGGGCAGGATATATAGATACATAGAGGAATAGAGCAGGAGGAGGCCTTTTGGCCCTTCGAGCATGCTCCGCCATTCATCACGATCATGGCTGATCATTCAACTCAATAGCCTAATCCTGCTTGCTCCCCATAGCCTTTGATCCCATTCTCACCAAATGCTATATCCAGCTGCCTCTTGAATATATTCAAAGTTTTAACATCAACTACTTCCTGTGGGAATGAATTCCACAGGCTCACCACTCTTTGTGTGAAGAAATGTCTCCTTATCTCTGTCCGAAATGGTTTACCCTGAAACCTCAGACTGTGACCCCTGGCTCTGGACACGCCCATCATTGGTAACATCTTCCCTGCATCTGCCCTGTCTAGTCCTGTTAAAATTTTATAAGTCTCTATGAGATTCCCTCCTCATTCTTCTGAACTCCAGCGAGAACAATCCCAACCTAGTCAATCTCTCCTCATATGACAGTCCCACCATCCCTGGAATCAGTCTGGTAAACCTTCGCTGCACTCCCTCGAGAGCAAGAACATCCTTCCTCAGAGAAGGAGACCAAAACTGCACACAATACTCCAAGTGTGGCCTCACTAAGGCTCTGTACAATTGTAGCAACACATCCCTGCTTCTATACTTGAAACCTCTTGCAATGAAGGCCAACATACCATTAGCCTTCTTTAACACCTGCTGCACCTGCATGCTCACCTTCAGCGAATGGTGCACAAGGACACCCAGGTCCCGCTGCACACTCCCCTCTCCCAATTTACAACCATTCAGGTAGTAATCTGCCTTCCTGTTTTTGCTTCCAAAATGAATAACCTCATACTTATCCAAATTATACTGCATCTGCCATTGATTTGCCCACTCGCCCAACCTGTCCAGATCTTGCTGTAGGATCCCTGCATCCTCATCACAATTCACCCTCCCACCTAATTTGGTATCAACTGCAAACTTTGAGATGTTACATTTTGTTCCCTCATCCAAATCGTTAATATATATTGTGAATAGCTGGGGTCCCAGCACCAATCCCTATGCTGGGACCCCAGCTATTCACAATATATATTAATGATTGGTGGTGGAAGGTGGATTTGAGGCCAGGATGAGATCAGCCATGGGTCAAATGGCCTAATTCTGCTCCTATATCTTACAGAATTATCACTCAGCCTGCTGGATCAAAGGAGAATGAACAGAGACGACACAGTGGAGGAAAAGCTACTGATTGGGTATGTGAAAAGAGAAAGGTGCAAGGATAGGGTTGCAATGAGGGGAAGAGTAAAAGCAAAAAAGTGCATGCTTACGCGGTCTATGAATCAAAAGAGATAGTGGGTGAAGGGAAGTGGAATGTGAGAAGGAGGATTAAGTATGAGTGTATACTTTCAAAGTTGTCACTGACCATGGCCTCAACCAATGAGGTTCCTACAATGGTGAGCATTATGACCTCCATGATGCCTGTCCCACTCCGGTTAAGCTCCTGCTGCCTGCTTGCCCTGTAAGAGAGAGGGAAGTGTTTCAATGAGTGTTGTGCAATCTGTTTGGCTGTCATGGTTGAATAACTGGCAGTGTGTGCAATGCTGTGAGATGTAGGTGTGATGCTTGCAGCAGTGTGTGAGGGCGGGTTGAAGCTATGAATGTGAGGCATTAGTCATGATTGACTGTTGGCAGGTGTGATGGGGGTGTGGTGTGTTGAGCAGTGTGTGAAGTGAGTGGTGCGATTGGTGGGATCTGGCATTTGAAGGTACATTCCATGAACTTGAATATTCATATGAGGCCATTGAATACCTTGCGGCATTGACGCCAGGTTTTCGGAACTAGGTCCTTGGCTTTGATTACCACATTTAATTGATTCAACTGCTTTTGTAACGTTCATCCGGAGAGTCTCTTGGCCCGACTGTGGAATGATGTCAACTTTCCTGCTTTTCACCTCCTGGACTAAGGCCTCCAGTGCAGCGTTGGAAAATTATGGAGCCTGCTATGTACCATGTTGTGCTATTCTAAATGTATTTCCCAGGTCAAACGCACTTTTAAAATGACTTCTAGAACTTCTGGAACCTGCTGCATCCAAAATGCACTTCCCTTCTCAGAGCTGAGGTTGGTTTAAGTAGCACACGATAGCTGGAATTCACACTAGCCTCTCGTGATGTTGTGTTCCGTACTAAGATATGCTGCCAATCAACAGTATGATTTGTTGTGACCAAGTGAGTAAGGATCTCCTCTTTTTTTGCTTCTTGTTTGACTGCAGCAGGATATTTTAAAAGGATATGCTTGCCAATTGAGCGAGTGATTTACTGTTTATCTGCTGTAAACTGCAACAGACACACAGCCAGATTTCTTTGAGTTTCTTAAAAAGATCGTTTTTATTGTACTTAACAAGCAAAAATAATAAAAATGCTCCAGCTTTTACACACACACACAAAATTATGGGAGGATAAATTAAGTTAAAGTCCAATAAAGATTAAAGTTATGACTTGGGAAGATCTCGGATAAGCTCAGTGATCTTCCTGGTTTTGGTGTCGAGATGGTTTAAAGATGCATTTGGACGCTTTATGTGTTCTTTTGGAGATGGCAGCTGCTGGGTTGAGTTCTTTAAAAGATCTCTACCTGCGGCACATGGATAATCAATCTGCAGAAGGACAGAGTGGGAAAAGAACCAAAAAATGGGTCTTCTGTTCTGTTTATCTCCAGACTGACTTGTTTCTCCCTGGTTGTTGGAGTAAATAAGATTACCTGAAATCAGTTTTGGTCTATTGATTACATGATCAAAACTTCAATTGTTCACAAAAATATTTTGAAACGAGGAGCCATTCTACACAATGGAGGGTGGATGGTTGCTGTTCACACCGACTTAGGATGAACCGGTTACTCTGCAACTCACTTTGTTAAGTGTCGCTCAGAGAAATGGATCCCATCTTTGAGTCTTGGTTATATGTATAGATAATAGGAGGTATGAATTCCACAGATGGTTATACCTTAGCATGTCCATTCAAGGGAGGGCCGCTAGCCAGGGTAATTTAATTAAGAACTTTCCAGAGACTTGAGGTAATTCTGAGTCTGTGCAGAAATTACAAAAATCACCTGATGCTCGGTGATGTCTCAGCAGCTTGCTCTTTTAATCCTTTTAAAACTTAATCAGTGATGTTAAGCCAACAAATTGCCATGTGAGAGTACCTTTAAGAACTGGGTGTTTATCAAATAGCTGTAGTGGATGTACCTTTAAGAAATGGGTGTTTATCAAATAGCTGCAGTGATGTCAGAGTGTGGGTGGAGCTGGGCTGTCTGTCTTTCATTTTTGTTTTTGAGCAGGCAGCTACAGTGTGTGTTTAGTTTTGTTTTCAGAGTTGGATAGCTGCAGGCAAAGCAAGCAGCTGTATAATGATTCTCTCTCTACAAGCTGCAGACTGTCTTCAGCTCATTTGAGAATTTCAAAGTAATACCTGTTTCTGTAGAGAATTTAAATCTGCTGTCTTTCTTTGAAAAGGGTTTAAAATATGGATGTTGCTGGGAAAGATTAAGGGTTACTTATCGAGTATTCTTTGGGGGTAGTATTTGAGTTGATAGTTGCTAAGATGTTCACTGTGTGTTTATAAAATGTTAACTGGATTCATATAATAAACATTATTTTGTTTTAAAGTACTTTAGGTCTCTGTTGCATCACACCTGTAGAGTGGGCCCTTGTGCTCCCCATAACCGAAATCAATTAAAGGTTCTGGGTCAGGTGAACTCCATGATACACTTTGGGGTTCTCTAAGCCCTGGTCTATAACAAAATGCATGAAGTCATTTTTATACAGACTGGTTTTCTAACGGTTGAATTATTCCTTTGAGGGATTGCAACATGGACATCACTGGAAAGGAAGTGTGTCATGTGATCCAGTTTCAGTTTCACTTTTACTTTTAAGTGGAGTACACACAGACAGCTCTGTTGCTGGCATCTTCAAGTTTTGTACCCATGTACACCTGTTTTCATGTGCCTAGCCTCAACACGTTGACCCAATTCCTTATTCGTGATCATTGCTTTTATATCATTATAGAACCACAACATGGTGTGCAGCAGCGGTTCCTTTGTGATGAATATCACACTGACCACAGAATCAGATGAAGTAAAAAAAGCTTTTGTAAGAATCAAATACATGGCCAAGAGTTGAAACAGCACATGTAACCATGCACTTGGACAGTCACGCCACCAGTTTCCTGATAGATAAACAGTACAAGTAAAATCAATATCATGCAACTGTCATCCAGGATCCATAATACACATTGAAAAAGAAAAGTGCTGAACGTAAATGATAAATCAAAATTAGATAAATTAAATTGCCTCAGACAATCAAAGTAATATGAAGGGAATAAATTATAAGTCGTTGGATTGATAAGCATAAATCCCTTTGAATTAAGAAACTGCAGCAGCAAAAAGAGAAGGCCACAAAGATAACAGTATATAACCATATTACAAGTAACCATTTGTTCGACCATATAGTACTACTTTTTCACATTCAAACCATGATTACCAATAAATCGTCTTCTGAAGACTGACTGCCATTAAGAGCAAATAACCTGCAAACTTAAATGGCTAATTTTGAGATAGCGTGGTACAGGCCGCTTACTAGCAGGATAAGGAATATTAGACTATTCTAAACACAGTATATAAAGGGATAGATTCGATCAAACCATCACTGTGTTTCCTGCAACTCTCTCCGAGGGAGAGAGAGGAGTCGAAGGTTCTGTTTGTCCCTGTTTGTCAAACAAGTCAATTGGACTTGTAAGTATGATGTTCTCACTTTGTTAAAATGTTTGTAATAGATAGCCTTTTGGATATCCATGATCAAGTATATTTCTCTTTTAGTAATGACAATCTGTTAACACATTTACACGCTGTAAATCTGTTTTATACTTTAAAATGTTTATAATAAAACCCCACTAAACACATAATTGTGACTGTGTTATACTGATTAAGCTTAAATTCCTAGAGGGTCATTAGGATGTCGTAGAGACAAGGTCTATGCTGAAAAAGTAGCAATTTAGTTTGAGCGACTTATGTGGAAAATCCCCATTAGAATGTAACTGATAGTTGTCTAACTATTTGGGGCTCTGAATGCTATCTCCTCATAGTGAGAGCTGTTCATTGTTCTGTCTAGGGAGATAGCTTTCCCTCTTTAGGTGGTTTAATCCTAAACAGACTAGTGAGATTAATTATCCTGGTTGTTTGGTCTTTGATCGATATCCGGTAAAACCTTGTGGTGGTATCATTTCATACCTGGCGACTCTGAAAAGCAATATCATCATTAATAACTGTCATATCAGTATCCAGTTAAAAAGAGCAACATTATTGGTGTCTCCGGTGCGAATTGGCAACAGCATGGTGACTGCACAGAAAGGCTTTGAAGATACAGTGCGGATATAGTGCTCAGTTAAAGACCTGGGAAGCAGATGATTCTCTCGTGGTGAGATTCATAGAATCATAGAATTTACAGTGCAGAAGGAGGCCATTCGGCCCCTGGAAAGAGAACCCCACTGAAGCCCACTCCTCCACCCTATCCCCGTAACCCAGTAACCCCACTTACCCACTTAACCTTTTTTTTGGACACTAAGGGCAATTTAGCATGGCCAATCCAACTAACCCGCACATCTTTGGACTGTGGGAGAAAACCGGAGCACCCGGAGGAAACTCATGCAGACACGGGGAGAACGTACAGACTCCGCACAGACAGTGACCCAAGCCGGGAATCAAACCTGGGACACTGGAGCTGTGCAGCAACTGTGCTAACCACTGTGCTACTGTGCTGCACATACCGATTGCAGTTCAATGAGTGGGGCAGTGCATCAAGAGGAACAAGATGGGGTCAGCTCAGTCGAAAAAGGCGAGTGAACGGCCGGATTGATAGCGAGCAAGGGAGAGTCAAGCAAAAAACAGCAAACAAAACAGCCAGGAAAATCAGACCAGAGAAGGTTGTGATTATGATGGTCGGAGCTTCAGAAATGTGGCTACAGCAACACTCATCCCAGGTGCTATAGGAGAAGGGAGGCCAAAGAGATATTGTCAAACTGTCCACGAAATTCCCCAGTTTGTAAATGACCGGCTATCTGAATTCAAAATGATTAAACAGCCTACCGAGCTATAGTTTCTTGATTCAGGATTGTCTAAACTAGACATGAAAGCCATAAGAATTCACCTAGCAATTGAAAATAAATATCTACATAGGCTGAACGTGCCAGGATTAACAGCAGAAGAGTTAAATGACCCCCAAAAGATGTGATTTACATTGGTTCAGAATCAGATTAAACTTCCACATTCATCAACCAGAGTTCACTTCATTTAAACAACAGCCGACAAAATCCATAGACAGAATTGTTGAGTCGGTGATCGCATCCACGGTGAGCAGCACGGTAGCATTGTGGATAGCACAATTGCTTCACAGCTCCAGGGTCCCAGGTTCGATTCCTGACTTGGGTCACTGTCTGCGCGGAGTCTGCATATCCTCCCCGTGTGTGCGTGGGTTTCCTCTGGGTGCTCCGGTTTCCTCCCACAGTCCAAAGATGTGCAGGTTAGGTGGATTGGCCGTACTAAATTGCCCATAGTGTCCAAAATTGCCCTTAGTGTTGGGTGGGGTTACTGGGTTATGGGGATAGGGTGGAGGTGTGGACCTTGGGTAGGGTGCTCTTTCCAAGAGCCGGTGCAGACTCGATGGGCCGAATGGCCTCCTTCTGCACTGTAAATTCTATAATCCACTCCAGTGGAAGAATTCTAGAACGAACTGCTGGAAAAAAGTTAAACGTATCGCATTTAAAATCTACTCAAAGATGGACGACAAACCTTACAGGCCCTAAGCGTTATCCCAATTGTTGATGCACATCCTGGAACACCTAAAAGCTAGCAAGGCAAATTAAGGTATGGCCTTTTGCATGCACTAAGGAACTGCCCATCTTTTCACCAATACAGCAGGGCATGTGGCAGAAAGAGCCATTTAGTGGCAGCCCACTAAAGCAAAGACTCATGCAGTTACAAAGAGCAATGCACTGATCCAAACAGACCATACACAACGAGTACCTTCAAGCAATAAAAATGACCATCTGGAATCCCATCAAAAACATATAGATGAGGTGACTGACAAACTAGAAAAAGATGATGATATACACGATGAGACAAAGAGTCACACTGTCAATCCCATGGTAAATATAGATACCATCACACCATCTGAAGTGTCTGCCAAGATTCAACTTATCTGCCTAAGAAAATTGGTAACTATTCGTTACTGGTCAAAATTGACACAGAGGAAGTGCAAACATACTATCCCTGCGAGTTCTAAAAAGGTTGTATCCACAGACATGGAAGACCATGGCGAAACCTACTTCTAAGAAACTCTCATAGAGTCATAGATGTTTCCAGCATGGAAACAGGCCCTTCGGCCCAGCTTGGCCATGCTGCCCAGTTTCTATCACTAAGCTAGTCCCACTTGCCTGCATTTGACCTATATCCCTCTATACTCACCCTGCCCATGTAACTGTCTAACTGATTTATAAAGGACAAAATTGTACCCGCCTCTACCACTGCCTCTGGTAGCCCGTTCCAGATGCTCACTACCCTCCATGTGAAGAAATTTCCCCTCTGGTCTCTTTTATATTTCTTTCCTCTCACCTTAAACGTATGCCCTCTAGTTCTAGACTCCTCTACCTTTGGGAGATCATCTACCTTATCTATGCATCTCGGTATTTTATAGACCTCTATAGGATCACCCCTAAGCCTCCTAAGTTCCAGGGAAAAAAGTCTCAGCCTAACCAGCCTCTCTTTATAACTCAGACCATCAGTGTATAATGATTTACTAATTTCAAATGCAGGTTCTATAGTCCTGAAGTGCAAATGCAATCAACCCTCCTAGGTGTGCATTGTGGTGTCTAAAAGCCCAGTGATAGTAGGTCTACCAGCATGCCATGACCTTGCAACACTGACAATCATGGAATTAGTTGGACATCCCATGGCAACTCAACCTTAGAAACTACTTCTATTATCCCAGTTTACAACCTAACATCAAAAAATCCAGAATATTTTGAAAAATTTGGTAATTTTAAGGGAGCTGCAATGTTGGGCGTGCAGGAGAATGCAAGTCTGCCATTTGATCTCATACTTTTGCACAATACAAATATCAGCAGTTACAAGAAGAACTGCAAAAGATTTCACATTACAGAAACTGTGGAAAACCATAATTGAAGGATGTCCTGATTCAATTTATCACGTCCATGAACATGACCATTTTGGCCTTATCTGGAGAGCGAGGTATCTCCCATGGAGCCATTATTAAAGGCATCATGTCAGAAATTTTGAGACATGATATTCTTCAACAATTTCATCACTCACGCATGGGCATAAATTGGACAAGAAGACTTGTAAGAGAGACAGTCTCTTGGCTGGGGCTGAACAATGAATTGAAGTCATTATCAAGAAGTATGAGACATGTCAAGTGCATATACCAAGTCAGCACAAAGGACAATTGATTCCACATGAAGTGCCTACCCATCTTGGTCCAAAACTGCATCTGACCTAGTATCATGGAATAGAATCATAAAATACCTACAGTGCAGAAGTAGACCCACACCCCCGCCCCATCCCTGAAACTCCAGCTAACCTTTGGACACAAAGGGGGAATTTTAGCATGGCCAATGCACCTAACTTGCCCATCTTTGGACTGTGGGAGGACACTGGGGCATCCGAAGGAAACCCTCACAGGCACAGGGAGAATGTGCAGACTCCACACAGTCACCAAGGTCAGAATCGAACCTGGGTCTCTGGTGCTGTGAGGCAGGAGTGCTAACCATTGTGCCACCGTGCTGCCCCTTTCATGTCCATTGTACTGTCTTGGTTGTCATCATTGACTATTTTACCAAGTACACCCTTATTCGACAATTGCACAATACATCAAGCATTACTGCATCGCACACTCTAAGCACGATGTCAGTTTATTCAGTGTGCCTGGATGACTATTGTGGCTAACAGTATGTAATTTGTTGGTAAACCATTCCAGGCTATGTATGTGAAGTGGAATATCAATCATTCTACTTTTTCTCCTCATTAACCTAGATCTAACAGCCTAGCTGAAAGAATGATTCACAAAGTGAAATTCCTAATTCTCAAATATAGACAGACGAAGCAAGACAAACATTGAAATGTTAGATCTGAGATTGACACCTTTAAGTGCAACTATTCCATTATTGGCAGGACTCATGTTTGGCAGACCAGTGCATACCAATGTACCTACACTTACCTGTTATACTCTCACAGGAACTAGAGAGAAACGTTTAAAACTACTAGTGACGATGCAGAATAAAAATGCAGGTACAGAATTGCCAAGTTTATAGTCCGGACAGCAAGTTTGCATCCAGGATCCAATAAAAGATACGTGACAACCAGCTGATGTGACAAGAATGACAATCCCCACTGCACGGTGGCACAGTGGTTAGCACTGCTGCCTCATGGAGCCAAGGAACCAGGGTTGATCCCGACCCTGGGTCACTGTCTGTGTGGAGTTTGCACATTCTCCCCGTGTCTGCGTGGGTCTCACTCCACAAGCCAAAGATGTGCAGGGTTGGTGGATTGGCCACGCTAAATTGCCCCTTAATTGGAAAAAATGTTTTGCAAATAGTAATAATTCTTTGGAAAGGATGAAAATATCTTTGAAAAGAAAAGTGGATGTTGTAATGTGCCATTTAGGGGATTACAGCATGACATCACTGGAAAGGAAGTGTGTTGTGCAATCCAGTTTTAGTTTCATTTTTGCTTTTAAACATAGCAAACAAACATCTTTGCTGCTGATGTCGTCTGGCTTTGTAACCACGTATATCTGTTCTCATGTGCCTAGCCTCAATAAATGAATCCACATCATGGGCGGGATTCTCTGTCCTGTACATCAGATTTCTGGTTCCGCACGCCATCGGGATTCTCCTTCTCGCCAGCTGGTCAATGGGATTTCCGATTGTGGAGCAGCCCCACGCCTTCAGGAAACGCTGCCGTCAAAACGGAGCATCCCGACGGCAGGGAATTCAGCCCCATGTTTACTCAATCACTTATGAGTGATTGTTGCCTTTATATAATTATAAAAACACAATAGTAACAGCTTGATGCTGGCTGCATGCTACAATCACTGAAATGAGCAGGCAGCAATGAGTTCCTGTGTTGCTGCTACATTGGAAGCAACAGGTGAGAGTTCTTCCAGTATTGCAATTCCATCCATCGCCTGTTTTTGGGGTGATCCAAATTTGCAAACTGTCACTTTACAGAAACCATGATATTGATTCCAATGGAACTGCTGCATTAGCACATAATTGAACATCTTTGAAAAACCACCGTCATCAAAATCATCAGCACAGTTCTTCCAATAGCCTATTGGTTAAAGGCATTTTGTAATGCTAAGACATGCAGGCTATAAAATTACAGGTTCAATATCTGATTTGTGCTGGGTTGCTTTATCTCAACTGGAACATCAGTTAGGATTCTACAGTTAGCTTCAGTGTTTTTGGATGAAGTACATGCAGTTAAAGTGTGTACCTACAGTGTTATGGACCAAGAGCTAGAAAGTGCAATTGGGCTGAATAACTGGTTTTAGTTGGCATACGATGGGCTGAATGGATTCCATTTGCGCTGTACATTTTTTATGTTCCTAAAATAAAATGTTTTTGCCCTACGATTTATCTTGTGGCCTCTGTTGTAAATTTCATATGTGGAGTCAAATAAAATCAAGCACAGCTGCGATGACTTCTCTAGTTGAATATCCAATTTGACTTTCACAAGTAACGTGGTCATTGAAGCTGAGAAGTTAATATGGAGTTTCTAGCGCCTATGGAACTGCCTGCTAATCAGGGGAAGATGGCAAATTGTAAAAAACAGTCAACAATACAAGAGATGGTTACTTATTACTGAGGGAAGCTGAGGATATGCTTAGGTGGATACCCAAATCTGGTTAATATCCCTTCAAATGCATTTTTAATAACTAAGGCAAATCATTTCATCTCCTCAACTCCTCATTTTCATCTGCACTTCGTTCTTACCATGACACAAAATCCTTACTGCTCTTCATTTCACCTAACCATTTCTCCTTTCAAGTCTTTCTTTCCCCTGCTTCATAAATTTTGTACCCTCCTCTCATTGTCCAGGTTAAATTCCAGCTTCATTCAGCCATTATCCTTTAGAAAATTCAGTACATGTTTACACCGTATTTACAGTGCAGAAACAGGCCATTTGGCCCAACAGGTGCAAGCTGGTGTTTATGCTCCACACGTGCTTTCTCATTGTTTTCCATTTAACCCCATCAACTTACCCTTATACTCCTTTCTCCCTCGTCGATAACAAGCTTCCTCTGTTGCCTCAACTACTCATGTTAACAAGTTCCACATTCTAATTAATTTGTGCATAAAGAAGTTTCTTCTGAATTCCCCACTCGGTTTATTAATTATTATCCTGGTATTTATGGTCCTACACTGTTCACAGTACTCTCTATCAGAACTGTGGATGCACGAAATGCATTGATTCAAGAGGGCAGCCCACCACTAGCTTCTGAACTGCAATTTGAGATGGGCAATAAATGCTGACCTGACCAGTGATGCCCACATCCCATATATGAATAAATAAAAAAAGTGGTCGAACCAACAATATGTACAAATTTAACACAATTTCTCTAGTTTTAAATCCCTCTAGAAATGGGCAGTAGTCCTTTGCTTGCTTTTTTATTAACTGTTGCTAACTTGCTGTTGTCTCTTAATTTGGCTCTGTTTAATTACATTTGCTCAAGAGTCGGCAGGTATCTTTCGATACCGCCACAAGGTTCAGAACCGAATACTGATCAAAGATTCGATACACCAGTTAGTAATTTCAAAAGCAATGCTCATTTATTTACACACAGTCAAATCTACTCATGCATAAAACTCTACAACCTAAACTATCATTATTACTAAAAGCCTATACTTGGCTTCGGGTGCCTACTCAGCCAGAGGAACAATGGCCATTGCTCGGTTCTGAGGCTGCTCGGTTGAGCTGTTTACAGGGTAGCAACTAGGAGCGTCTATCTCGTAGCGGCATTGACTTGGAACTTACTTGGT
Organism: Scyliorhinus torazame; assembly: GCF_047496885.1. Lineage (NCBI taxonomy): Eukaryota > Metazoa > Chordata > Chondrichthyes > Carcharhiniformes > Scyliorhinidae > Scyliorhinus > Scyliorhinus torazame. The sequence continues at coordinate 247,047,337 of NC_092711.1, forward strand.
CTGGAGCAGCTTTGGCGGGTCTCTCCTCACTGAGAGCCAAGGCCAAGCGAGCGATTCTCTCTTGGGGAATCCTTTTTATACCAAAAGGGCTTTGCGCACTTTTGGGTGGGCCTTTAACTTGGCCCCAATTAATTTGGCCGTTTCCCAATTATACCTACCGATTTTCCTCCAATAGAGGGGTGGGTTCCCTGGTTGCTGGGCGTGTCCTAGGTAGCCGTTGGTTTGCTTTATTTTAGTCTCCTCTGGCGCCGGGGTGTCTGTCTTAGCATTGTTTACCTAAATGTTGCCTTTTGTTCCCAAGGATGGCTCATTAGTATGTAGATGGTTCTGCAGTACCGGTCTTGTCTACGAGCTACAGCTCTAATCAACAGACAGACCTTGCACCTGCTTGCTTTTTCGGTATTGTCCAATTTTCCCTGCATTCTTTGCAAGTGTCCATTTTGTAATCGGGACGTGGCCATCCCAGATGGCTACACGCCCTCCTTGTGATCCTCAATGCGAAGCGTGAAGGATTACATTACTGCGTCGTCTTTGTCCTCTGACCAAATGGGGCACCCATAATCAGGCTTTACTCTGCCCTATCCTATGAAAAACAATTTTACCTAAATCATTTTAAATACATACATTATTATAAAACTCTACGGGGCGCTATGACATTAATACATGCTTCACAGAAAAATAAAATAAAAACTGGTACCTCTAACTATCCTCAATAAACTATCCTCATTAAAACAATCAAAAATAATCTACAACATTTTAAATGTACAAAATAGCAGCACACAAATTTCTCTGGCCTGGCAGTCAGGCACAGAGGTTTACATTTCTTTATTTAACAGAATGCATGAAAAGGAATGGATGCACTTTAATTCATGTCAAGGGATTCGGGGGTTTGGTGGAATCTGAAAATAGGGAACCTAAACGTGTATACCGGGGCGCGAGAGCGGTAGTCTCTCTTTCACCATTTCCTGACTCTGTGTCTGCACGACACTGCAAAGTATCGCCAGTACTAAGAGGGCTTCTACAACATACGATAGTGAGTACCAGATGATAAACTTATCACACCAGGTTGGGGTATTGTTAGTTGTCGCGGGGCTAGCTATCTTGGGGTTCTGTGTATTGCAGGGGTGGGAATCATTCACGGCTTTTGTTGTAGGGGTCAGGAGGGTAGTGTCCGCGCGCAACTGAAGGGATCCCGCTAAGATCCAGGTGAAAAAGATGGTTGTCGTCTTCATCTTTCCGTCTTTCTGTCTTCTTCTTTGTCTTCCTCTGGGGTTCCTGAGGTTCCGGAGTTCTGTGAACACAAGCATAATATCTGTTATTATCTTGCTGAAGATCTTGTATGCCTGTCTGTCTGTCCTTTGTTGCCAATTTCCCTTTATAATTGCTCACCATCTGTGACTCCCTCATTTTTTTTCTTTTTTAACCAAATATTTGGGACAAGACATCCGGGAAAAGTACTGACATAGTGCGAGCTGTCTCGCAGCCTGTGCGATCTACCATCCTCGTGTTTTAGAATGTAACTAGCATGCGGAAGCAACCTAAGGGTCGCCAAAAGTGCCAAAATGGGGTGCGTATGGGCCGCGGCAGGTAAGAAATGGGTGGAATCCCCGGGTAGGACGGTGATCAATGCCATTTGTGCTCTAGCCGAGCGTAGCTGACCAGAGGGGGGGTCCTCAGGCAGGCGGGGATCAATGCTGTTTTTCTACTGCCTGAGCAACCGGCAAGGACGGGTAAGAATGTGGTCATCGTGAAGGTTGACTTGTATTGTCTGCTGACAAACTTGTACCTCTAAACTGGTTTCTATTGACAAACTAGTTCCTCTGAACTGGTTTCTGTTGACACACTAGTTCCTCTGAACTGTTGTCTGGGGACAAACCTGTTCCATTAACTGCTAGGGGGCGTTAAAGGAGTGGTGACGTGGGCCGTGATAAAGTTTCAAGTTTACAAACAACGCTTAACATTAACACTAACAAACAAACATACAACAAACATGGTGCAGGTTCCATCAGAAAGGACACCGTATCTCTCCATCGGTTCCTTTTTTCCATCATCTGGACACCTCACTGCTCAATAGCGAACAGGATCACAAAGGGATTTGTTTGGTGGGAGTCAGACTCTATGTCATCATCTTCTCCCGGCTGCCAAACTCTTGACTGTAGTAACCGTGCTAAAGCTGCTTGGGGCGAACTGGGGTCCATCTCATCATTCCGGATGTGCCTGAATGAATTGCCTCGGTGCCAGAATCGTGTGTCGAGGTTGGAGCTACTAGATTTCAATCCGTAATTGTCGGATGGCGGGTCTGGGTCAGGAGCTTTGATATATGTAATCTCGAAGGGGTCAATGGAATCATGCTCGGAATCGCTGGGAATGGGGTCTGGTACAGGGGGAGAACCATAACGTGGTGTGCTGTCGTCATCGTGATCGCTATCACTGTCGCTGTCGCTGCTGGTTGAAGGAAGGGAGAGGCGGAGTCGTGCCTCTGGGGGCGGAGTTGAAGATGTGTCTGAGGACGGGCTGGAGTGGTTGGGGGAGGGTAGGAATACGTCATTCGTGGGCGGGGCGTGCTCGTCTGCTACTGCGAGCAAGATGTGGTGTGCATGGTTGTTCTGCGGGCCATAAGCCTTGAGCTGGTTTATATGAAACCACGCAGACTTGCCATTGGGATATGTAATCTTGTATACCGAGGGGCTGACTTTGTACGAAATGGAGTACAGTCCGGAGAATTTAGGAGAAATGAACGAACTGGGGTTGTATAGGGAAAGAATCACTTGCTGCCCTACTGCAAACTCAGGGGCGTGCACTGTTTAGTCGAAACAAGCCTTGCTCTGTTTCTTCCTGGTTCCAAGTCTCACAGCTGCTGCAAGTTGGGCTGCCTTTATGTTCTCTATCAATTGTTGAACCGCATTTTCATGCGTGAGGGCGGTGACTGCGGGGCTGGCCAAATCCAGTCCTAATAAATACTCAGTGCCTTTCATGGGGTGTCCGGTCATGAGAGTGTGGGAGGTGTATCCTGTGGACGTGGATACCGTGTTTCTTATAAACATTAAAGCAAATGGGAGAACTGAATCCCAGGTGCTGTTATTCTGCTGAACCATTTTCCTGAGGATGGCTTTTAATGTCCTATTCATCCTCTCTACAATACCACTTGACTGGGGGTGGTATGCAATATGAAACTTTTGTCGAATGCCGAAAATTGTGAGGACGTTTTTCGTTACACGTCCTGTGAAATGGGAACCTTGATTGGACTCTATACTGCGGAGGAGTCCCCATCTTGTAAAGATATGGTGTGTTAATATTTTAGCAATTGCCTTGGTCGTATTAGTTCGCGATGGAAATGCTTCCACCCATTTTGTGAAGGTGTCTATGACCACCAACACATACTTGTAACCATTTCTGCAAGGGGGTAGGGGTCCTATATAATCTATCTGGAGATTTGTCCAGGGTCCATTAGCGGGCGGGTATGACTAAGTTGAGCCTTTTTCGCATATCTGTCCGGATTGTTCTGGGCACAGATTAAGCAATTCTCTATGTAGTGCGTTACATCGGTTTTTAAATCACGCCACCAGCAGAGCGGTCTGAGGTGGGCTAGGGTGGGTTCAATTCCTTGGTGTCCATGATTGTCATGGAACTGACAAATGATCTGGTTACTGTCCTGGCTGGGAACTATATAAATGCCATCTTTTAAAATCACACCGTCATGTGTGGTTATTGCATTCTTGTATTTATCATACGGGGTGGGGAAGGTACCCTTTAAAACTTCCCTGAGTTTCTCGTCCTCTTTCTGTGCCTTCACTAGATCCTGAATATTGGTCTGTGAGACCTGAACTGCGTGTACTGGGGTGCTTTCGGGGGGGGGAGGGGGGGGAGTTCCAAAAATAACCATGCCTGGAGCCTGCCTTCGCTAGGGCGTCTGCTGAAACGTTACTGGAGGGAAGAACGGTGATTACTGCGAACCTTAATTATTTAATATTTTCTATCCTTCGCTGTCTCTAAGATATGGCGGAGTAATGGGGCTGGGGGTAGGGGTTTACTGTCCGCGAAAACAAATCCTCTCACTTCCCACAGGGGTACGAATTCCGTCAAACTATTGCATGCATACAAGCTGTCTGAATAGATGTCTGCTGGGGTCGGGAACGAGTCGGGGTGTTCTACAATATAAGCAATTGCTGCCCGCTCTGCTGCCTGCGAGCCGAAGTGTCCTGGCAACTTTAGTGAAATCTCATCCAGGGGAGGTCCCTGCGCGTCCTCCATGTAAAAACCGCAACTGGTAATTCTCTTTCCATTTAACACTGTGGAGGAGCCATCCACATAAATCTTCAGGAGTGCGCACGTGTCTGTGGGCTGGGGTCTCTGGTGTGTGCTATCTGTTTTCCTGGGAGGTGTTTTGGGAATAAATGGGCCTGTGTTCTGTTTTGTGGTGGTGATCTCACACTCATGAGGGGTGCCTGCATACTGCAAATTATCGGCAAGAAAAGTGTGGGTTTTGGTTCTTTTTACTGTGATGTCCCGTCCCTGTAAAAGAAGGATCCAACGGGCTGCGCGGATTTGGCTGATCCTTAAGTCGGCCGTCTAACAATAGCTGCATTGGGGTGTGTTCTGTGAGGTTGGTGATGGGGTTGAGTCCTGTAATGTAGGCGAAGTATTGTACTGCCCAAAAAACTGCAAGCAGGTGCCTTTCACAGGCAGAAAATCCTTGCTCCACAGGGTCTAACATGTGTGAGGCGTATGCTACGGGGTGTAATTGGTCATGGCGTTCCTGGAGGAGTACGGCCAAAAGGGTTCGGTCAGTGCTTGCTACTTCGACAGTGTACGGGGAAAGTGGATCTGGGACCTGTAGTGCGGGGGCTGTGCTGAGGGCTCTTTTTAAAGCATCCACAGCATCCGTATGCTGTGAAAGCCATTCCCAAGGTGCCTGCTTCTTGAGAAGTTCGGAAAGGGGTGCTGCTTTAGTGGCAAAACCGTCAATATGGTTTCGGCAGTAGCCAACCAGTCCTAAAAATGATCGGAGGGCTGAGATATTGTGGGGAAGGGGCAATTTGACGATCGCGTCAATTCTCTTTTGCTCGATCTCGCGTTTACCATGTGCGATCACTGTTCCCAAGTAAATCACTTTCTCTCTCAAAATCTGGGCCTTCTTGGGGTTGACTTTACAACCAAATTCTTTGAGGAGTTTTAGGAGTTTGGTGAGAAGCGCAATGTGCTCTCCCTTTGTGTCTGTCTGTAGTAACAAGTCGTCTACATACTGGACCAGACAATCGGGGTGGGAAAATTTTGCTAATCCATTTGCCAGCTGTCGGTGGAAAATGGAGGGGGAGTTGTGGAAGCCTCGTGGGAGGCACGTCCACCTGTACTGTTGCCCTTGGAATGTAAAGGTGAATTTGCACTGGCACGCTTTAGCCAATGGAGTGGACCAAAAGCCGTTGCTAATGTCCAAAACCGAAATTGTTTTTGACTGGAGTCCCTGTTTGAGCATGGTCTCGGGACTCGTGGCTACAGTGGGGGCTGCTACTGGGGTTACTTTGTTCAGTTCCCGGTAATCAATGGTCAGTCGCCATGATCCATCCGGTTTCCTGACGGGCCAAATTGGTGAGTTGTTTGTGGACGCTACTGATCTGAGTACGCCTTGATCCAACAAACTCTCTATTACTTTGGAGATTTCTCCCTCTGTTTCCTGGGGAAATCCGTACTGCTTCTGGGGTTTAGGGTCGGGACCAGTAATGTTCACAAAGCCAGCCAATTTGCCACAGTCATGCTTGTGCTGTGCAAATGCTGCTTTATGTTCCTGCAGGACTGCCCTGACCTGTTTGTCTGCACTAATGGCTCGAGGGTCAAACCAGAAGTCTCCTACTGAGCTAATCTTGTTTACATACTCTCCTACTCTGAACGTGGTGGGGGCTCGTGCTGCCTATGCCATTTTCCATACACACTTGTTAACTGGGTCAAAAGAAAGGTTATGGGAGCTCATAAAATCGATCCCTAGGATATGTTCTGCTCTCTGGGGCAGATCAACCAAAACTACGGGGTGCTGAGTTGTGATGTTCCCTATTTGTATCGCTACAGGGGCTGTGATGTGTCCCTGTTGTAAATTACCTATAAAACCGCTGAGTGTGATGGTGTCTGTTGTGGGCCACGTGTCTCACTGAAACATCGTGGAGGAATTGAGTGTGGTGCGGGACCCTCCTGTGTCCCAAAGAAATTCTACGGGGTGTCCCCGAACTTTGCCTGCTACTACCGGTCTACCGGACTTGTCCCAAAAGGTGTCACAGACCCAAGTTGGGGAGCCCGAACACCGTCAGTCGGTGCCGTTCATGTCTGCATTCTCTGAACGGACGCTAACGCTATGGATCGGCTTTGCCCTATTCCTGTTTAGGGTGCCTGTCTGCTGGTTTCTCTGCTGCTTTTGGGGCGCGTTGCATTCTCGTGCAAAGTGTCCTAACTGTCCACAATTGTAACATTCTTGAGCTTTGGGCTGGGGTGGGCTGTTCCTGCCCTCATTTACCCATGTGGGGTTCTGGTGCGCTTTAACTGGGTTCATCTCTGCCTGCTCTTCATCTGGTTTTATAAATGCAGTTTTGCTTTGGACTGATTGTTCCCAAGCGCGGGACAATCTCTTCAAAACCCATTTCTCGTTGTGGGCCTCGTCTGAGGGGTCATAATTTGCGCAAGCTTTCTGTCCTGCATCTGTCGCGTGAGAGACTAGGATGCAAGTCCATTTGGCCATATTATCTGGGGACAAATGGGCGCGGGCTAACTCTCCGAAAACTGCTGTGAAGTGTATCCACAAGTGTCCAGCAAACGCTGTGGGGTGTTCTGTCTTTTTTTGCCTACACTTGTTTAGGCCTTCTACGTGGTCTCCTCTGTTATAGCCGATCGCATCAAGGATCGCTGTGTGCATCTCTTGGAGTGTGCCTCGTCGTACATTCTGTGGGTCGGGAAGGGCTGCCACGACTGAAGGGTCAAGGCTTAAAACTGTGAGCTTCGCTTGCTCCTTCTCGTCCAGGCAGTACATGGTACCCTGCTGTTTGACTTTCGCGAAAAATTGGTGGGTGTCTGATGTGGGAAGGAACGGTGTAATTTTTCCACATGCGTCCAGTAATTGGGTCACGGTTAACGGGGTTGTGTAAAGGAAATCTGCTTCTCCTTCTCCTGCGGCCCTGCGGTGTGTGGTTACAGGGTTCATGGGGGTGTGTTCTGCCGGTTCGGTTGGGGGTTGGGGCGCTTTCCTTTTCTGGGGTTTTTCCTGCGTATATATCCCATGTACGTATCTATGGGCAGTCTCGTTCAATTCTTGCCAATCGGGGCCGTTTTCCTGATCTAACTGGGGTCCTAATGTGCTTTGAAAGCCATTTTGAACGGAAAGCAGAGATTGCAATTCTGCAATTTGTTTCCGGCACTTTGCGTGGTCTACGGAGCTCTGCCTTTGTTCCATCGTGGAAGTATGGAGTGCTCGTAGGGCTGCTTTCAGGGCATTGCACTGTTTCTGCAATTTCTCAACTTGTTGCTCGGTTTCTTGTCTTACCAAGACCGCACGTTGCGTGTCCTGGTAGGCCTTATCGTATGGCATTTGGAAGCTACTCAAATGCGCGAGACAAGACTGGTGTGCCCACTTGGCATCATCCACCTCTCTGTCCCTTGCTGCTAACTGCTCTTTCAAATCTCTATTCTCCTTCTCTACTTCGCTCACATCTACCTCACTACTTCTGTCTCTCTCCTCTATCTCTCTACGGAGCGTCCTAACGACCTCCTCTGTGCCTCGCAATTGTGCCAAACAGGACACGATTGCCATCGGCTTGCGAGCTTTCCCTAAGCTCTTCTTGTGTATCTCTGACAGGTTCTCCCACCAAGTATGTCCTATACTCCCGGGACCTGTTTCATCATTGGCGCAGAATTCACTCCAAAGGGGCCATCCTTTCCCATTTGAGATATTTCTGGATCTCATCTTCCCAAACGGGATACTGTCCTACTCTACTGGTCGCTGCGACCTCGAATTGCTGGGGGTTCACAAGGCATTCAATTGCCTTCATTGCCATTTTCTCTATCTAGGTGCTCTACTGAATTTGGAATAGGGGGTGATAAAGTGATGATGTAAACACGGGTACGGTTTACGCTAATTTCACGCCGACAAAACTCCCGACAGTTTTACGCAACAAAATCTCTCAGGTTTACCTTTTGTCCCTGTTAGTACGCATGCATTAACACAATTCTGAATCACGGCGGTTTGATCAGTATTGTTCTTACACTTGTGGTTTTTCTGTTTCCAATTGGATTCTCAATTCAAATTTGGGTTCTCTGGGAGTGGTTAGGCCACTTCTAAGTCGGGTCCCGTCAGATGTTGCCAATAAATGTTGCTAACTTGCTGTTGTCTCTTAATTTGGCTCTATTTAATTACGTTTGCTCAAGAGTCGCCAGGTATCTTTCGATACCGCCACAAGGTTCAAAACCGAATACTGATCAAAGACTCAATACACCAGTTAGTAAGTTCAAAAGCAATGCTCATTTATTTACACAGTCAAATCTACTCATGCATAAAACTTTACAACCTAAACTATCACTATTACTAAAAGCCTATACTTAGCTTCAGGTGCCCACTCAGTCAGAGGAACAATGGCTGTTGCTCAGTTCTGAGGCTGCTGGGCTGAGCTGTTTACAGGGTAGCAACTAGGAGTGTCTATCTTGTAGCATGCGTTGACTTGGAACTTACTTGGTCTGGAGCAGCTTTGGCAGGTCTCTCCTCATTGAGAGCCAAGGCCAAGAGAGAGATTCTCTCTTGGGGAATCCTTTTTATACCCGAAAGAGCTTCGCGTGCTTTTGGGCGGACCTTGAACTTGGCCCCAATTAATTGGGCCGTTTCCCAAATGTACGTATCGATTTTCCTCCAACAGAGGGGTGGGTTCCCCGGTTATTGGGCGTGTCCTAGGTGGCCGTTAGTTTGCTTTGTTTTAGTCTCCTCTGGCGCCGGGGTGTCTGTCTTAGCATTATTTACCTAAATGTTGCCTTTTGTTACCAGGGATGGCTCATTAGTATGTAGATGGTTCTGCAGTACCGGTCTTGTCTGAGAGCTACAGCTCTAATCAACTGACAGACCTTGCACCTTCGGTATTGTCCAATTTTCCCTGCATTCTTTGCAAGTGTCCATTTTGTAATTGGGACGTGGCCATCCCAGATGGCTACATAACCTGCGTCTTTGAAGTATTTAAAGTGATTCGTGCAATGGTAACCCCAGATCCTCATGCTCCTCTGCTTCTTGTAGACACTTATTTTCCTCACAGTATGTGGCCTCCTCATTCCTCCAAGCGAGATTATCACCTCACAAATATCTATATCGAAATTAATTTGCCAATTACACACCCATTCTACAAGTTATGTCTTCCCGTATTTTGACATGGTCCTCCTCAGCATTAACTACACCCTCTAATTTGATGTTGTTCATAACATTTTGGAAGCGTACTCCTGATTCTCCAGTTCAAATAATTTATGTATATGGGTGAACAATAGTTGTCCCAGCACCAATCCTTGTGGAATATCACTTTCTGTCTTTTCGCCAATCTGAGTAATGGGGGAAGTTTGGACTTTAGTCTTCTTGATCGTCTTTTGAGAATCCAAATATATTACATCTGCTGCACTACCCTTGTCAGCTCTTTTTGTTTACTTCATCTGAGAACTCAATAAGGTTGGTCAAACATGACCTCTTTCTTAGAAATCTGTACCGACTATTCTTGATCGCATTTTTAGTTTCTAAATGTTTTTCTACAACATCTTTGAATAAGGATCCCATTATTTTCCTACCGCTGATATTATTCTACAAATCATATTAGCTGTCTTCCATCTTCTGGTGCTATCCCCTTTTCTAACGGATTTTAATCCATATGTAATAGCGCCTCCGGTATTCCTTACCTAACTTCTTTTAACATGCACAGATGCAATCTATTCAGACCAGGGGTTTTGCCCTCTCCAAGTCTGATTAGTTTATCAATTATCTGCACCCTGCCCCCTTTTCTATTTTAACTGTTTTCATATCTTTTTGTCTCTTCTTCGAATGTGATGCATAGTCTCCACGGTAAATTCTGAGGCACTTTAATTAATATTTCTGCCATTTTGCTGTCATGTGTATCTTTCGGACCCTATCCATATTCTGATTGTGCCAATGTAATTACGAACTAATGGTCATCATGACATCCAGCCTGGCGCATTGGCAGCAGCTTGAATGAGTCATGAATCACCTCAGATAGCATCTGTGCATCAATCTACCACCAACACCACAACCTACTGCTGGACTGGTGCCAATTTGCCAACGCCCAGTCTGATGGTGGAAAGTATGAACCAGGGCAGAATTAGTTGGTTTAAGCTGGCTGTTTGCTTGACTGAATGGTAAGAGGACTTTGTTTAGAGGCTGGTTGCCAAGGTAAGCAATGCTATTTGGAAATGTGATGTAAGTGCTGACCATGCTGGGGCCAGCCGTTTTCACTTTAAAACCAACACATTGGTATAAACATATGGACTTAGGTAAGTGCTGAACTAAGGAACATTGGCAGACAAAATGAATGATAGTTGTTTTGGGAAGTGAGTCGATTGCCTGACATGCTGTGCCATGGAGTGGCAATACATGCCTCTGTGTCTTGTATTTCCATTACAATGAACTCTGGATCATTGCTGCACTGTTGTTTGTGGGCAAAAAGACTGGCAATGACTCACCCCGTGCTGTTTTTACACACCGTTTTCACCAGCTACAGACAGTGATTACATTGGACTGGAACTATGAGACACAGTGCCAGCTTCCCTCTTAAAATGTTGGAAATGTTTTAACTGATGGGGAGTTCCATCTATTTCAAAATCCCAATTACATTTCTGAATAAGAATAGCGTTGGTTCATGCCCAACAAGTCTTCTACTTGCTAGGACCTCGTCATCTATGCTGAAAAATGATGTGAGCCTGGGGACACCTAAAACAGGAGGAGAGTAGGCTAAAAATGTGGAAATATATGTTAACTGGATTATGAGAAAATCAAGCCTTTATTTTTCCCAAACTGAGGGGTCTTAATGTCAAGATTCCTCCGTATAAAGCTGGATATGCATTCATGGGTCTGAATGCATATCAATTATTTAGCATAAGTATGACAGCTAAAATCCAGTATATTAGTGGGCTTTAGAGAGAATTACAAATGGAAGTCAGTGATAGCTGGCAGGAGTGAACAATTAGATAAATTTGCATTCTGAATCCTTTTGGAAATCATTCCCATTCAACATTTCTGCTCCCTGGCTGATTGTCATGGTCACTGTGTGTCCAGAGTTTTATTACAAAGCTGTCTCTATCTATAATCCTGACAGGAAACCAGCTTCTTGTAAAAAGCAGTTTCACTTCGAGCTGTGCCGAGTACCTGCTTTGCTGCTGAAGTTGTCCTCCAGTGCCTCGGAAACTTGTTAAATGTTTGTAAAACAGGGCTAAGCCCGCTCTATGAAGAAGCATACCATTAACACCCTGTCAGTCATTTAGTTTGCAGTTCACAGAACTGATTCTTGAAGCAGAGCTGAAATGCTGCCTCTCAAGCATAGGCTCAGAGTTTGGCAGACTTTGCGAGATTAGGTCCAAGCCAGAAAACCGATCCTCTCCAGCACACAAAAAACCCCTGATAAATGCATGCCTGCTTTCAGTCCCAAACAGATTCAGTAGTATAAAGGCAAGAAGTATAATGGTCACCATGAACGCAGACTCTCTCCTCCGATCCTCCTGTTTACTTTGTAGGCATGTCATGATTTTTATTTCTCTCTTTACATTTCTCTTTTTAGTCCTACAGCAACTGAGGCCTTGACATCTTGCTGGGACTGACAGGCCCCTGTACAAAGCAGGATGGCCTGTTTTTGCAGTGCCAAGGGGACTGGCCTTCTCATTCTCTTGGCTTTCACAGAAGGACATTGTGTGGAGAGAGCAATAATATGCAGTTCGGGGTTGAGGACCATGGGTCTCCAGCTTACCTCCAGGGGGTCTGACACTCTTCAGCCACAGCTCCACCTATACCCTGTGCTAAATGGACAGGGGTCAACGGCCTACCTCAATGGAAAGGCAAAGGTGACAAACAGAAAACAGCAACCCAATCAAGATGACAACCCAGCTGCACTCTTCTTAGTCTGCCTCAGTTAAATGAGTTGTTTTTAATCCTCCGCATGTTGATAATAGTAAGTGGTGTCATGCTGGAAGAATATGGCTGTCTTTCATATCAAAGGGTATTCACACTCCCCTCTCAAATCACATTCTATGCCTGAATTAAGGAGGCCCCTCAAGGCGAAAGCATCTCATAATGATGAGCTTTAAATCTATCTTATTTCACCAGCTTTCAGTGACTACTTCTGTGCTTGATGAAGATATCGAGAAACATTTCCCACTGTGCGTGGAAGTGTGCTCAAACGCACACGCATGCACGCAGCAACAATATTCCAGTGTGCATTTGCATTTTCATCTATGCATTTCCTTTGATTTGGACGGCTGTGGTTTGCATTTGATCTTTCTGATCAACAGCGTTCCTGCTCACATAACCAGTATAAACGAGAGTGTGAGGGGTTTGAATCTGAGAGCTCAGTGCACCATGGCATGCAATAAAAATGTTCAATATCTTTTCAAAATGCTATAAATTAGGATTGTCCACCGCATTGAAGGAGGGACTAAATCGCAAAGGAATTTATTTACTGTTAATTTTAAAAAAAAGGTTTTATTCCACTTTTCTGCGGCTTTTATGACCCTACATCCCAGGGGAACTGTCCTTTGCCAGGTTATACTGCTGGCCTAGCAGCTCTCAGTATCCTACCCTAGTCCGGTTCATTCTGCAGTGTACTGGCAGGACAATTCTGTGATCAGTTTGGTTATGTGGTCCAACTTATTTGTAAATGAAATATGAACGCACAGATAAAAGGCTCTGGCTGATTTTACATTGAGCAGTCACCCTTAGATATGCCTTCAGAAACAACTATAAAGGAGTGCAGTACAAAATATGGGAGGCAGAAGGTTGGTCATGGTGTTAAATACATGTCTGCCATTTTATTGGCAGTATCAATTCCCATTAAGCACACAGTCCTATATTAACATGGAGATGGGGAGAGGAGCAGTTCTGCAGTTGAAAAAGCACGAAGAGCAGCTTTCCTTCGTTCCTGATGAATTTAATGGCAGGACATGATTACTATTTTTAAATCCCGTTGCCACTGCAGGTTGGGAGGCTAGCTGACAAGTAATTGTCTTGGCTCTCAGTATTGGCTGCAGCCAGGAATCTGAGAGGAGGGAAGGACAGGTCGAAGGGGTGGGAACTTTGATGGTAGGCCAGGAAGAATTGGAGGGTTGGAGAGAACATGGATGGAGAAAGGGAGAAGATTGTGGAATGGGCTGGAAAGGTCATGGGAGAGAATCCCATGAGGGGAGGATCACGGAGGGCATGAAGGGGAAACTGTGAGGACATTGTGAGCCACGGAGGGCAACAGATTGCAAGGTGGGTTGGGGTGGAATCGATGAGTGGGAGGGAGGTGATTGATGGCTTTGCTTGGAGTCCAGGTGAAAGCGCTCCTGCCCATTCTGGATTTGATGCTTCCAGGTTTCACGGCGTCTACGAAACCCAGTGACCAGCATTAAGGCTGAAACCAGGGCCTGAATTTTACATTTGAAGGTCGGGCACACGCCAGACTAAATACACCATAAAATTGCGTGAGATGACATTGGGTGTGCATCCTGATGTCGTCGGCATGCAATATTGAGGTCAGCGGGCATGCACTGGGGTCAAAGCCATGCCCACTGACAATTAAAGGGCTAATTAAAGACATGAAAAAAACTATTGCCAAATATTTTACACTGCCTGTGCAATTTTGCGCTCATTGGGTAAAACAGGAATGGAGGCAGCATTTTGTTTATTGACTTATCATCCAAGGGTGGGATAAAAAGTCCCTTGTGTAACGTTCAATTTATTACCGGGTTTGCTGCTGAGATATTTCAGAGCTGTGCCAGATTTCCTTTTGATGCTGTTGCTTTTTAAGCCAGCCTAGCTGTATTTCAAGAGCTCATCTTCTCTGGAAGCTTTGAGGATTTCAGCACAATGCACCATTCACTGCAAGGCACAGGTTCTTTGCGTCGTAGCTAATGGGGATAGTATACTCAACTGGTGGGACCCCCTCTGAAAAGGGAGAGAGGGCCAGGAGGATGAGGAGGCGAGAAGAATGCGGGCAGCGTCCCAGGTAGAGACCGTTGGGAGTAGAGGCACGGGCTCAGTTGGTGCAGGGGCAGTAAGGAGGTCATGACAGTATGGTCCACAGAGGTGCCATTGTCCTGTGGCTAAAGTCTACAGGCAGGGCTCCAACTGCCTCAATGTCTGAAGTCCAGCGCCACAGGAGGCTCCGCCTCTCTATGGACATAGTGACAGCAATATGTTAGATGACGGGAAGTCGCCTCTTTCTCCATGGGTGGTCACCCCATGCCAGTGGCTTTGAAGCTACAGTGATCCCTAAATTCTACTCCACTGGTGCTTTCCAGGGGTCAGTGGGATATCCTAATTAGCTGCATCAAGCTCGTCACTGAGCCTGTCTTCAGACAGCTCCTCATATTTAACCATTACTGGACAGACGAGGCTAGCCAGCCGGTGAGAGCAAGAGGCTTTTCACAATTGCTGGATTCCCCTGAATCCAGGGTATGATAGATTGTACTCATGTGGCCATCAAGGCACCAGCACGTGAGCGCAGAGACGGACTTACAATGTAACACATATCGCTGCAGCGGGGGGGGGGGGGGGGCTAACCAATGGAGGGGCCCCATTCTGAGAGATGCCTGGGTGTGCCCCCAAAAGTGTGAGTCTGCCTCTGCTGCAAAGCCTTCAGCGAGGAGAGGAGGAGGCTCTGGCCAACAGACATCGAGGCGAGCAGCGGGGTGACTGTCGACCTCCAGGCCAGGGCTGAGGATGGTCAGCGGGCAACCAACCAAAAAGAACAGAGGCCGCCAGGCCAGATAGCCAGCAGCAGCCAGGAGCACACACAATCATTGCGGGTCGACATTGAGGCCCGGCCACCCGAGCGAGGCATTCCATATCTAGTGCATTCATCTTGTAGAGGGTCAGGACTTGCAGATTGGGCAGCTACCGCCTATTCTTCTGCACATCGCATTATGGCTTCTCTTCTCCTGACAGGGAAGAATAGAATTAATCATTAGTGCTCCATCTACTTGCAGTACCATTCCAACTTGCCCCCCCCCCCCCAAACCCCGGCTAAGGTTGTGGGGCACAGTGTCACACCTCACCCTCCGATAAACTCCTCCAAGTGTACACACATCCCAGCCTTTGAAGCGCAAGCTCCAGTGAAAGTTGACTCACACACACCCCAGAGCACCACAAGGGACAGCCACTCGACTATACTTCTCCACACAGTTCAATGTCAACTCTGTACTCATCCTAGCAGACTGCAGAAAATTGTTGAACATTATGCGGCACTGAAGACATGTGCGGTGCAGCATGTCGTGCCCATTGACCTGGACAGCAACCTCTGCCCAAGCCTTCTTGGTGACATGCATCGAAATGTCCTGCCTGGCACTAACCTCCTTCACCAGAACTCCAAGATATTGACCAGAAAAACAGGGGGAGAGTGCCCACCGGATTTTCACTCCCATCTTCTCTGTCCACCAGGCTGAGGCCTTGATTGAAAACAATGCTTTCTTCTCCTGGTGCAGAAACTGTCCTCTGCTTCTCCAGCAGACCTTGGCCGTGCTTGGGGTTCTGCCTGCAGAATTTATATACCTCCCACCGGATCCTCAATGGACCCAGTGCCTGACTTGTTCCCACCCTCGCCTACACTGTCAGGCCAATTGGAAGACAGGTTTCTGTTATATTACAGAGATGTAATATATATATTACTCATTTGTCTTGCCGAGTTGTATTTAACTTGATGATAAACAGTCGAAGTCTTCCAGTTGATGACAAATTATTTATTGAGTAACAAAATAATATACTTGTGAGTTCTTTTACTTTAATACTTTGACTAGTAATAGAATTAACTAAGATTAGATTAAATTAACAATTAATATAATACACTACACTCTGAGCTGGTCACATCTATCCTCTAGCTGCAATACACACACACTAACACTAAGAAAGAGCGGGAAACTCCTTATACAGTTCCTGTTAGTGTTGCCATCTAGTGATCGTCTGACTGTACTGACTGCACATTAACTAATCATGTATTAACATATACAGAGATCACTACAGTTTCATGCTGGGCTGGTCTTAATTGGTCACCCAGTGTGAAATCGCACTGAGAACGTGATCTTGCCTGGGAATGGGTTCTACATCCGCCGACTATGTGCGCACATCAAGTGTGAAATTCAGGCCCAGGAATCTCAGGCATGTGGCCTTGTTGAAACATGTAAATGGGAAGCTTGCCTCCTGGGAATGGTATGGGTTTGGCCTCAGCATTGCAAGTGCCACTACAGAACAAACAAATTCAAGTGTTCAGCCAATAGCTCCTTCATCCATCTGTATATTCATATGAACGTGTATTCATGTGTATACTGCCATGACCTGTACACAGGAAGTGATGTGTCGGTAGTGTAGGAGTTCTCGCCAGTGTGGCTAGAGGCATGGTGTGTAAATGCTCCTGGAGATCTTACAGTGAAACGTTTAAGTTGCAGTGCTTTATCATCATTCCTACAGGACCCAGCAATTTTGTATGGTGTCAGGAGTGAACCGAGATGGCACAAGGACTTTGCCGCACGGCCCGCTCATCTTCAATGAGGACATCGTCGACAATTGGAAGAAGTTAGAGATGAAATGGTGTGTCTACTGCCATGCCAGTCTAAATCAAAGGAAGTACAAGCAAACACGTTCTTGCACCTAGTGGGCCCAGAGACAATAGAAAAATTGGAATCCTTCCAAAGGGAGGAAGACCAAGAGACCCTGAGGTACAATTAAGAAAATTTGAACAGATATGCACGGCCATAAAAAAATGTCATAATGGACAGGCATGCCTTTACCTCCACCAACCAGAAACTCGATGAATCAATACAATCAAATGTCTCAACATTGAAAATTCTGGCAAAAAAGTGCGTATTTGGCACTCTCACCAACAAATCATAGAATCCCAATAGTGCACAAAGGGGCCATTTGGCCCATCGTGTCTGTAAAGAGCCAATCCCCCACCCCAACCCTGCAACCCCACTTAGAGGCAATTTATCATGGCTAATCCACCTAACCTGCACATCTTTGGACTGTGGGAGGAAACTGGAGCACCCGGAAGAAATCCACACAGACATGGGAAGAATGTGCAACTCCACACAGTCACCTGAGATAAGAATCAAACCCAGGTCCCTGGTGCTGTGAGGCAGTAGTGCTAACCAATGTGCCACCATGCTGCCCATATGAACTGTGCGCATGCAGCTGCTCCATGAAACAAATTCACGCTGGAACCCACTTTTGATTGGTTCAATTGGCTCTGTTTTATAACCTTTGCTCTGGAGTTGCCAGGTATCTTTATGATACCGCCACGAGGTACAAGTTCAAGTAATAATCAATAACTCAACACACAGTTAGTAAGATTCAAATCAATACACATTTATTATACACAGTAAATCACTACTCATGCATAAACTCTACTTTCTAGGCTATTTCTATCACTAACAGGCCTATACTTAGCTTCGGACTGGCCCATCAGGTCAGGGGAACAAATGGCCTTTCGTTCGGGTTCTGAGTCTGCGGGATTCAAAAGCTGGTATGGACTGGTAGCTAAGAGCGTCTGTCTCATAGCGAGCGTTGACTTGAGACTTACTTTCTTGGAGGCCGCCGGACAGTTCACTCTTAGGGGTTGCTTTGCGTTGCTGAGTGACCCTGTCAAGAAGAACGATTTGAACTTGGGGGCTTTACTT
The DNA here is from genome assembly GCF_047496885.1 of Scyliorhinus torazame. Taxonomy (NCBI): domain Eukaryota; kingdom Metazoa; phylum Chordata; class Chondrichthyes; order Carcharhiniformes; family Scyliorhinidae; genus Scyliorhinus; species Scyliorhinus torazame. The sequence goes on from NC_092711.1 coordinate 247,065,205, forward strand.
TATAGCCCCCAGGGGCTTTCCGCCCTTCGGGGCGGACCCTGTACCTGGTTTCAAGTGATTGGACTTCGTTCCAATCGCTTGGTTCAATTTCTCCAATACTGGAGCTGTTCCCTGATCGTTGGGCGGTCTTTAAGTGTCCGTTAACCTCTTTTGTATTGGCTCCTGCTGGCGTCTGGCTTGGCTTTGTTTACCTCAAAATGTTTCGATTGTCCCCGGGGATCGCTCATTACTATGTAGAGGGCTGCTACATTACTATGCAGATGGCTGCTCGTATCGATGCTGTCTGGGTTTCTGCAGAGTCTAATACACAGTAGACTTGTACCTGCTAGTTTTTGCCTGTGTTGGCTGAATTTCCCTTCAGCCTTTGCGGTTCTCCATTTTAAGTTGGGAAGAGGCCAACTCAGGTGGCTACACCACCATTAGTATCAGCATGTTCAATGAGCAGTTCGAGAGGAGCACCAAGGAATTAAAGAGAGAAATGGAAGTTGTGCCAGTACAGAACACACCGTGCCTGAACTGCAGCAGCCAGAACCTACAAAAAAGGACGCACCTGCTTCACATTTGATAAGCGTTGCAATAAATGTGGCAAATGGAATCACTTTGCCAAGAGTTGCAGGTCAAAGCCACAGCAACCTGCCACCACCATAAGTCACGCTGCAGCCAACTCCGCTTTCAATGTTCAGAACATGAACAGAGTGAATGAGCTGAGGTAAATCAAAACAACCAGAGAATCAAACCCTAAAAACATTCTACTGAAAAAGTGTCAACTTTATTAAGCGAAAAGGTTAAATATTCACAATGTTAAACATTGCTCACAGCAATGTCAAATTTCAAGTGAAACTCAACACCATGATGAAATGCAATGCATTGTCGAGCTCTATGTTGCACTAGATTTCACCAACAAAGTCAATCTCATTGCATGTGGTGGACACACAGAAGGCATAATTACCCTGCACTGCACGCAGGGCAGGTTCCAGTTCCACATTGTCAACCAGGAGGTCAAACCACTGCTGGGTCTCCAGGACAGCATTGCACTGGAGCTCATCCACCTTGGGCTGGATGTACACAGCTGACAGCACAAAGCCGAAGTGATGCAAGAATACAAAGACCCGTTTGTGATATCATTGGGAAGTTACTCATTATATATCTCCTAATGCTGGATGACTCAGTCACGCCCACTCTCTGTGCTCCAAGAAGAGTACCCCTTACCATGAAACAGAAGCTAGTCAATGAATTGGGTTCATTGACAAGACTGGGTGTCATTGCCCCAAAGATGAGGCCACAGAGTGGGTTTCTGCGATGGTGGTTGCGGTAAAGAAAGACGGCACGGTCAGGATCTGCATTGACCCAGTTCACCTTAATAAAGTATTTCTGAGACCCCACCGTTCTATGAAGACAATTGAACAGGTCATAGCCGACATGCCCAGTGCTAAGGTTTTCAGCATTCAGGATGTAAAGTGAGGATTTTGGAAAATTTCGCTGGATGAAGAATCCTCGAAGATCATTACACTCACGCTCCGGTGGGAAGTTACAGACTCCTTCATGCACTGTGGTATCTTCACTGGTACGAGGTCTTCCAAGGGGTGCAGGACAGCTCTTGCAGGGCAACCTTGTGAAATCATCATTGATGATGCCTGGGTCTGGGGTCGTACAATGCAGCAACATAATGCAGATCTGCGCTTAGCCCTCGACAGAATCAGGACCAGGCGATTGAAGATCAATCATGCTAAATGCAGATTCAGGATCAGCCAGGGCCCCTACATGGGCCATTTGCTTACGGCTGACCATGTGAAGTCAGACACGGATAAGACGATGGCTATTTGGCAAATGTCTGCTCCTGAGGACAAGGATGCCCTGCAGTGTTGCCTTGCCATGTCCTTTGTCATCATTCCTACACAACCTAGCAATCTTATACCATCACTGAGCTTAGAACATCAAACCACGTTCCTGAGTCCGAGTGGCAGTCTTTGTCGTGTTGGCTGATGATTTGGGGGATGGGGGTAGGGAATCTGAAAGCCTCTATTAGCTGGTACTACTAGCAATGGCAACAGGACACACTATTTACCGGCTTCAGGAGACATTGACAACATAGTTCCACTATATCAATGTGCCAACAATAGCTTGAGGCAGTGTCACTGCTAACGTGGAACAACCACCCTTTTTATGTCTGAAGTAAGGAATTTCACACGGCCAATAACTAATTAAAGTGCATGTGTGGACGTCACTCTGGTCGGCCCCCCCCTTAATCACATTTCGATTTAATGTTTGAAGTTTTCTTTGTGATTTGTCTTCTGTTTAATGCAGTAAGCCTTTAAGGGACTGCTCTATTAATTTGTCCCTCAGTTCATTTGATTTAATTGGTTATTGATTGATTTAAAATTGGAGTAGTTTGGTCAGCAGTAAGTTTACGAAAGGGTAGAAACCAAAGTTCAATTTTTGTGAGAGTATGTAAAACATCCTTGTACATCTGCATATGAAGTAAATAGAAGAGATAAGTGTCATTTATTGTTAACTTTTATGGGCCTGCTGGCTGACTCCTGTTTCATTTTAATGGGGCCTTAGTGTGGGAACCACATCAAAATCTTTTACCCAAGTGCACACTAGTGCAGTTTATGTGCAGACAGAGTTTTAAAGCGTTTAACTATGTGTCTCTCTGGACACTGAACAAAAAACCAGGAAGGAGTCAAAGTGACTGCAGGCAGGGTGGGATGCTTTGTTTTCAGCAGTGAGCTTCTTCCTGGAAATCCTGAACTGTGCTTCCTAAACTCAATCTTATGGCAGCTGCTGCCAGCAGCATGTCGTGGGTTTTAACTTTCTCAATCCGAAAATAACCTTGTTGCAGCCAGCAGTAAACATGAGGAGGTTGCTGAGGGTAAATGGAAAGCTGTTTGGCATTATGAAAGAGAATTAAGGATGTGTTTTGAAATTACTTGGGAGCATGAATAACTTTCCACTTTCAATACACTTAAATGCAAAGTTTAGGGCGGCATGTAGTACAGTGGTTAGCACTGGGACTGCAGCGCTGAGGATCTGGGTTCGAATCCCAGCCCTGGGTCACTGTCCGTGTGGAGTTTGCACATTATCTCCGTGTCTGCATGGGTTTCACCCCCACAACCCAAAGATGTGCAGGTTAAGTGGATTGGCCATGCTAAATTGCCCCTTAATTGGAACAAAACAATTAGGTACTCTAAATTTATTTTTAAAAATCACCAAAGTTCAGTGTTTTTTCAAATCCAGTTGTATTAAAATCGCTCTATAGACAATGTATGTATATGGACTGGGTGGTAAAGTGTGATGGAAGACTGCCCTTTCACCTCCAGGACTTGTCTTGATGCCAACTGAGGTAAAGAGGATGATGGTCCCCTCTATCTAACATCATCAGGGATCTGGCTTTGAATCCAGCCCAGGTGGACAGGATGACAGTGTCCCATCTCTGATGTTAAGGACCAGTTATATTATGTCCTGGGCCATTTTCCTGGCCGCGGTCAGAATCAAAGAACATGCAATTTATGGATTGCTGTAATTCACCAGGTAGATTTTTATTTTTTTATGCTTGCATTCTCACAGGCTTAAATACACGACTGGGTCTAAAGCCTAGGCACCTGACTGATGATGTCACCAGTACTCACGTGACTCACCTCTTAAAGGGACACTAACCCAACATAACATAACACCAACTATAATACATAACAAGTTGTGTGGCACAATGGACAATAAATGCAGTGATGCCCACATCCTCTGAAATAATTTTTAAAAATCAATGGATTAGACTGTCCTCTTGCCTCAGGAACCTGGGTTTCATTACTTATTGGGTGAAGATGATCACTCTAATTACTTTCAAGTGAGTACCAGCATCTGAATAGAGCAGGTACTGTCATGATATTCAAACACACATCACAACACACACATCATGATAGACAGACCAACAGACCAATTAGCACACATAACACGACAGCCAATCACAGACAAGAGCAGACACAGTATAAGACAAGAAACACGACACCTGCTGGCCAGTCCATCTGATGACAGGACAAGGCCAGGACCTCATTAACAAGACACTCACACAGTCACCACGTGCTGAGTACCAAGTCAGATGTGTAAATAACTAGTTGGAATAAAACTGCGTTGTACCAATCGCAACCGTGTTGGTTCGTCTGTACCTCAGAGCACCCAACACCACATGGTACCAATGAGCGAATCGATACTTACCGGCAAATCTGCCATCCTGAGCCATGGACACCCACAACAAACCGCAGCCGTTGCAAGTCGCTGGGAACCTGGGCACCAATTGGAAGCTCTTCAAGCAGCGATTCGAACTGTTCATGCGAGCCAACGAAAAACAGGACGCCTCGGACGAAACAAAGATTGCCATGCTCCTCACTACCGCAGGTCAGCACGCCATCGATGTATACAACTCCTTGGTGTTCGCGGAAGGCGAGAACAAATCTAAATATGACACGGTCCTCCTCAAGCTCCAGCACTTCAACGTTGAGGTCAATGAAAGCTTTGAGAGGTATATCTTTCAGCAGCGCGTACAAGGTAAGGATGAGCTCTTTCAGTCCTTCCTGACGCACCTCCGCATACTCGCGCAGTCCTGCGGTTACGGCACCACCTCAGAGTCCATGATCCGGGACCAGATCATTTTTGGCGTTGCCTCCAGTGACCTACGCCAGCAGCTTCTAAAAATTAAAGGCCTGACCTTAGCATCTGCAGTTGAAGCCTGTGTCCTGCATGAAAATGCGACCAGCCGCTACGCCCAATTTCAGGCGACCGAATCGGCACGGAGGGGGTCCCAAGCGATCGAATCGGCAAGCCAGGCCGCCCACGAGGCCGAACGCATCCAGGCAATCGGGTTTCTCCCGGCCCGCGGCCAGGATGAGGGCAGCCGTTTCGCGGGCTTTTTGAGGCCTCCCGCGTTCGTGCGCGCCAAAACCTACGGCAACACGTGCTGCGCAGGCACCACCGACGCAAGACCGAACTGCGCATGCGCAGTGGCGTAACGAACGCCATGACGTCATGACGTGCGGCAACTGTGGAGCTGCACATTTAAAAGGGCAATGTCCTGCAAAAACCCGACAATGCCTACACTGTGGCAAGATGGGCCACTACGCTGCCTACTGTCGAGCGACTCAACCTGTGGATCTTCCACATTTCTGACAACCTCACAGACACGTGCGGACCATCCAGCCTCCACATCACGACACCCAAACCGATGACACAGATGACCAAGACGCCTTTCGGGTTGCGGTCATTGATGTGAACCGGGTCAACACCATCAATCCGGCCAATGAATGGAGTGCCACCCTGACGGTCAACCGATCGCCGATCACTTTCTGCCTGGACACTGGCGCCTCCGCCAACCTCATAGCATGGTCAGCATTCGATGCCATGAAGGTCAGACCACCAATCCAGCCATCCCGGTGCAAGATGGTCGACTACAACGGGAACGTTATCCCAGCCATGGGATCCTGCCAGCTCCAGGTGACACACAAAACACACACGGCCACACTCTCGTTCGAGATAGTTGGCTCATCGAAGGACTCCCTGCTGGGCGCACAGGCATGTAAGGCTCTCCACCTTGTGCAACAAATTCTCTCTCTCTCTCCAGACGGAACGTCTGACTTCCTGGATGCAGAGTTCAACGCACAGCTCCAATCACTCCTCGCCCACAACCAAGAGGCATTCAAAGGCATGGGAACACTGCCATACACCTACCGAATTCGCCTCAAACCGGATGCCATCCCGGTCGTTCATGCACCTCGCAGGGTTCCTGCGCCACTTAAAGACCGCCTCAAGTTGCAGCTGCAGGATCTCCAGGACCAAGGGGTCCTATCCAGGGTCACGGAGCCCACGCCATGGGTCAGCTCCATGGTGTGTGTCAAGAAGCCCTCTGGCGAGCTCCGCATCTGTATAGACCCCAAAGACCTCAATAATAACATAATGCGGGAACATTATCCCATACCCAAACGGGAGGAGATCACCAGTGAAATGGCCCAAGCGAAGATATTCACGAAACTGGATGCTTCTAAAGGATTTTGGCAGATCCAACTGGACCCGTCCAGCCGAAAACTATGTACCTTCAACACCCCTTTCGGCAGATTCTGCTACAACCGGATGCCATTTGGCATCATCTCGGCATCCGAGGTCTTCCACAGAATCATGGAGCAGATGATGGAAGGCATCGAAGCGGTGCGCGCATATGTGGACAATGTCATCATCTGGTCCACCACACCGCAGGAGCACATACATCGTCTTCAACGCGTTTTTGCCCGCATACGGGAAAACGGCCTGCGCCTCAACCGAGCCAGGTGCGCCTTTGGCCAGACCGAATTGAAGTTCCTGGGGGACCATATCTCCCGGCCAGGGGTCCGTTCGGATGCAGACAAGGTGAGCGTCATCACAGCCATGCCGCAGCCGGCCGACAAGAAGGCTGTCCTACGCTTCCTTGGAATGGTCAACTTCCTAGGGAAATTCATTCCCAACCTTGCCTCCCACACAACGACTCTGCGCCACCTCGTCAAAAAATCTACAGAGTTCCAGTGGCAACACACACACCAGCTGGAATGGGAGGAGCTCAAACACAAACTCACCACGGCACCAGTGGTGGCGTTCTTTGACACGTCTCGTCCCACCAAAATCTCAACTGATGCCAGCCAATCCGGCATTGGAGCAGTGCTCCTGCAGAGGGATGACACGTCGTCATGGGCCCCGGTTGCCTATGCATCGTGGGCCATGACCCCCACAGAGCAGCGCTACGCGCAAATCGAAAAAGAATGCCTGGGCTTGCTAACCGGTTTAGACAAGTTCCACGATTACATCTATGGTCTTCCATGGTTCACGGTCGAAACTGACCACCGCCCCCTGGTCAGCATAATAAAAAAGGACCTGAACGAGATGACCCCTCGCCTCCAGCGCATCCTACTTAAACTCAGGAGGTACGACTTCCAACTGGTCTACACTCCAGGGAAGGACCTCATCGTGGCGGATGCCCTATCCAGAGCAGTGAGCACGCCGCCAGATGCGGAGGGGTTCGTATGTCAGGTCGAGGTACAGGTGGCCTTGACAGCGGCAAATCTGCCGGCTGACGACTCCAGTCTGGCCCGCATCGCCGAGAGACAGCGGCCGACCCCCTTTTACAACGAGTGATGCACCACATGACGGGAGGATGGCTCAAAGGGCAGTGCCCGCAGTTCTATAATGTACGAGACGACCTAGCCATCATTGATGGGATCCTTCTGAAGCTGGACCGGATTGTGATTCCGCACAGTATGCGCCAGCTGGTTCTCGATCAAATACACAAAGGCCACTTGGGGGTCGAGAAGTGCAGACGGAGGGCCCGAGAGGCGGTATACTGGCCGGGCATCAGTGACAATATTGCCAACATGGTGATCAACTGTACAACCTGCCAAAGGTTTCAGCCGGCGCAACCTCCTGAGACGCTTCTGCCCCATGAGCTGGTGACGTCCCCCTGGGCGAAGGTAGGTGTCGACCTATTTCACACGCTTGGCATGGACTATGTTATCATAGTGGACTACTTCTCCAATTACCCAGAAGTCATACGCCTGCACGATCTCACGTCGTCTGCTGTCATCAGGGCCTGCAAAGACACCTTTGCTCGCTACGGCATTCCGATGACTGTCATGTCGGACAATGGGCCCTGTTTTGCCAGCCATGAATGGTCGTCCTTTGCCGCCTCGTATGGCTTCACACACGTGACGTCCAGCCCTCTGCATCCCCAGTCCAATGGAAAGACGGAGAAGGGTGTTCACATTGCCAAGCGGCTCCTCTGCAAGGCTGCTGCTGCCGGATCGGACTTCCACCTCGCCCTGCTGGCCTATCGCTCGGCCCCACTAGCCACGGGTCTCTCACCAGCACAGCTGCTGATGGGTCGCACCCTCAGAACCACTGTGCCTTCCATCCTGGCACCAACAATAGACCATGCTCCGGTACTGCATAGGATGCAACTGCAACCTCGTGTTGGGTGGAGGCGTTGAGTTTGGGTAGGGTGCTCTTTCCAAGAGCTGGTGCAGACTCAGGGGGCCGAATGGCCTCCTTCTGCACTGTAGATTCAATGATAATCTATGATTAATCTAGGACAAAGGTTCGGCACAACATCGTGGGCCGAAGGGCCTGTTCTGTGCTGTATTTTCTATGTTCTATGTTCTATGTTTGCAGCGCGATCGCCAGAAGAGATCGTACGACACAAGGGCAACTGATCTTCCCTCCCTGGCCCCTGGAGACAACGTCCGCATTCACCTACCAGACGGTGGCTGGTCAGCACCTGCCGAAGTTCTCCGACGTGTGGCTCCCCGCTCGTTCCTGGTACGCATGCCGGATGGATCCGTGCGTAGGCACAATCGCCGAGCCCTTCGCAACGGAACCATACGCAATATCTGCCAGAGGAAATACTTTCATAATTTGTACCTGTCAAAAAGCATCAGGACGCAAAGCTTTGACGCATATATCGGAACACTTTACATCAACTCATCGACTCACTGCAGTGCAGAAAGAGGCCATTCGGCCCATCGAGTCTGCACTGATCCTCTGAAAGAACCCCCATGCCCCACCCTATCCCCATAACCCAGTAACCCTACCTATCCTTTTGGACACTAGGGGAAATTTAGCATAGCCAATCCACCTAACCTGCACATCTTTGGATTGTGGGAGGAAACTGGAGCACCCGGAGGAAACCCACGGAGACATGGGAGAAAGTGCAGAATCTGCACAGACAGTGGCCCAAGGCTGGAATTGAACCCGGGTCCCTGATGCTGTGAGACAGCAGTGCTCACCACTGTGCCACTGCACCACCGCTAGGGCTTTCCTGAAGATGTAAGGTTTGCTGTCAATGTTTGAGTGATCAGGTCCATCAGTAGTCATTATTGAATAAACAGTCATTCTGCCTTTACTATGCAACAGTCCACTTTGCCCAACTTAAATGATGGCCATGGTTCTTAGGAAAGCAAGGCTATCATCTGTGTAATATTCTGACAGATGGGCAACCACTAAGTTGATTAATGAACCATGGTTTATTTAAGAATTAACTATATTCAGAGAGTGAGATAAAAAGTTACCAAGATCCAAGACTCCAAACTCCCAACTGCCTCAGAAAACTGCGCTCCGCTCCCAGGGCTCGCATGCTCCAGCCCCGTTGGCCAATCGAGTCACATGAAGACTGGGATCTCTCCCTCTTTAAGTTCCTGATTACATTCTTCAGTTAACAAAGGAACGTTTTACAAAAATACGCAACAAGTGTCTCCCAAATCAGTCTCTTATGAGGTAAGTTGGTCAGGGGACTTCTTGATCCTTTTAGAGTGACGCAATTCACTAACAGGTGCTTCAGCAGTAGAGGTAGCTTTGATTTGAACCGCAACAGGTTAACTTTCAATTTACGAAGGTTCATCTGTGCAGGTGGTGTCCTCGGTTTCCCCTGGAACATTACAGGGTTTGTCCTCAGGTAGCTTGCTGCGACATCACTTTCATTTGCAGCTGTATCACCGACAAGTCGACTCGGCCCAGATTATCCCACTGGTTTGCTGTGCGGTTCTCACCTCCTCAGATAGTCCAGATGTGTTTTTAACCTTCTCCCGTGAACATCCACCGTGGACCTATTTTTTGCCACCACTGTGCTCGGGATCCAATTCGGGCCAGAACCAAAATTCCTCACATAAACCAAATCGTCCGCCTCAAACACTCTGTAGCACCATCGATCACACACGAGGCGAGACGTAAAGAACTTCAATCGAGGCTTTATTGAGCAGACTTGTTCAGACTCGTTCCCCAGCAGCTCAGTCACAGAATGCAGCTGCGGGGATTAACCCAGGTTCATATACCGCCTATCTGGGTGGAGCCCAGTAGGCGGCGGATCCAATCGGGATCCAGCATCTGTCCTCCAATAGCTCCTCGGCATTCATGGTGTACCGTATTACCCCTACTACATACCACCACATTCTCCCCTTGTTAAAAAAGAACCCGGTGGGGTGGTGGGTGGTATGGTGGTAGGGGTTTACAGGGTCGGTGCCTTAACCATTGAACTATATACAATTCTGCCGCTTTACTGGGCCACCAAATTATTCACATTTTACCTGATTTGCAGCGTTAACTATTTACAACAATGCCGCTTTACTGGGCCACTGAATTATATACATCTTAAGTCGATTCGATGAGTCGGGATGGTGCTCTAGTCGCCCTTTCCGATCGTCTCAGCCCTGGTGGTGGTGCTGGCTCGGGTCCGGTCGACTCTGGGAGCATCGCGCTGTCCCCTTCTGTTTCCTTACTCCTGGACGGGCCTGGGAGGAGGACCGATCCCCCCGGGAAGGGGGTGGCTGTGGGGTGCACCGGCGGGAGTGAGGGGGAGGTGATTTGTGTTGGGGCGGGGGTGGTGGGGAGCTCCGGCAGGCGCCTGGTCCCGCAGAGAGACCGTGTCCTGTCGGCCGTCTGGGTACACCACGTAGGCGTACTGCGGGTTTGCGTGGAGTAGATGTACCTTTTCCACCAGCGGGTCTGATTTGTGCGCCCGCACATGTTTCCGGAGCAGGATGGGTCCCGGGGCCGCCAGCCAGGTCGGAAGTGACGTTCCAGAAGCGGACCTCCTAGAGAAGACAAGGAGGCGCTCGTGAGGCGTTTGGTTAGTGGTGGTACACAACAGGGACCGGATAGAGTGAAGGGCATCCGGGAGGACTTCCTGCCAGCGGGAAGTTGGGAGACTCCTAGACCGTAGGGCCAGTAGGACGGTCTTCCAGACCGTTCCGTTCTCCCTCTCTACCTGCCCGTTCCCCCGGGGGGTTGTAGCTGGTCGTCCTGCTCGAGGCTATGCCCCTGCTGAGCAGGAATTGACGCAGCTCGTCACTCATGAAGGAGGACCCCCTGTCGCTATGGATGTAGGCGGGGAAACTGAACAGAGTAAAGATGGTGCCGAGGGCTTTAATGACCGTGGCCGCGGTCATGTCGGGGCAGGGGATGGCGAAGGGGGAGTATCCGTCAACGACGTTAAGAAAGTATGTGTTGCGATCGGTGGAGGGGAGGGGGCCTTTGAAATCCAAACTGAGGCGTTCAAAGGGACGGGAAGCCTTTATCAGGTGCGCTCTATCTGGACTGAAAAAATGCGGTTTGCATTCTGCGCAGATTTGGCAGTTCCTGGTAACTGTTCGGACGTCCTCGACGGAGTACGGGAGGTTGCGGACCTTTATGAAGTGGTAGAAACGAGTGACCCCCGGGTGGCAGAGGTCCTCGTGGAGGGCTTGGAGACGGTTCACTTGTGCGTTGGCACAAGTGCCACGAGATAGGGCATCGGACGGCTCGTTCAGCTTTCCGGGACGGTACAAGATCTCATAATTGGAGGAGAGTTCGATCCTCCACCGCAGGATCTTGTCGTTTTTTATCTTGCCCCGCTGTGCATTATCGAACATGAAGGCTACCGGCCGTTGATCCGTGAGGAGAGTGAATCTCCTACCGGCCAGGTAATGCCTCCAATGTTGCACAGCTTCCACTATGGCTTGGGCTTCCTTTTCCACTAAGGAGTGGCGAATTTCTGAAGCGTGTAGGGTCCGGGAGAAAAAGGCCACGGGTCTGCCCGCTTGGTTGAGCGTGGCCGCCAGAGCTACGTCGGACATGTCGCTGTCGACTTGGAAGGGGAGGGACTCGTCGATGGCGCGCATCGTGGCCTTTGCGATATCCGTTTTGATGCGGCTGAAGGCCTGGCGGGCCTCTGTCGACAGGGGAAAAGTAGTGGACTGGATTAGTGGGTGGGCCTTGTCTGCGTACTGGGGGACCCACTGGGCGTAATAAGAAAAGAAGCCCAGGCAGCGTTTCAGGGCTTTGGTACAGTGAGGGAGAGGGAACTCCATGAGGGGGCGCATGCGTTCGGGGTCGGGGCCTATCACTCCATTACGCACTACGTAGCCAAGGATGGCTAGACGGTCGGTGCTAAACACACATTTTTCCTCGTTGTAGGTGAGGTTGAGGGTGTTAGCGGTCTGGAGGAATTTGCGGAGGTTGGCGTCGTGGTCCTGCTGGTCATGGCCGCAGATGGTGACATTGTCGAGGTACGGGAACGTGGCCCGTAAACTGTGCTGGTCGACCATTCGGTCCATCTCTCGTTGGAAGACCGTGACTCCGTTCGTGACGCCGAATGGAACCCTTAAGAAGTGGTATAGCCGCCCGTCTGCTTCGAAGGCAGTGTACTTGCGGTCACCGGGGCGAATGGGAGCTGGTGGTAGGCGGACTTAAGGTCCACGGTGGAGAAGACCTTGTACTGTGCAATCCGATTGACCATGTCGGATATGTGGGGAAGAGGGTACGCATCTAGCTGCGTGTACCTGTTGATGGTCTGACTGTATTCTACGACCATCCTTTGCTTCTCCCCTGTCTTCACTACTACCACCTGGGCTCTCCAGGGACTATTGCTGGCCTGGATTATGCCTTCCTTCAGCAGCCGCTGGACTTCAGACCTGATAAACGTCCGGTCCTGGGTGATGTACCGTCTGCTCCTAGTGGTGACGGGTTTGCAATCCGGGTTGAGGTTCGCAAACAGGGAGGGCGGTTCGACCTTGAGTGTCGCGAGGCCGCAGATAGTCAGTGGGGGTATTTGAATGTTAAGCTCTGGAGGTTGCATTGTAAGTCCAACCCCAGGAGGGTGGGAGCGCAGAGGTGGGGTAGGACGTACAGCCGGTAATTTTTGAACTCTCTCCCCTGCACCGTTAGGTTTGCGATGCAGAACCCTTTGATTTCAACGGAGTGGGACCCCGCCGCCAGGAAAATTTTTTGGGTGCTTGGCCGAATTACAAGGGAACAGTGTCTTACCGTGTCCGGGTGAATAAAACTCTCCGTGCTCCCCGAGTCGATCAAACACGGCGTCTCGTGCCCGTTCACCAGCACCTTTGTCGTTGTCGTCTGGAGCATCCGGGGCCGCGACTGGTCGAGGGTCACCGATGCCAAACGTGGTTGGTGTATCAGATCGTTGTCTTCAGGAAGTGTGGAGCTGTCCACGCCAGGGTCCTTGCCTGTCAGCCAAGATGGCGGCATCCATGGATCGCACGCGGTCGGGGGTGGACAAAATGGCCACTCCCATGAGTCACACGTGGCCGGGGGTGGACAAAATGGCCGCTCCCATGGATCGCATGCGGCCTGTGGGCCTGTGCGTCCCCCCCTCGTGGTGTCCGGGGTCCAAAATGGCGGCGCCCGTTGGCCGCCCGTGGGTCGCTGGGGGGGTTGAGCCCGTGGTCCCATTTGTTCCCCGGAGATAGCGGCGACCCCACGGGAGTGGCACACCGCTGCGTAGTGCCCCTTTTTACCGCAGCTTTTGCAGGTGGCCGAGCGGGCCGGGCAGCGCTGGCGGGGGTGTTTTGACTGCCCGCAAAAGTAGCAGCGGGGGCACCCCGGGTGGTCTGGGATTCTGGCTGCGCACGCTTGCGGAGGGGTTGGGGTTGCTGGGGGGGTCGGTCGCGGCGGGGGTCCACGGAGCCCAAGGGGCTGCAGCGCGGTCGGGGGCATAGGCGCGGGGGTTTTGGGAGGCCACGCCGAGGGAGGTTGCAAGGGCCCGTACTTCTGTGAGTCCGAGAGAGTCTTTCTCTAAAAGTCTCTGGCGAATTTGCGATGATGCCAAACCTGCTACGTAGGCGTCTCTGATCAGGAGGTCCGTATGTTCGTTCGCCGTAACCGCTGGGCAGTTGCAGTTTCATCCCAGGATCGTTAGAGCATTGAAGAAATCGTCTAGCGATTCCCCGTGGATTTGTCGTCTCGTCGCGAGCTGGTAGCGTGCGTAGACCTGGTTGACGGGCTTAATGTAGATCTCCTTCAGCAAGTTGAGCGCCGCTGGGAATTCTTCCGCGTCCTCGATGAGTGAGTAAATTTCGGGACTCACCCTGGAATGCAGGACCTGCATCTTCTGTTCTTCTGTTGGTCTGCCGGGGGCTGTTCGGAGGTATCCCTCAAAGCACACCAGCCAGTGTTTAAACGCCGATGTTGCGTTTGCTGCGTGGGGGCTGATTCGCAGGCACTCCGGGGCGATCCGGAGCTCCATATTCCTTTTTAAGTCTGCTCAATAAATGGTAGCACCATCGATCACACACGAGGCGAGATGTAAAGGACTTCAATCGAGGCTTTATTGAGCAGACTTGTTCAGACTCGTTCCCCCAGCAGCTCAGTCACAGAATGCAGCTGCGGGGATTAAACCCGGGTTCTTATACCCCGCCTATCTGGGTGGAGCCCAGTAGGCGGCGGATCCAATCGGGATCCAGCATCTGTCCTCCAATAGCTCCTCGGCATTCATGGTGTACCGTATTACCCCTAATACATACCACCACACACTCTTACAGTTTTCTTTGAGTCATGGTGTTTTTTGTTTGTTCTGTTTAACCTCCACCCTTCCCGCCAAATTTAGAAATATAAGATCCAAGCGCATTCAAATGCGTCTGCCCATTAGTAACTTGGCAGGTGTAACACCTGTGGTGATATGCGACATTGTCCTATAGGTGATCAGGAACCAGGCCAGTCTGAGTTGCAGAGGCTGATGACTGTTTCTTCATGATGACTTTGATTGTTTGGCGGCTCTCTCAGGGTGGTAGGGAGCAATTTGAATATGTTGAACGCCATTGGTTCTAATAAAATGTTGGAATTCTTCACTAATAAAAGCAGTCTCACTATCTGAGACCAGAACCTCGTACAGCCTGTGAGTGGTGAATTTCTGTCGCAATTTCTCTACCATCACTGATGAGGCCGTGGTCTTCACTTTGTGTATGTCAATTTGGGAGTGAGCATGTACGAGGGTCAAGCACATGGAGCCCATAAACAGACCCATGTAATCAATGTGTAGTCGCACCCAAGATGGACCTGACCACTCCCATGGGTCCATTAGGGCTACATAAGGCAAGTTTGCTGCATTTAACATTGGTCACATTGTTTGACTAGATTCTCTGTGGCAATATCCATGCTTCCGAGCATTTTCACCTTTGTCATCTCAGGATGTGCAGTGTAGTTCCTGTAATAAACTTTCCATCGTACGTTAGAAAATTGCACATGCAGAAGAGACTCCGAAAGGTAGCTGGATATATTGGTATAAGCCTTTGTTGGTATTTATAATGGCAAATTTCCTGGATGCTTTGTCTAACTCTAATTGTTAGTACGCATGACTCATATCATGTTAGTCTAAGTTAAGCCTCTTGCCAATTTACAAAGACAAAGAACAAAGAAATGTACAGCACAGGAACAGGCCCTTCGGCCCTCCAAGCCCGTGCCGACCATACTGCCCGACTAAACTACAATCTTCTACACTTCCTGGGTCCGTATCCTTCTATTCCCATCCTATTCATATATTTGTCACGATGCCCCTTAAATGTTCCTATCGTCCCTGCTTCCACTATCTCCTCCGGTAGTGAGTTCCAGGCACCCACTACCCTCTGCGTAAAAAACTTGCCTCGTACATCTACTCTAAACTTTGCCCCTCTCACCTTAAACCTATGCCCCCTAGTAATTGACCCCTCTACCCTGGGGAAAAGCCTCTGACTATCCACTCTGTCTATGCCCCTCATAATTTTGTATACCTCCATCAGGTCGCCCCTCAACCTCCTTCGTTCCAGTGAGAACAAACCGAGTTTATTCAATCGCTCCTCATAGCTTATGCCCTCCATACCAGGCAACATTCTGGTAAATCTCTTCTGCACCCTCTCTACAGCCTCCACATCCTTCTGGTAGTGTGGCGACCAGAATTGAACACTATACTCCAAGTGTGTCCTAACTAAGGTTCTATACAGCTGCAACATGACTTGCCAATTCTTATACTCAATGCCCCGGCCAATGAAGGCAAGCATGCCGTATGCCTTCTTGACTACCTTCTCCACCTGTGTTGCCCCTTTCAATGACCTGTGGACCTGTACTCCTAGATCTCTTTGACTTTCAATACTCTTGAGGGTTCTTCCATTCACTGTATATTCCCTACCTGCATTAGCCCTTCCAAAATGCATTACCTCACATTTGTCCGGATTAAACTCCATCTGCCATCTCTCCGCCCAAGTCTCCAGGCAATCTAAATCCTGCTGTATCCTCAGACAGTCCTCTTCGCTATCCGCAATTCCACCAACCTTTGTGTCGTCTGCAAACTTACTAATCAGACCAGTTACATTTTCCTCCAAATCATTTATATATACTACAAAGAGCAAAGGTCCCAGCACTGATCCCTGTGGAACACCACTGGTCACAGCCCTCCAATTAGAAAAGCATCCCTCCATTGCTACCCTCTGCCTTCTATGGCCTAGCCAGTTCTGTATCCACCTTGCCAGTTCACCCCTGATCCCGTGTGACTTCACCTTTTGTACTAGTCTACCATGAGGGACCTTGTCAAAGGCCTTACTGAAGTCCATATAGACAACATCTACTGCCCTACCTGCATCAATCATGTGTATAAATAGCGTATAAATTTTCAATTCTTGGTATTGGGTTCCCGTCCAATTTGGCTTCCCTATTCCCAGTTATGTTGTAGTGCCTCCATCTCCTGATGGTTCCATCTGGCTTCACCACTGACATGATTGGAGCCGCCCGCTCTGAAAGCTGTATAGGTTTGATGATATCTAATCCTTCTAGTTGGTTGCAGCCTCTGGGTCCACGTAAATCTTTGCTTTCAGGCCCCGTACCTCGCCTAACTCATCTTGGCAAACTTAATGATTTTTTTTTAAAGGTATCGTGAAGACCTTCATTAATTTGGAAGATTTCAGGCAGTGAGGCCTGATTCTGTGTTCATAGTTTGTCCTCAATTCTACTTCCTTTGCTGGGAAAGCCACTGGCAACACGTCCCCTCCCATATTTCCTGTAAGTGATGACAGTGTCTTGTAAGCTGCCTGGTTTTTGCTGTTGATCCCATTAACTTGGGATCAGTTAGAGTTGGGTGAAGGTAAACCTTGGCAATTTGGAGGGGCAGGGCCTATTATTGGTCACTATTCACTTTCCTTAATCTAATAACAGTAACACACTTTATTATTAACATAGTCTTAAACTATAGGGGCTGGATTAGCACAGTGGGCTGAGACAGCTGGCTTGTAATGCAGAACAAGACCAGCAGCGCGGGTTCAATTCCCATTCCAGCCTCCCCGAACAGGTGCCAGAATGTGGCGACTAGGGGCTTTTCACAGTAACTTTATTGAAGTCTATTTGTGACAATAAGTGATTATTATTATTATTAACTTCAACATCATCAAGAAATAACTTACAATTACCAGTTCTACAACCCTTTAAATGAAACACTTTACTCCTAACTGCTATATTTTGTATCTTCAATCAAACAAAACCCATCTCCGGTCAAAATCCACTTTTAAATACAGGTGATAAACACAGGAATACTTGCTGCATACCTGTAAAAACTGCTTTGAGAGACAGAGATCCTTCGGGAAACAGTCTGCAGATTCTTTCCTGTGTCAACTTCCATTTAGCAAAGCACTTCGTAAAAAGCTTCTGTTCTGATCAGAGCAAAATCTAAAACTGAAACTCAATACCTGACTGCTCGAGCCCCTGGCTCCTTCCATTAACTACACCATCAATATCCCACTAAGTGGGTTATGAGCATCCTGTTAAGGCTAACCACAACCCCTCAATTACTAAACCCTTGGGAATCTTTTTTCTATAAACAAAATTCAATTAGCCCCATGTTAGGTCAACAGTATATACGGTTGGAATGAATGACGTTTTTATTTTTACGATGCTTTAATTACGCCTCCTGTAGCCCCAGTGTCTGCCTGTCTTTTAAACCAGAATGTTTTAAAACCTTACTGCAGTAGATACATATATCCCCATAACCCAGGCTTTTAACCATTACTGCATCAAATACAGTGGGGTTCCGCAGGTGATGGGCCCTTGCTATTTGTAGTGTACATTAATGATGTGCACTCAAATGTAGGGGTTATGATCAAGATGTCCGTGGATGACACAAAAATTGGTAGGGTGGTAAATAGTGAGGAGAATAGCATAAATTGCAGAAGGATATCAATGGACTAGTCAGGTGACCAAAGCAGTGGCAAATGGAATTCAACCCATGAAATAGTGCACTTGGGGAGGGCTAACAAGGCAAAGGATTATACGATGGATGGCAGGACCCTGGAAAGTACTGAAGATCAGATGGACCTTGGAGTACACATCCACTCCATATATATATATATATGGTAGATAAGATAGTCAAGAAAGCACAAGGGATTGTCACCATTATTAGCCAAGGCAGAGAATACAAGAGCAAGGTGGTCATGCTGCAACTGTAAGAAACACTGGTTAGACCGCAACTGGACAACTGCATGCAGCTCTGGTCACCACATTTTAGGAAGGATGTGATTACACTAGAGAGGGTGCAGAGGAGATTTACCAGAATGTTGCCTGTGCTGGAGGGTCTGAGCTATGAGGAGGGATTGAATAGGGTGCGGCTGTTTTCCCATGGGGCAGTGAGGTTGAGAGGGGACCTGATAGAGGTGTATAAGATCATGAGGGGCATTGTTAGAGAGATAGAAAGGCACTTTTTCCATTAGTAAAGGGGTCAATAATCAGAGGGCATATATTTAAGGTAAGAGTTAGCTGTGCCCAAAAAGCAGCTTGTCGCGGTGTAGCGTGGCCGATAAAAGCCGGGCGACCCCGCTCCCAGTATCTACCCGGCTCGCAATGCCTAACAAGATCCAAGGCGATCTCGCGAGACGTTGTGATGTAAATCCTGCCCATTGAGGACGGGATCACCTTTTAGCGAATCTGCATATTAGAGCGAGACAGTTTGCCTCACTCTAATGTGCAGATTCCTCAAGTACCTGAGGCTTTAAGATTCACCCCCTTCGTCTCAAAGACCTCAGACGAGCGCCGTTCAGTACTGGTCCTGACAGACGGAGACTAGATGGAACAACATTCGTGGAGGTCTCCCAGAGGATCGGAGGCCCCCAGCTGCATGCTCTTTGGGCCGGATGGTTCTCTGGCACTGCTGGTGCCACCTGGACACCGTGACAGTGCCAGCTGTGAATGCTGGGAAATATGCTCGCTACGGGACTTTGTTCCCATTTAGTTGAATCGAGTCCTAATAGGGGAGCTGAGGAGAAACTGGAGAAGTCTGGAATTCACTGCCTGAAAGGGCAGTTGAGTCAAAACTAAGCAGTCTTTAGATATTCACTTGCTCTACCAGAACCTCCAGGTCTATGGGCCAAGCACTGGAAAATGGGATTAGTGTGGTCAGATCTTTGTTGACTGGCATAAAAATTGTGGGCTGAATGGTCTGTAAGCGCTTCTGAATCTATCTATGAATCACATTCCAGGAACTGTGTGGTCTGCTTGTTTCTGACAGAGAAGCACTTCCTGACCGCTTGCCAATGCGCTGTTTGTGCCATGAAATCAACATCTGGATTTATGATTATCTTCTCTCAAAATCTGGCTGCTTAAATTTTGAGGTAAAAAAATTCATGCTTAGGGAGGAGTTGACTCTTGTTAACATGCTTCAACATACCAGCATCTCAGCTGGCTGCAGCAGTGTCTGCACAGAGCTGAAGGGCTACGGATCCAAGATTCAATGAGATTCATATATTAGAAAGATTGTGAGGGTCACTTGGGATATTGAAAAACTTTAATCAGCCTGCAAGTTAAATTTAAAAAAAGATTTATATATTTATTGTGATTTATTTTTTCAAAATAATACCTTGGAATGTAGTGCACAAAAACAATTCTTCATGATAAATTTACTCGGAACTGTGCGCAGTAACCCAAGTGCACATCTACTCATGTGTTTAAAAACTTTGTGAATTCGTATCTCTTTTTATTTAACTCCTGTTCACCAGACCTACTCTTCGCCAACTCCCACGTTCAGTTATCCTCCTCAACTATCCCGCTCTCTGCTTCCTCCCCGCTCTCTGTTTCTGTCCCGCTCTGTGCTTCATTCCTGCTCTTTGCTTCCTTCCCGCTTCCTGCCTCCCTCCCACTCTCTGCCTCCTCCCCACTCTCTGCCTCCTCCCCACTCTCTGTCTCCCTTCCACTCTCTGTCTCCCTCCCCACTCTCTGTCTCCTTCCCGCTCTCTGTCTCCTCCCCACTCTCTGTCTCCTCCCCACTCTCTGTCTCCTTCCCACTCTCTGTCTCCTCCCCACTCTCTGTCTCCTCCCCACTCTCTGTCTCCCTCCCCACTCTCTGTCTCCCTCCCCACTCTCTGTCTCCCTCCCCACTCTCTGTCTCCTTCCCGCTCTCTGTCTCCTCCCCACTCTCTGTCTCCTTCCCACTCTCTGTCTCCTTCCCACTCTCTGTCTCCTCCCCACTCTCTGTCTCCTTCCCACTCTCTGTCTTCTTCCCGCTCTCTGTCTACCTCCCACTCTCTGTCTCCCTCCCACTCTCTGTCTCCTCCCATTCTCTGTCTCCCTCCCCACTCTCTGTCAGGGGCTGGTTTAGCACAAGGCTAAATCGCTGGCTTTGAAAGCAGACCAAGGCAGGCCAGCAGCACGGTTCAATTCCCGTACCAGCCTCCCTGAATAGGCGCCGGAATGTGGCGACTAGGGGCTTTTCGCAGTAACTTCATTTGAAGACTACTTGTGACAATAAGCGATTTTCATTTCATTCATTTCATTTCTGTCTCCTTCCCACTCTCTGTTTCCTTCCCACTCTCTTTCTCCTCCCCACTCTCTGTGTCTTCCCACTCTCTGTCTCCTCTCCACTCTCTGTTTCCTCTGTTCCTCTGAAACACTCTCTGTTTCCTTCCCACTCTCTGTCTCCCTCCCACTCTCTGTTTCCTTCCCACTCTCTGTTTCTTTCCTGCTCTCTGTCTCCTTCCCACTCTCTGTTTCCTTCCCACCCGCTCTTGTAATGTATATTAACTGAGATGTAAATGGTTAACAAGTTAATGATAATGTTTCTTACCACTAGGGGGTACCACAGAACAGTCATATATATATCATCTGACTTCAGGGATTCTGGGAGTTAGGAGTTAGAAGGCAGCTGGAATAGTCAGGCATGGCAGCACTGGAAAAGTTCTGTTAGTTAGAGATAGCATGGTATAATACAGAAACCTTCTACTTTAGGAATGTGAACAAATCTTAGTCGTGTAATAAATGTATAGTTTTGTTCGTTAACAAAGCTTTGTGTTCTTTATTCAACACTACGCATCCACGGTAAAACAAAATAAAGAACACAACATGGTACCAGAAGTGTCCCCAGAGTAGATTAGTAAGGTTTAGAGAGAAAGAAAGAATTTCCACTCGAAGAAAGAAAGAAAACGTGCGAAAAAGAAATCTCAACCAGAGTCCAATAGCAACAAGCAGATTCCAGGATTGGATTGGATTGGATTGGATTGGATTGGATTTTGTTTATTGTCACGTGTACCAAGGTACAGTGAAAATTTTTTTTCTGCGAGCAGCTCAACAGATCATTAAGTACATGAGAAGAAGAGGGAATAAAAGAAAATACATATAGGGCAACACAACATATACAATGTAACTACATAAGCAAGGCATCGGATGAAGCATACAGGGTGTAGTGTTAATAAAGTCAGTCCATAAGAGGGTCATTTAGGAGTCTGGTGACAGTGGGGCAGAAGCTGTTTTTGAGTCTGTTCCCCAGGCAGCGGGAGGTGTAGATGGAGTCAATGGATGGGAGGCAGATTCGTGTGATGGACTGGGTGGTGTTCACGACTCTCTGAAGTTTCTTGCGGTCCTGGGCCGAGAAGTTGCCATACCAGGCTGTGATGCAGCCAGATAGGATGCTTTCTATGGTGCATCTGTAAAAGTTGGTAAGAGTCAAAGTGGACATGCCGAATTTCCTTAGTTTCCTGAGGAAGTATAGGAACTGTTGTGCTTTCTTGGTGGTAGCGTCGACATGGGTGGACTAGGACAGATTTTTGGAGATGTGCACCCCTAGGAATTTGAAACTGCTAACCATCTCCACCTCGGCCCCGTTGATGCTGACAGGGGTGTGTACAGTACTTTGCTTCCTGAAGTCAATTACCAGCTCTTTAGTTTTGCTGGCATTGAGTGAGAGATTGTTGTCGCGACACCACTCCACTAGGTTCTCTATCTCCCGCCTGTATTCGGACTCATCGTTATTCGAGATCCGGCCCACTATGGTCGTATCGTCAGCAAACTTGTAGATGGAGTTGGAACCAAGCTTTGCCACGCAGTCGTGTGTGTACAGGGAGTAGAGTAGGGGGCTAAGTACGCAGCCTTGCGGGGCGCCGGTGTTGAGGACTATTGTGGAGGAGGTGTTGTTGTTCATTCTTACTGATTGTGGTCTGTTGGTCAGAAAATCGAGGATCCAGTTGCAGAGCGGGGAGCCAAGTCCTAGGTTTTGGAGCTTTGATATGAGCTTGGCTGGGATTATGGTGTTGAAGGCGGAGCTGTAGTCAATAAGTCGGAGCCTAATGTAGGAGTCCTTGTTTTCGAGATGCTCTAGGGATGAGTGTAGGGCCAGGGAAATGGTGTCTGATGTGGACCGGTTGCAGCGGTATGCGAATTGCAGTGGATCAAGGCGTTCTGGGAGTATGGACTTCATTACGACTGAAGTCAGGGCCACTGGTCGGTAGTCATTGAGGCACGTTGCCTGGTTCTTCTTTGGTACCGGTATGATGGTGGTCTTCTTGAAGCAGGTGGGGTCCTCGGAGTAGAGTCGGGACAGGTTAAAGATGTCCATGAATACCTCTGCCAGCTGGTCCGCGCAGGCTCTGAGTGCACGACCAGGGATCCCGTCTGGGCCCGTCGCCTTCCGAGGGTTCACTTTCAGGAAGGCCAATCTGACTTCGGAAGCTGTGATGGTGGGTATGGGTGAATTATGGGCTGCTGGGGCACTCGCCAGCGGATTGTTGGTTACCTGCTTGAACCGAGCATAGAATGCATTGAGTTCATCGGGGAGAGGTGCGCTGCTGCCGGAGGTACTGCTCGGCTTCGCTTTGTAGCCAGTTATGTTGTTTAGACTTGCCACAACCCCCGAGAGTCTGTCTGTGACTCTAGCTTGGTTTGATATTCTCTCTTGGCATTCCGGATGGCTTTGCGGAGGTCGTACCTGGATTTCTTGTGTAGGTCAGGGTCGTCTGCCTTGAACGCCTCAGATCTGTCCTTCAGTAGGGAGTCAATCTCGCGATTGAGCCATGGTTCCCGGTTGGGGAACGTACGTACTGCTTTCTTTGGCACGCAGGCGTACACACATTTGCTGATGAAGTTTGTGACGGTGGTGGCATACTCATTTAAATTGGTCGCTGAGTTCTTAAATATGGACCAGTCCACTGTCTCTAAGCAGTCACGTAAGAGCTCTTCTGTCTCCTTGGACCAGCACTGCACAACCTTGTTAGCTGGATTCTCCCACTTGAGTTTCTGCTTGTATGCTGGGAGAAGGAGCACCGTCTTATGGTCTGATGGTCAGGAGCATCATGCTCCTAGTCAGGAGCAACAACCAGAAGCATCACAAAAAGAAATACCCAGCCGAAACTTCATGGAGACTCCAAGGTCATTCAGGGCATCGGTAATGTAGATGTGAACTGGAACATTTTCAAACAAGGGTTTGAGCACTACCTCTCAGCCTTAAATCTCCAAGCAGCCAGTGAGAAGCGAAAAATTGCGCTGTTACTCATTTTGGCTGGACTGCAGGCTATAGAAGTGTATAACTCATTCCACTTTGAGAAAGAAGTTGAAAAAATAAGTTTGAAGTAGTCATTAAGAAATTTGACAACCATTGTGACCTTAAAAGAAATGGTAAGAAGCCTTACAAAACCAGGTTAAAGTCCAAAAGGTTTGTTTCGAATCACTAGCTTTCAGAGCACTGCTCCTTCCTCAGGTGACTGAACAGGTAGGTTCCAGAAACATATATATAGACAAAGTCAAAGATGCAAGACAACACTTTGAATGCGAGTCTTTGCAGATCATTAAGTCTTTACAGGTCCAGACGAAGCGACTGGAGAGAGGGGTAACCCCAGGTTAAAGAGGTGTGAATTGGCTCAAGTCAGGACATTTGATAGGATTTTGCAAGCCCAGGCCAGATGGTGGGGGGTGAATGTAATGCGACATGAATCCAAAAAGAAATGAAAAGCTGAGTAAACGACTGCAAAAGCAAAACAAAGTAATGCTGGAAGATTCCATTGAAATGGCCCGTGTGAGTAAAGCAACTAAAAATAGATGTTCCAAAATGTTGAATCGGGAAAGTGACGGGAAAATTCTCAACTCTGTTGAAGCTGTGGTGCAGTTAGAAATTCAGCGCGCTCAAAAAGATGGCCGGTTCGCGCAAGCGCATTTCAAGGAAAAAACCGATTTGGATGCTGAACCTTCTCCGCATGTGCGGGACCAGTGGGAGAGAGGGGGAGTGAGTGGGAGAGGGGCGGACAGTATGGGAGAGAGGCAGAGAGTGTGGAAGAGAGGTGGAGAGTGGGAGAGAGGCGGAGATGGGTGGAGAGTGGGAGAGGGACGGTGAGTGGGAGAGGGGCGTAGAGTGTAGGAGAGGGGCAGAGAGTGTGGGAGAGAGGCAGAGAGTGTGGGAGAGAGGCAGAGAATGTGGGAGAGAGGCAGAGAGTGGGAGAGGGGCTGAGAGTGGGAGAGGGACGGTGAGTGGGAGAGGGACAGTGAGTGGTAGTGAAGCGGAGAGTGGGAGAGGGGTGGAGAGTGGGAGAGGGGTGGAGAGTGGGAGATGGACAGTGAGTGGGAGATGGACAGTGAGTGGGAGAGGGACAGTGAGTGGGAGAGGGGTGGAGAGTGGGAGAGGGATGGAGAGTGGGAGATGGACGATGAGTGGGAGAGGGACTGTGAGTGGGAGAGGGACAGTGAGTGGTAGTGAGGCGGTGAGAGAGAGAGGCAGCGAGTGAGAAAGAGGCAGTGATTGGGAGAGAGAGGTGATGAGCAGGGGAGTGGTGGCGAGTGGGAGAGAGACGTTGAACAGACATTTAATTAGGTGGCAAGATGTCAGGTTGTGATCCCACCACCTTCCTGCCTTCAGCCCAATTAGGTCTGTGGTGGGAGGGCTCCTGGATGGCTTTCCCTCCCCGGTATCAATTGAGGCCCTGAAACAGGCAATTAATGCCCACTGAAAGATCGCATCGCGCCAGCACTGATATTCACCCAGTGACAGGTGGGGCGCTGTCATATCAGGAGCAGGAAAATAGAAGACAGATGGATTTGCTTATGCACTCCAGGGAATCTCTCATTCAAAGGAAGTCAGTGCACTAATGAGGGACGCAGCAGCATGAGCTGGGGTGGGGGTCCGCTAAAATGGAAAATTGCCCAGTTATGCCCTGGCCATAAAAAACAGGATAAATCCAATCCAGCCAATTACCACCCCATCAGTCTACTCTCGATTATCAGCAACATGATGGAAAACTCAAACATGTCTTCCAGCATCTGCGATGAGAGATACAGAGTTAATGTTTTGAGTTTGTTTAACTCTTCTTCGGAGCTGGAAGTGATGGAAAATGTTGTTGATAGTGCTATCAAGCGGCACTCACAGCAATTACTTGCTCACGGATGCTTGGTATGGGTTCCACCAGGGCCAATAGCTCCTGACCCCTTTATATCCTTGACCCAAACATGGACAAAAGAGCTGAACTTGAGAGGTGAGGTATCAGTGACTGCCCTTGAGATCAAGGCAACATTTGACTGAGTATGGCATCAAGGAGCCCGAGCAAGTCAATGCAAATCGAGGGAAAAGTCTCCATTGGCTGGAATCATACCTAGCACAAAGGAAGATGGTTGTAGTCATTGGAGATCAATCATCTCAGAACCAGGATATCAGTGCAGGAGTTCCTCAGGATAGTGGCCTAGGCCTAACCATCTTCAGCTGCTTTATCAATTCTTTAAAAAAAAAAATTTAGAGTACCCAATTTTTAAAATCCAATTAACGGACAATTTAGCACAGCCAATCCACCTAACCTGCACATCTTTGGGTTGTGGGGGTGAAATCCACGCAGACACGGGGAGAATGTGCAAACTACACATGGACAGTGACCGAGGGCTGGGAAGCTAGGGAGGAGATTGCTGAGCCTTTGGCTTTGATCTTTAAGTCATCTTTGTCTACAGGAATAGTGCCAGAAGACTGGAGGATAGCAAATGTTGTCCCCTTGTTCAAGAAGGGGAGCAGAGACAACCCCTGTAACTATAGACCAGTGAGCCTTACTTCTGTTGTGGGCAAAATCTTGGAAAGGTTTATCAGAGATAGGATGTATAATCATCTGGAAAGGAATAATTTGATTCAAGATCGTCAACACGGTTTTGTGAAGCAGAGGTCTCACAAACCTTATTGAGTTCTTTGAGAAGGTGACCAAACAGGTGGATGAGGGTAAAGCAGTTGATGTGGTGTATATGGAATTAAGTAAAGCGTTTGATAAGGTTCCCCACGGTAGGCTACTGTAGAAAATACAGAGGCATGGGATTCAGGGCGATTTAGCAGTTTGGATCAGAAATTGGCTAGCTGGAAGAAGGCAAAGGGTGGTGGTTGATGGGAAATGTTCAGACTGGAGTCCAGTTACTAGTCGTGTACCACAAGGATCTGTTTTGGGGGTACTGCTGTTGTCATTTTTATAAATGACCTGGAGGAGGGCGTAGAAGGATGGGTGAGTAAATTTGCAGATGACACTAAAGTCGGTGGAATTGTGGACAGTGCGGACGGATGTTACAAGTTACAGAGGGACATAGATAAGCTGCAGCGCTGGGCTGAGAGGTGGCAAATGGATTTTAATGCAGAAAAGTGTGAGGTGATTCATTCTGGAAGGAATAACAGGAAGACAGAGTACTAGGCTAATGGTAAGATTCTTGGCAGTGTGGATGAGCAGAGAGATCTTGGTGTCCATGTACATAGATCCCTGAAAGTTGCCACCCAGGTTGAGAGGGTTGTTAAGAAGGCGTACGGTATGTTAGCTTTTATTGGTAGAGGGATTGAGTTTCGGAGCCATGAGGTCATGTTGCAGCTGTACAAAACTCTGGTGTGGCTGTATTTGGAGTATTGCATGCAATTCTGGTCGTCGCACTATAGGAAGGATGTGGAAGCATTGGAAAGGGTGCAGAGGAGATTTACCAGAATGTTGCCTGGTACGGAGGGAATATCTTGAGGAAAGGCTGAGGGACTTGAGGCTGTTTTCGTTAGAGAGAAGAAGGTTAAGAGGTGACTTAATTGAAGCGTACAAGATGATCAGAGGATTGGATAGGGTGGACAGTGAGAACCTTCTTCCTCGGATGGTGATGTCTAGCACGAGGGGACATAGTTTTAATTTGAGGGGAGATAGATATAAGACAGATGTCAGAGGTAGGTTCTTTACTCAGAGAGTTGTAAAGGCGTGGAATGCCCTGCCTGCAACAGTAGTGGACTCGCCAACACTAAGGGCATTCAAATGGTCATTGGATAGACATATGGACGATAAGGGAATAGTGTAGATGGGCTTTAGAGTGGTTTCACAGGTCGGCGCAACGTCGAGGGGCAAAAGGCCTGTACTGCGCTGTAATGTTCTATGTTCTATGTTCTAAACCCGGGTCCTCAGTGCCGTAGTCCCAGTGCTACCCATTGCGCCACATGCCACCCTGCTGCTTCATCAATGACCTTCCCTCGGTAATAAGGTTAGAACTGAGGATGTTCGCTGATGATTGCACAATGTTCAACCCCATTAGTGACTCCTCAGAAACTGATGCAGCCAGTGTCCATGTGTAGAAAGACCTGGAGAATATTCTGGCTTGTACTGATAAGTGGCAAGTAACATTTGTGCCACACAAGTGCCAGGCAATGACGATCACCAACAAGAGAGAATCCAACCATCACCCCTTGACATTCACTGGCATTACCATTGCTGAATTCCCTCACTACCAACATTCTGGGGGTTACCATTGACCAGAAACTGAACAGCACCAAGGTCCTGGGTTCAATTCCAGCCTTGGGTGACACGTTGTCCCTGGGTCTGTGTGAGATTCTTCCGAGTGCTCCGGTTTCTTCCCACAGCCCAAAGATTTGCAGGTTAAGTGGATTGGCCATGATCAATACTCGGGGTTATGGGGATGGGGTGGGGGACTGGGCCTGGACGGGGTGCTCTTTCAGAGGATCAGTGCAGACAAATTGGGCCAAATGGCCTCCTGCTGGACTCTAGGGATTGTACGATTTTATGTCCCAGCCACATAAATACAGGGCAGGTCAGCAGCAGGAAATACTGTCAAGAGTAACTTACTCCTGACTTTCCAAAGTCTGTCCACCATCTACAAGGCACAAGTCAGGAGTGTGATGGACTATTCCCCACATGCCTGGATGAGTGCAACTCCATCAACACTCAAGAAACTCCACACCACCCAGGACAAAGCAGCTCATTTGACTGGCACCCCATCCAACAAGTTCAACATTTACGCCTCCCACCACTGACAGACAGTGGCAGCAGTGTGCATCACCTACATGATGCACTGCAGCAACTCACCAAGGCTCTTTTGACAGCACATTCCACTGAGAAGGAACTGGGCAGCAGATGCATATCTTTGGACTGTGGGAAGAAACCGGAGCACCCAGAGGAACCCCACACAGTCACAGCGAGAAGGCGTCACCCAGACAGTCACCCAAGGCTGGAATCGAACACAGGTCCCTGCCGCTGTTCAGTTTCTGCAATGGTAACCCATTCTAAGCCACACAAAATCCTGACTTGGAACCATATTCCATTTGTCCACTGTCGCTCGATCAAAATCCTGGAATTTCCTCCCTAAAAACATTGTGGGCATGCCTGCACATATGGGCTGCAGTGATTCACGACCATTTTCCCAAGAGCAGTCAGGGATGGGCAATGTCTGCTGCCTACCCAATGATGCCCACAGCCCATGAATGAATTTTTAAAAAGCCCTTATGATCCCTTTCAGATGATCCCTCACCTCCACCCCCCCACCCCCCACCCTAAGTTTGCCTAAAACAGTGTGGTTAAGTTCTACATGGCATCAGTTGATTGGGTTTGGGCACTGGAATGTCTCGGGTGACTTTCTGGGGCTGAGTTAGTCAGGTTTTTTGGCAGGGCAGCACGGTGGCACAGTGGTTAGCACTGCTGCGTTCCGACACCATGGACCCGGATTCGGTCCTGGCATCGGGTCACTGTCCATGAGGAGTTTGCACATTCCTTCTGCGTCTGCATGGGTCTCATTCCCATGCACAAAGATGTGCAGGGTAGGTGGATTGGCCACGCTAAATTGCCCCTTAATTGGGAAAAAAAACTTTTTTGACTGCTTTATTTGAATGATTTCGAGTTCTGGGGCTGTTTAGTGGCAGGTGTTTTATTTCTAGCCACTTCTCAAACAGAATTACTGATTTTAGTTGCGAGGTTAGCCTATTTTTCATTGACACACCAAGCATAATAGTGAAGGGCCCCCTTCAATCACACAGTGCATCAACTGAAATTGGAAGGTCAGGCCCACTCTCATCTCATCGACATTGCCACATTTGCCTTACACCTGATTCAGGTGTGGGTCTGCGGGCAGCACGGTGGCTCAGTGGATAGCACTGCTGCCTCACGGCGCCGAGGTCCCAGGTTCGATCCTGGCTCTGGGTCACTGTCCGTGTGGAGTTTGCACTTTCTCCCCGTGTTTGGTGGACTTCACCCCCACAACCCACAGATGTGCAGGATGGGTGGATTGGCCACGCTAAATTGCCCCTTAATTGGAAAATATGAATTGCGCACTCTAAATTTATTTTTTAAAAAGGTGTAGGTCTGCAGCCTCTTCTAAAAAACAGTGAATAATGCAAATAAGAGTGCTATGCCCAGTATATGCATGAGGATTTGACTGACGGTAAAGCTACTTTTAAAAATGTGGGCACTAAAAGCTGGTTAAGATAGCTGGGGCACATCATGTGACTTGGTAGTTTGCAGCTCGACAGTCCTGAAACTCAAACGAATACCTAATTAAAATATGGACAATCAAAGCCACTTATGAAATGGATACATCCCTTTTATTAATGTTGGACTGCCACCAAAAAGGACCATGTACAACAGAGACATCGAAAATCAATGGATGCGAGAGGAATATAAAAATGGGAAGCTGATGAAATAGGTGCTTAGAGAATTGGAGTAGGTGGGTACCCATCTTTAAAATCAGGCATGCAACCCTGGAGCTCTGGAGCTCCTGCCCCAGCGCTCGATTGAAGTGTTGAAGTGCGTTGAAGTGGTTGATGTTTAGAGACATTGCGGTTAGAGCACTTCAGAGTTACTAAAGCGTGAAGGGAGATGAATGGAGCAAAGATGACAGCTGTGTGGATGTGGAAGCTGTCAATCACAGCCTAATAAGGGAAATTAATGAATGGCTTGCAGCTCAAGGATCTGCGAGGGTTTACAAACAGGTAACTGATTTCCCTTTCCAGGAATTGACAGATACTGCTTCTGGTGTCTGAGCCAGCAGGTGTATGCCCAGGTGAGTGTTACAACAGAAATTGTTGTCACTGCCGCTGTCTGGACTGCTCTCTATCTTCCAGACAGGGGTCTGTCTTCTGCAGGGCTTCCTGACAGTTGTCTCATTGCTGGGGAATTTGTGAGGGGGGAGGTCTCCTTATTTAGGAGGTCTTTAGGGGAGGTGTCTTATTGAGGGGGCCTTTGGGGCTCTTTACTGAGGGGCCTTTTTAAAAATTAATTTACGGGATGTGGGGCATCGCTGGTTAGGCCAGCATTTATTGCCCATCCCTAATCTGCCTTCGGAAGGTGGCGGTGAGCTGCCTTCTTGTACTGATGCAGTCCGAGAGGTGTAGGTACACCGACAGTGCTGTTAGGGATGGAGTTCCAGGATTTTGACAATGGCAGTGAAGGAATGGCGATATATTTCCAAGTCAGGGTAATGAGTGACTTGGAAGGGAGCCTCTAAGTGGTGGGGCTCCCAGGTATCTGCTGCTCTTGTCCTCCTAGACGGTAGTGTTCGTGGGTTTGGAAGGAGCTGCCTAAGGAACCTTAGTAAGTTCCTGCTGCGCATCTTGCAAGTGGGACACATAGCTGCCCCTGTTCGTCTGTGGTGGAAGGGTTGAATGTTGGTGGAAGGGGGAGCAATTACGCAGGCTGCTTTGTCCTGGATGGTGGCGAGCTTCTTTAGTGTTGTTGGAGCTGCACTCATCCAGACAAGTGGAGATTGTTCCATTATACTCCTGACTTGTGCCTTGTAGATGGTGGACAGGCTTTGGGGGGGTCAGGAGGTGAGTTACTCACCGTAGGATTCCTAGCCTTTGACCTGCCCTGGTAGCCACAGTATTAATATGGCTAGTCCAGTTCAGTTTCTGATTAATGGTTACCACTAGGATGTTATTGTGAGGGATTCAGCGATGGTAATGCCATTGAATGTCAAGAGTGATGGTTATATCTTCACTTGTAGGAAATGGTCATTGCCTGGCACTTGTGTGACACAAATGTAATTTGCCACTTGTCAGCCCAAGCCTGGATATTGGCCAGGTCTTGCTGCATTTGGACATGGACTGCTTCATTATCCGAGGAATCGTGAACGGTGCTGAACATTATGCAGTTATCTGCAAACATCCCCAGTTCTGACCTTATGATGGAAGGGAGGTCATTGATGAAGCAACGGAAGATGGTTGGGCCTGGGACACTACCCTGAGGAACTCCTGCAGTGATGTCCTGGAGCTGAGATGATTGACCTTCAACCACCACAACAACCTTTCTTTGTGCCAGGTATGACTCCAACCAACGGAGAGTTTCCCCTTAATTCCCATTGACTCCAGTTTTGTTAGGGCTCCTTGACGTCATACTCGGTCAAATGCTGCCTAGATGTCAAGGGCAGTGACTCTCACCTCATCTCTGGCATTCAGCTCTTTTGTCCATGTTTGAACCAAGGCTGTAATGAGGTCAGGAGCTGAGTAACCCTGGCGGTACCCAAACTGAACGTCCGTGAGCAAGCAATTGCCGAGTAGGTGCTACTTGAAAGCACTGTTGATGACTCCATCCATCACTTTGTTGATGTTGGAGAGTAGACTGATGGGGTGGAAATCGGTTGGATTTGTCCTGTTTCTTGTGCAGAGGACACACCTGGGCAATTTTCCACATTGCTTGAGTAAATGCCAGTGTTGCAGCTGTATTGGAACAGCTTGGCTCGGGATGCGGCAAGTTCTGGAGCACAAGTCTTTGTTTCTATTTCCGGAATATTTTCTGGGCCCATAGACTTGGTGGTTGTGGGGGGGGGGGGGGTCTCTTTATTGACGGGGTCTCAGGAGGCGGTGGGTGCGATCTGGTGGGGTGTGGGTATCTGGTGGGGGTGGGGTGGGCAGGTCCTTGCATTGGTGGGGGGAAGGTGGCCTTCGCATGAACTTTGTGGGCAACGCCCTTAAAGAATTACCCCCTTGGCGCACCGCGAGGTCCATCGCGCCAAGTACACGTTTGTCCAAACCAATAGTAATTCTCGCCCACCTGATTCCCGGCCCAGAGGACCAGAGAATCATGGGGGCTTGGTGAATATGGTGCAGGCTCGCACTGGCGCGTGGGGACAAACCTCGATTCCGCCACCAGCAGGGGCCAGAGCATCGGAAGGCGCCAATCCCATTCCGCCCTATCGTGTACGCCAGCTACTGGCTGCGCGAGGTGGAGAATTCAGCCTCTGAGTTGTAACATTTTGAATAAATTATAGATTCATGATGTGTTCATTGAATATTTGATGCAATGACTGGCTGCATGACTCTCGACAGTCTAATAGGTCATTAAGAGATTTCCTGGCCTCAGCTATGGCTCTGAGTCAGTCGGCTGTGCATTCAACTCCAAGCACAAAATCTAGGCTGACATTCCAGTATAGAACCATGAGAGTCCAACCATGTCAGAGGTGTTTGAAATGAGACATGAAACCGTATGTTGTGTATGCCCTGCTAGGGGGAACAAATTTGCACTAATTTGAAGAAGGGTGGAGTATTTTTCCAGGGTCTCCTGCTTAATATTTATCCATCAGCCAACATCACCAAAACAGGTCAGTTGTTCATCAACACATTGTAATTTGTGGGATGTTGCAGTGCACAAACAGGCTGCTATGTTCCCTACATTACTGCAGTGATTATATGTTAAATGTACTTTATTTGGTTGCAAAGAATTTTGGTATGTCCTGAGATTGTGAAAGGCGCTATATAAATGCAAGTCTTTGGACAAAATTTTTGAGCGTGTCAACTGCAGCCCATTGTTACACCAGAAACCCACCAGACTGAGGCATCCGTTTCATCGACAATGTTCTGTGCACAACCTGCTGGGCATGAATAATAGTTTACTTACATGCCCTTCCCCTCCCTTGTTTAGGACATGAACACTCTTTGCAAGATCAACAATGTACAGCTAAGCACCTTGTCACTCTGCCATCTTCCAATTCTGCCACCAACTCGCTTATATCCTTCCCTTCCTCCTAAGACACTTCCCCATTTTGACAGAAGAAGGCTTCTAGTCATACAACCCTCGTCATTGTCGGAGTGCACCCTTTGCCACTTCAACCCTTTCCCCTTTGGAGGCCTTGACTTGTGGACCCTTACACAACCTCGGGCCACTTTTGCCCGTGCCCCAGTGGAGGCCTTGCTCTGCGCCCCCCCCCCCCCCCCCCCCCCCCGCCCGAGAACCCCCGCCTTATCGTTGGTCTGGTACATACTGCCTTGCCTGTGATACCACCCTGAGAGTGATATGGTGCAGCCTGTGAATCCTGGTGCTTAGTTGAGGTGCCGCGAACACTGCGCGATAAGGAATTGTCGCACCATTCGAAGGTTTCATGGGCGGTGGGAGAGGGCAATGGACTCAAAAATCTCAATGTACAATAGGCCTTAAGATGGGGAGGGCTAATCTGCCAATGGGACATAGGTGCATCTGTCTCAATGCATTCAGGGGTTACACAGGGATATCCTCCATAATCAAAATGACATAAAACTTTGGAGGGAAAGGCTTGAGAATCCTTGGAGGGATAAAAGCTGAACACACTGGACCCCCAGGTCGATGGCAGGATTACTACAGTCACTCAAAGGAGGGTCCAAGCTGGTCTATGAGTGAGGCCCTAACACCTCCATCTTGCAACCTGAAGCGATGATGCAGCACAAAGTTAATCTGAGGTGTGGCTCAGCTGATGTGGGCTCTAAGGGCCAGCTGGAGGACTGGTGCACTGCACTGGGGAAATTGAATAAATTGTCACCCAACTGAATAGTCTATTACCTAGTAAGAATAGATGAATACTGGGTCACTCTCCGTGTGGAGTTTGCACATTCTCCCCATGTCTGCGTGGGTTTCACCCCCACAACCCAAAGATGTGCATTGGCCACACTAAAATTGCCCCTTAATTGGAAAAAAATAATTGGGTACTCTAAATTTATAACAAAAAAAGAGAATAAATGAATACCTGAGATACATTAAGAACCTTTAAATTATCATGCGGGGAATTAGGACAAGCAATGGAGCACATGCATGTGAGATTAATGATCAGTCATGGCAGTAATGGTGGCCTCATGTCCCTTCCAGGACTGGGAGGATAACTGACTATTCATAGTAATAGAAATCTTTTTTTTTAACTTGCTCTTAGAGCGCCAATTACCCAGGGCGATAATGAAGTCTGGACCATTTAGGTGACTGGACAATCTCCAGAGGCATCTTTAAAGCAATCTGGACACTGGCAGGCTTACATATGAGATGTTTCAGAGCCACCTCCAATAATCACAGTTTCTCAATGAACATTAGACCCAATGAGGATCACAGAGTGCAGTATGACAGTGTGGTGATTCAGGATCCCAGTGCCTGGCCAAACTAATCCTATAGCAGTTGATCATGTCAAGGGGCGTGGGTGAGGAGGAAGGTGTACCATCAAATGTACCTTGTGCTGGCCAGGATCTCGGTGTTGAGCAGGATCCAAACCCTTGAACCCTCAGTCACACAGGAGAAATATACAGGAATCGGAGCTGTGCAGGCTCATGTTAACTCATCTTCTTTTCTCATTCAGAGAATAAAACCTTATACAATCTGTACAGTGCTGAAGGAGGCCATTTGGCCCATTGAGTTTGCACCAGTCCTTGGAAAGTGCACCCTACTTAAGCTCAAATTTGCCCTAACCCCATAACCCCACCGAACCTTTTGGACACTAAGGGGCAATTTAGCATGGCCAAGCCACCTAACCTGCACATCTTTGTACTGTGGGAGGAAACCCTCGCTGGGGAGAAAGTGTAAACTCCACACAGACAATCACCCGAGGCCGGAATTGAACCCGGGTCCCTGGAGCTGTGAGGCAGCAGAGCTAGCCACTGTGCCACCGTGCCTTATTGATGCCACAGAGAGGGAAAATTTAGGAAGATCGAAGCTTGGTTTGTTGCCGCCTTCGTTCTTGCATACAGGCCGGAGAGAAGGCCGAGGTGATTGCAATTGCAGCTGGTTCTCCAGATGGAGGAGCTAAATCCTCCTGAGCAATGTGCAGCAGAACCCCTTCTGGATGCAGAGAATGAGGTAAGTAGAAACATAGTATGGGATTCTCCTATCCCCCGCCTGGTCGGAGAATCCCCGGGGGAAGGCGCGAATCCCGCCCCGACGACGGATGCCCTATTCTCTGGCGCCGTTTTCGGGCGGAGGCGGGATTCCCGACGCGCCGGTCGGGGGCCATTGACAGCGGCCCCCCTGGTGATTCTCTGGGCCCCGATGGGCCGAGCGGCCATCCAGTTTTGGCCAGTCCCACCGGCGTGAATTACTCACCTCACGCACGGCAGGACCTGGCAGGTGAGTATGCGGGGGCACTCCTTGGGGCGCGTGGGGGTGATCCGACCCCGGGGTGGGCCCCACGGTAGCCTTGCCCGCAATCGGGGCCTACCGATCTGCGGGCGGGCTTGTTCCGTGGGGGGAATTATTTCCTCCGCACTGGGCCCCTGTAGGGCTCCGCTATATTGCCCGTGGGCTGGCACGGAGAAGAGAACCCCCGCGCATGCGTGGAAATATGCTAGCCGGTCTGCGCATGCGCGGAAATACGCCGGCCGGTCCGCGTATGTGTGAGATCTCGCCGGCCGTTCCGCGCGTGCGCGAACTCCCGCCGGCTGGAGAGGCGCCAGCCCCTCTGCCGTCCACCTAGCACCCCCCCCCCCCCCGAATGTTCAGAGAATTTCTTACATTCAGGGGCGTGGAGTGGTTGGCGCCGGCTTTCCCACCGGCGTGGGGACTTAGTCCCCAGAAGGGAGGATCCCGGCCGTGGTGTCTAGGCGGCTCTCAGGACTGAGGTTGAACAAACCTCACATATGTCTTAGCAGCAGATGAGCAAGAGACAGTGTCGCTGAGACCTCCGCATGTCCAGGGGTGTGGTAACTGACATTTGCCACATTCTGCAGGAACTGGCTCCACTGGGTTAGGGAGGCCATCCATTGCCAGTTTCTCTGAAAGTCACCAATGCACTGGACCTCTATGCAAGTGGCTCCTTCCAGGGCTGCACTGGGCACCTGTGCAGGATATCCGAAGCGTCAATGTATACATGAGGTGACCGGTGCCCTTTTTGCTAAGGTCCAAAATTACATGCATTTCATCAGAGATAAAGCGAGCCAGCAGGCCAGAGCGCTGGGCTTTGCTGAGATTTCTGGATGCCCACAGGTGGAAGGTGCTAGTTACAACACTCGTGTGGCTATCAAAGCTCTCTGGCAAAAGGCACTCCAATACATAAACAGGAAAGGATTCCACTCGCTTAATTCTCAGCTGGTCTGCTCCCATAAGAAACAAACAATACAGGAGAGCAAGCGATACGCAGGAAGCTGCCGCAATGCATACATCTTGACTAGATCGCAGATCCCTGACATCTTCGAGGGACCCAAGGTTGGTTCCTCAGGCATCTGTAAAGGTCCTGGTTGATTATGCCCATGTGGTGGCCATAAAACACTGCAGAGAGAAGGTTGGTAAAGGATTGAGTCTCCTTGAGGTTGAAGCTGAGACTGATTCTGCGAAGGTGTCAAGCATGGCTTGGGGACTCTCTTTTGAAAGAGGGAAATGCAAAGTCATCCACATAATGAAGTTCCACAAGTGATGTCAGTGTTGTTTTCTTCTTGGATTTCTACCGGTTGAGGCTGAAAGGTTTTCCGTCCATCCGGTAGATACTGTCTGCTCCGCTGAGAAGGTTGCTCTTGACAAGGTGAACGATGGCGGCGATGAAGTTGGCGAAAAGGTTGGGGGTGATTACACATTCCTGCTTGACTCCAATCATTGACTCAAAGGTTTCTGCCTTATTTCCGTCGATGAGGACTGTCGCCAACATCTTGGCATGGAGGAGTCACACGATGTTGATAAATTTCTCTGGCAGCCGGCCTTTTCCAGGGTCTTCCATAGAGCTTCCTGACTGACTGAATCAAAAGCCTCGGTCAGGTCGATGAGGGCCATGTCGAATGGTTGATGGTTCTCCTGGCATTTCTCTTGGTAGTTGCTCAGTTGTGAAGAAAGCTGTGAAAGGGCAGCACAGTGGCGCAGTGGCTAGCACTGCTGCCTCACGGCACTGAGGACCCGGGTTCGATCTCGGCCCTGGGTCACTGTCCATGTGGAGTTTGCACATTTTCCCCCGTGTCTGCGTGGGTCTCGCCCCCACAACCCAAAAGATGAGCAGGGTAGGTGGATTGACCATGCTAAAATTGTCCCTTAATTGGAATTTTATTTTTAAATTTGAAAAAGAAAATCTGCTGAAACACACTCCTGCTTCAATTCCAAGAGCGAGACAACTGAATCTAACTCCACTGCCTAAGTGCTAGTCCCGAGCTGGGGACTTCCAAATCTCACAGTCCTGTCCCTGTCACCTCTTGCTGATATCTGCAGGGCTTGTCTGTGTGTGGGGGGGTGCTGGTTTCGTCTAGGTAGACGCCTGGTGCGGGACATCAGCAGACACATGGTCCTTGACAGAGGGTAGGTCTACTTCCAGTGGAAAGGGAACCACGAAGACTGGGGATCTCCCTATAGTTACAGCCTTCATCCGTCATCGCTGCTGCTGATACCATACAGATATCTTTTGGCTGATCTGCCATTGGGAACTAGTTTTTGATTGCGCTTTGTCTAGTTCCTCCCTTCTGACATTACCGTCATGGTGACCCTGCCAGGAGCTAAGACTCCTGATGGCATTGCTCTTGGGATCAACAGTGTTCGAATCTCCCCACCACGGTACGGTGACAGTCCAAGGAGGGAGAGAAGGTCCAATGATGCTCAAATCACTACCAAACACTAGTAGAGCAGAGCATTGGCATTTTGAATATGTGGTTTTGATGCCTCAACAGGTCTGGCAGAGAACTCATGTACACTCCACACAAGGTTTCCTGGATCACTGTCGTCTGCTGCGCATTGCACAACCTGATGCTGCAAACAGTGAAGGACTTGTCAGATGCAGACATGGAGGAGTGGTATGTCTCCTCCGATAAGGAGGCTATTGAAAGAGATGAGTGAGAAGAGTTCGAGAAAGCAACAGCTCCACGGGAAGAGTCTATATCACGGGTCAAACGAGGGAGCCATGTACGTGAGGCCCTTGTAGCCACCAGATTCTAAGATGAGGATGACGAGTATTCATTTGCATCCTCTTGGACAAGTGTGCTCTCTGATGAAGCCACATGATATGGGCAGCACGGTAGCATAGTGATTAGCACAGTTGCTTCACAGCTCCAGGGTCTCAGGTTCGATTCCGGCTTGGGTCACTGTCTGTGCGGAGTCTGCACGTTCTCCCCGTGTGCACATGGGTTTCCTCCGGGTGCTCTGGTTTCCTCCCACAGTCCAAAGATGTGCAGGTTAGGTGGATTGGCCATTCTAAATTGCCCTTAGTGCCCAAAAAGGTTAGGTGGGGTTACGGGGATATAAGGGATAGGGTGGAGGTGTGGTGCTTAAGTAGGGTGCTCATTCCAAGGGCCGGTGCAGACTCGATGGGCTGAATGGCCTCCTTCTGCACTGTAAATTCTATGATTCTATGATGATAACCTGCTTGGCTAGCCCTCTCTTTGCATCCAGGCACTTCAACCTGAGAGTGAGCTCTCAGCCATTCTGCTGACCATTGTCCTGGTCCTTTGAAGGATAATGGTGGCTCAATAACATGTGTCCTTGTTGAGAGGAGGTCCGAGCTGAACAAGGACATTTGGGTATCACATGTCAGAAGGCACAACCTTCTGTAAAGTCCCCTGCAGCATCACAGTCACCATGGAAGCCTAGAAGAGGCAGGAGCAGCTCCACAGTCCTCAGTGCACCCGCAGCAGTTAGGGATGCGGCCGTGCATTCATCCTAACATTTCCATAAATTCGGAGCACCTGAAGATCACAAAGTTCATACAGTCAGTCGTCCCTCATGATCAGCCCTGGCCCTTGCCAGCTGTAAATGCAAAGATACCATTAGCCACTCAAGGTATCGGCTGTTTGATAATAAATGGGACCATGTGGCCATTTGTAGCTATCTGCAATGACTTTGGTGAGGGTATAGGTGAGAGGAGGCTACTTAAAATCTGTGGCTCAGTCTGCATCCCTGCATTGTGGCGAGAGCCTTGTGTCGCAATGTAGACAACTGTAACGTTAGAAAGGCAGAAGATTGGAGGCTTGAGCGCCAATGACATGAAACATCTTTGAGGGTAAGAGCTCCGGCACTTAAATGTGGCAAGGTGTTCACACTTCTTGCTGAGCTAAGCAATTATGCACCGTGAGAGCCGGATACACTTAAGGCAGACAGGATCACACACTATCTCTGAGTAAGGTCTCACAGAAAGGAAGTTCTGTCAGATGACAATAAGTAAATAGAATGCGAGGATTTATGACCCTTCTCCATGCGTTTATTCGTGTCCCAATGAACACAATGGGCTGCCGGGGTCTGGCGTGAATCCCGCCCCCGGCGGTTGCCGAATTCTCCGGCACCGGAGATTCGGCGGGGGCGGGAATCGCGCTGCGCCGGTTGGCGGGGCCCCCCCCCGCGATTCTCCGGTCCGGATGGGCCGAAGTCCCGCTGCTAGAATGCCTGTCCCGCCGGCGTGGATTAAACCACCTCTCTCACCGGCGGGACAAGGCGGCGTGGGCGGGCTCCAGCGTCCTGTGGGGGGCGCGGGGCGATCTGGTGGCCTGGCCCACGATTGGAGCCCATCGATCCGCGGGCGGGCCTGTGCCGTGGGGGCACTCTTTTCCTTCTGCCTTCGCCACGGTCTCCACCATGGCGGAGGCGGAAGAGACCCCCTCCACAACGCATGCGCGGGGATGCCGTGAGCGGCCGCTAACGCTCCCGCGCATGCGCCGC
This sequence comes from Scyliorhinus torazame, assembly GCF_047496885.1. Classification (NCBI taxonomy): domain Eukaryota; kingdom Metazoa; phylum Chordata; class Chondrichthyes; order Carcharhiniformes; family Scyliorhinidae; genus Scyliorhinus; species Scyliorhinus torazame. The sequence continues at coordinate 247,105,281 of NC_092711.1, forward strand.
CCGGCAATGTCATTTCCGCGCCAGTTGGCGGGGCACCAAAGGCCTTTTCCGCCAGATGGCGGGGCGGAAATCAGTCCGGCGTGGGCCTAGCCCCTCAAGGTTAGGGCACGGCCCCCCAAGATGCGGAGGATTCCGCACCTTTGGGGCGGCGTGATGCCAGACTGATTTGCGCCGTTTTTGGCGCCGGTCGGCGGACTTCGCGCCGATACCGGAGAGTTTCGCCCATTTGAGACAGCTTAACACCTTAGCCTCAATCTTAAACACGCAGGAATGAAGAATACATCAAGCAGCACATCATGTGAATGAAGCTCTGTTCAAAAGCAGGCTTGACGTAAGGATGAGGCATCAATGAGGTTTGAATGAAATGAGCCCACATGCACTCTGTGGTGATGTGGAAGCTGACAACATTGACCCGAGGCACCAGGTTTTGACACCGGCAATAAATGGTGTAAGGGACCATTGTGTCACACATAATGAGCGACAACAGAGCTGGCCAGAAAGAGATGTCATGTACAGACGTTGTGAAATAGATGGCATTTATTTATATTAGTGCAAAGTGTACAACATGTGGTTAACACCCATGCCATCATCGTGCTCCCGGTATTTCTTGCTTTTCCTGACCCTCCTGCTACATCTTTGTGCATCCTCGATGTCCATAGTGGAGGCAGCCTGCTGTCTGCCACACACTGTGATGACTTTGGCAGGTGTCCTTTGGAGGGCCGCGTTGGGTCTCCTGCTGTGGGGCAGGTGCGCTCTCCTTGGCCTGTGGAGCTGGAGGTGATGGGGGTCACAGGAAGAGGAGATTGGGGTTTGCTGGACACTCCGGGGGTCAGCTGGGTGGATGGCCCTAGGGTCTTCAGATGCTGGTCCCCCTCCTTATGGGTACCCGTGGACCCATGGGTGATTCCTTGAGGAGAAGGGTAAATTGGAGAGATTGAGCTGCCCTGCCCCCATATCACATAGCCACTGATGGATGCTACCAATGCCCAAGTGCAGCTCCTAGTGCAGTGCAGGACCCATAACCTGGACCAAGGTCTCCATGGCAGCTACCACCCGACCAGTGTTGACCTCCGTGCTATGGCATGCTGGGGCTAGCACCTCAGACTGAACGCAGAAGGATTCCTCAATTGTTCATTGCAATCTGCACAAAGAAGCTGACGTCCCTGCCTGATATTCCCTTGACTGTCGCTGAAGGTCCACCAACTGCATTAGGACTGAGTCCAGAGGCTCACCATCAAACTTGAACTCAGCATAATCCTGGCCTCCAGCAGTCGTCCGGACACTGGTGATCTTAGATGTCCTGTCTCCTCCTGCTGTTGATCACGTTGTGTGCTGTGCTCACCAGATTTTGACCCCAGATCTACCCCTGTCTAGACAGAAACAATTTTGAGCCATATTAACAAACAGCTATTTTTGGTGGCTTGCGTATAAAAGTTTGTAATAGAAATGTAATGCTGCATTTGTTGCACACAGTATCCAGTAGCATTGGTAATGCTGCATCTGTTGTGGAATGTAATGACCAGTGCTGATCTCTTGGGTTTGCTTTTTCACAGCAATATACATTTTAATCTGGAGATGGAAATGTAATGTGGCAGCTAAGTCTGTAAAGCTTTTCGGGGTGATGCACAAGGCCAGCCAGTTGCAATCACATTCTCAAGGATACATTAAATTGACATTTGTAAAGCATTGTGGGTAAATGCCTTCTGCATCTGGAAATGGGATGTGATGCAGGTGTCGGGATGCATCTGTGTTCCTTTGCTAATTCCTATCACTTGTAAGAGTTCCTGAAGGAATTTAAGTACTGTATTAGCACTGCCAGTTGTTAAACCTCAAGTCAAAGAGCAACATACGGCCAGAACATCTCCTGGGAACTAACTGAAAGCACTTTCAATTCAGGGCTGATTGAGTCTGTTTGAATTTTCCCCTCAAAAACCTCTCCTGTTTTTCATTAAAAGAATCTTTGCATTTTGCTTGTTTTCACTGTATCACAAAATAATTAAGGTTGTGGTGCCAAATTTGTTCCGATATCTTTTTGGGCTGAATGGTTTCTATTTGCAATTGGGTGTCTTACATTTTGTGGCAGTTAAGGCACTGCCCTCTATCTGGTTCTCTCGAAGTAAGATCTGGGAGTGTAATAATGAACCATTCCTTGCAATCGGAATTGGACCTCACTACACAAAAATTTGGATTGATAACTCATTGATCGGGGCTAAGGATGTTGTTTGGTGTTCAAAATTGGATTTGTGACACACACGCACAGACACACATTTTTAGGGTGAGTCACATCAGATGACTTTTTGGTAAGGACATGCTGACCGGCTGCCAAAGGTATGGGGCGAAGGCAGACAATAGTGTGAATCAGCATGTAACACTGATTTGATTCCACCAGTGCCATTATGGGACTTAAAGGTCCAGCTAATGTCCCATTTTACAGCAAAGCCAGGCATGAATTCAGCAGCAGGAAACACTGTCCCCCACCACTGCTGTTTAAAGGGATCATCAAGTATTTACATGTTAGGCGATTTCCCCCAGCTGTTGCTTCGACCCGACAACTGTTTGGTGCTTTTTACAGTTGTTTATCATTCTTCAAGGCTTCTACATAAGTCAGTTCCTTCCAGGCATGAGTGCTCCTGTAGCCATTCCTCTTGGAATACCGTATATCTTGACAATTGAATAAATGTTGTGCAGAGCAGGACAAGATTCTGGAACAGAGTGGAGAAGTGGAAAGTAAGGGTCTCAGCAGGAGGTCATGTCCACTGAGATTGTCACGGTAGAAACTATGACTCCTCCTTGCTAGCTATCAATAAGGGGCTGGTTTAGCACAGTAGGCTAAACAGCTGGCTTGCAATGCAGAACAAGGCAGCAGCGGGGGTTCAATTCCCTTACCGGCCTCCCCGAACAGGCACCGGAATGTGGTAACAAGGGGCTTTTCACAGTAACTTCATTGAAGCCTACTTGTGACAATAAGTAATTATTATTAGCATGTATATGGTTCTATAAGGTGTTACAATCCCCCTTGAGTCTGATACCTTTTATTAAGAGCTATGAATTTTCCAATAACCGATACGAAGGATAACACACTAAGATTTTGTTTTAAGACTTTTACTGTAACAAACAAAAATTAACATTTGCTCAAAATAACTGTGATGTGGAGATGCCGGCGTTGGACTGGGGTGAGCACAGTAAGAAGTCTTACAACACCAGGTTAAAGTCCCACAGGTTTGTTTCAAACACTAGCTTTCGGAGCACTACTCCTTCAAGGACGCCGCAGGAGCATGTTAGTCGCCTCCAGCGAATATTCAAACGTATACATGAGCATGGCCTCTGCCTCAACAGGGCCAAATGCTCTTTTGGTCAGACGGAACTCAAGTTCCTCGGAGACCACATCTCCCAATTGGGTGTGCAGCCGGATGTGGACAAGGTAGCTGCTATCACAGCTATGAAAACACGAGAGAACAAGAAGGCGGTCCTCTGATTTCTGGGCATGGTCAATTTTTTAGGGCAATTTATCCCTAACCTCGCCTCTCATACCACAGCTCTCAGGAACCTGGTCAGGAAGACGACAGACTTCCAATGGCTCCCTGTCCATGAGCGCGAATGGAGAGAACTCAAAACAAAACTGACCACGGCCCCGGTCTTCGCTTTCTTTGATCCAGCAAAGGAGACCAGAAATTTGACCGATGCCAGTCAATCCGGCTTTGGGGCAGTGCTCCTTCAACGTGATGAGGCCTCATCATGGGCCCCCGTTGCATATGCGTCACGTGCGATGACCCCCACGGAGCACCGCTACGCGCAGATAGAAAAGGAGTGCCTGGGCCTTCTGACCGGTGTGGTTAAGTTTCACGATTATGTCTATGGACTTCCTCAATTCACCGTCGAGACCGACCATCGCCCGCTGGTCAATATAATACAGAAAGACTTGAACGACATGACGCCTCGCCTCCAGAGTATTCTTCTCAAGCTCCGGCGATATCACTTCCAGTTGGTATACACCCCAGGCAAAGACCTCATCATTGCTGACGCTCTCTCCAGGGCAGTCGACACTCCATGTGATCCAACCTGGGATTTGTCGGCCAGGTTGACGCTCATGTGGCATTCCCGGCCTCCAATCTACCTGCCTCGGATGAACGCCTCGTCCAAATTCGCCGCGAGAAGGCGGCTGACCCTTTGCTGCAGCGTGTCATGCGCCACCTAACAGACGGGTGGCTCAAGGGCCAATGCCCTCAGTTCTATAATGTCAGAGATGATCTAGCGGTAGTAGACGGGGTTCTTCTAAAACTGGACCGCATTGTCATCCCGCATAGCATGCGCCAGCTTGTCCTGGAACAACTACACGAGGGCCACCTTGGCGTGGAAAAGTGCCGCCGACGGGCCCGAGAGGCAGTGTACGGGCCCGGCATTAATGAAGACATAGCCAACACAGAGCTGAACTGCCCCACTTGTCAGCGCTTCCAGCCAGCCCAACCACGTGAGACCCTGCAGCCCCATGAGTTGGTCACGTCACCATGGACCAAGGTGGGCATCGACCTGTTCCACGCGCTGGGTGGATACTATGTCCTGATCGTGGACTACTTTTCGAATTACCCGGAGGTGATAACGTTGCACGACATCACCTCGTCTGCAGTCATTCGTGCCTGTAAAGAAACCTTTGCTCGACACGGCATCCCGCTCACGGTTATGTTGGACAATGGCCCCTGCTTCGCCAGCCAAGAATGGTCCAACTTTGCCAGGCAGTACAATCTTGCCCATGTGACATCCAGTCCCCTGTACCCCCAATCCAACGGCAAAGCGGAGAAGGGAGTACATATAGTCAAACGGCTCCTCTGCAAGGCTGCCGATGCTGGGTCCGATTTCTACCTCGCCTTGCTGGCCTATCGCTCCGCCCCACTGTCCACTGGCCTGTCGCCAGCCCAGTTGCTTATGGGTCATACCCTGAGGAAGACGGTGCCGTCCATTCATGTCCCAGACCTCGACCATGTTCCGGTCCTTCGCCGGATGCTGCTGTCTCGTGCACAGCACAAGGCGGCTCATGACTCCCGTGCAGCTGATCTCCCTGCTCTGACTCCGGATGACAACGTCCGCGTCCATCTTCCGGATGGTGGCTGGTCTGCAACCGCTGTTGTCCTTCGGTAGGTGGCCCCACGCTCATTCCTGGTTCATCTACCGGATGACTTCATTCGGCACCGCAATCGACGTGCCCTTCGTCTCATTCCACGCTCACTACGTGGTCCTCCTCTGTCGCCTCGCCCTCCTGCTGACCCTGCCACGGACTATGCAAAGCTCCCTGTCACTCTGCCTCCCCCTGACTCTGACGCAGTCCAGCCCGCTCCTGAATCGACGGCTCTCGACCCACCCTTGAGGCGGTCAACCAGAATTTGTCGCTCACCTCAGAGACTTAATTTATGAACTTTGCGGACTTATAGACTTTCTGAATTGTTTCGTTGCTTTGTTTGATCGTTTTCCTGGTTTGTATATAGTGTTGATCTCGTTATTCTTGTTGCATACTGCTTCTCTGCACCAGGCACCTTCCCATGTAAATAGCTTAGTTCTCATGTACGTAGTCCTGTAAATATGTCTTCGCACCCCACACGTAGTTAGGAACATTCTCACCATACATTAATTATTGCCACACACATACATTCTTTTATAAAAGGGGGGATGTCATAGTATACACCAGTATATCATGGTGCAGATACACACATACTGATGGACACACAGCGGGACCAATCAACACACATAACACTGCAGCCAATCACCAGTTAGAGCACACTCACTGTAAAGACAGGGGGCATCAGAGTTCCCGCTCATTCAGGATGGAGCCTCCTACAAGGACAGAGCTTACAGCTTGCAGCACAAACCTTCACCATGTGCTGAGTGCATAGACTGGTTAGGACAGGCATAGGTCTTTAGTTCAATCTAATATCGTGTTAACCCACAGTGAAAGTATGTTCAACAGTATCTGACTTAATAAAATAGTGTTGCACTATTTTAAGTGTTGGTGGCCTGTATGTGTTCCATGGATCCCAAGCACCCAACATATCACTTGGCGCTGCTCATTTTGCTGTCATCTTACTGGCTGGGATGCTGCCTGTGGGGAGGAAAGTATGGGGTTACTGAGTTACGGGGATAGGGTGTGAGGTGAGGGCTGGTGCAGACTCGATGGGCCCAATGGCCGAATGGCCTCCTTCTGCACTGTAAATTCTATGATTCAGTCACGTAACCGACGAATATCGCTCCGATTCTCATTAGAATCGATTGTGTTCTATGGCGCCGGTGCTACCCCCTCAACAGTAGCAGAATCGGTCCAGTTGTGGCACCAGTTTTGCTGTCGTGGAAATGCACGAATCATGCGGCGGCGTCAACACTTAGTCTCAGAAACGGAGAATCCAGCCGGGGGTCTTTTTCTTAATGTGCCTTATTGACCCTGATAAATCTTTGTTTGCAGTCACTAACTATGAATGAGGGATTTCCTACAGCATGCTGTTTGCCAATTTGGGATGTTTGCAATGAGGATCCTGACGATTGGCCTGCTCAAGTACACCTCTAGCCCTGGTCAAAGAGCTTCCTATCCTGAGGATAAATCTCCAGTCACTGCTGTTTTCTGCCATATGAATAAGGCCTGATGTCTCTGTGAGCTGTGCAGGCTAACCTGGGATGTTGTTGTCATCTGTTCAAGCATTCAAGGGTGTGCAGATCAGTTACACAAACTCGGAATTTAATTCCCCCCTCCCCTTCCCTTCCCCCTTCCCCCCATATGCTGGGAGGCAGCAGCGGCCATAAAATTGGGAGGGAAGGCAGGATTGGAGTGTCCATCAGCTTGCTGACTACCTCCAATTAGATCAGGGCAGGAAAAGTCAAGGACAGCTGCTTAAGGGCTTTGTCCCACTGCTTTTGGTATTTTAAGAACTGCAGGAGAGGGGCTGTACTCCATGTGAGGAAGCTGGCCAGTGAATGTTATTGATGTCTCTGCAGGCTTGGTGGTGGGAAGTGGGATGGCTTCTGATCAGGCAACCTGACGGGCCCCCAACTGCACGGGCCATCGCCTTTGAAAGAGCCATCCTGCTCCCATGATGAGTTCCTTCCTCCGCCCCCCCCCCCCCTTTGCAGGGCCTCTCTGACTGGCCCCAGTGAGCCTGACCAAATTCCATGCACTCTGGGGCTTCCTCCATCATGGGTTCTCTTAGGCCGACTGCAGTATCACCAGTGACCATTGTTCCTGGTGGCGCTATTTGAACTGAGGTATTGCCAGACACCTGATTGGCCAGCAGCTCCTGGAGGTGGGACTTCCACCCTTAAATGCTCAGAGGCTCCGACAACAGGCAGTTAACTTCTGGTTGTCATTGAATTACATTAGTGCCTCCAAAAATTGCCATTGCAGGGATGCCCCACCTTTCAGGCCCACCCAGGCCATAACATTCAGCCCATAAAATAGAACAGCACAGAAGGAGGCCACATGAGGAGGGCAGCATGGTAGCACAGTGGTTATCACTGTTGCTTCACAGTTTTGATTCCCGGCTTGGGTCACTGTGCGGAGTCTGCACGCTCTCGCCGTGTCTGCGTGGGTTTCCTCCGGGTGCTCCGGTTTCCTCCCACATTCCAAAGATGTGCAGGTTAGGTGGATTGGCCATGCTAAATTGTCCTTAGGTGGGGTTACTGGGTTACAGGGATAGGGTGGAGGTGTGGGCTTATGTAGGGTGCTCTTTACAAGGGCCAGTGCAGACTCAATGGGCCGAATGGCCTCCTTCTGCACTGTAAATTCTATGATAAGTCCTGTCATGCCTGGACTGAATTTTTGAAAGTATTGTCACGTTTTGTCTCATATTCCTGCGTTATCTCTGTAATCTTAGAAATTCCTCATCCTTGTACCTGCTCAAATCAATTTAAAAATTATTTGTGGAATCAGCTCCCGTCTTCTTTTCAAGTAGAGCATTCCAAATCCTGACACAATCTCTGAATGAAAAAACATCTTCGTCTCTTCTCTAAATCATCCCCCAATGCGTTTGAATCTATGACCTCTAATTATTGATCCACTCACCAGATGGAATAATTTTTCGCTTATCAATTTGTATCGAAACCGCTCATCATCTTGAAAACCTGTATTCAGTCACCTCTTAAACTTCTCTGTTCCAAGGAGAGTCGTCTTAACTGTTCCAGGCTCCTCTGCTAACTCATCCCTTGTAACATACTAGTAAAATTCCCCTGTACCTTTAATAGGTTACACCGTTGACTACACTTCAAATGTACTTCATGTTAAATAGTGCTTTGGGATGTCCTGAGATTTTAAAAAGTGCTATATCAATTCAAGTTTTTAAAAATTTCCTCTAACCTTTTTCCTGATGTATGGTGCCTAGATAGGAAGTTAATTGCAACTAAATTGGCACACACGTGGTGGGGGGAGGGGGTAATTTTGACTGATTGTGTAAAATGGGATAAAATCAGCTGCCCATAATTTCCATTGAATTGGATAGAGATTAAAATTGTTTGAAATGTACAAGAGGCAATCTGATATCACCTATTCTACATTGTCACCAACAGTAAATATGAATCCCATTGCACTAAACTCTTGTAGATTATGGATGTCAGGTAAGCCAGACCATGCACCAGGAGTCTCATACCTCATAGCTCCAGCCAGTTGGACAGTAAGGACTGACTTATGCATTCCCCATAAAACAAACATAAGCACTCAAATTTTGTTTTTTGACATTTTAGTTCCCATAATGTATTTCCACGTGTCCTTTTCAAGGGATCTGCACAGAAGTTTTCATCCTCAGGCAAAACTTTTTAAAAAAAATATATTTATTAAAGTTTTTTAAGACAATTTTTCTCCCTTACAAACAATAACCCCGCCCCCCTCGTATAAAAAAAAAACGAGAAATCGCGCAGAGCAAGATATATACATGGCAAAATGATATATTTACACAGCTTTGTACACTGGCCCTCACCCGTACGTGCCAGTTTCCCCAACCCTTCATGTTATCTCTTGCTCATCCATCCTCCCAGGCAGTCCCCCCTTCCCACCCCCCCCCCCCCCACCCCCCCCCACCCCCCCCAAGGTTGCTGCTGCTGCTGACCGACCTTCCTCTAATGCTCCGCGAGATAGTCTAGGAACGGTTGTCACCGCCTGTAGAACCCCTACGCAGACCCTCTCAAGGCGAACTTAATCCTCTCCAACTTTATGAACCCAGCCATATCATTTATCCAGGCCTCCAGGCTGGGGGGCTTCGCCTCCTTCCACAATAGCAAGATCCTTCGCCGGGCTACTAGGGACGCAAAGGCCAGAATGCCGGCCTATTTCGCCTCCTGCACTCCCGGTTCGTCCACTACTCCAAATATTGCTAGCCCCCAGCTTGGCTTGACCCAGACTTTCACCACCTGAGATATTGCTCCCGCCACTCCTCTCCAGAACCCCTCCAGTGCCGGGCATGACCAAAACATATGGACATGGTTTGCCGGGCTCCCTGAGCACCTTCCACATCTGTCCTCTACCCCAAAGAACCTACTCAACCTCGCCCCCGTCAAGTGCGCTCTGTGGACCACCTTAAATTGTATCAGGCTGAGCCTGGCACACGAGGAGGAGGAATTAACCCTACCTAGGGCATCAGCACACAGACCTTCCTCGATCTCCTCCCCCAGCTCCTCCTCCCATTTACCCTTCAACTCTTCTACCAGCGCTTCCCCCTCTTCTTTCAACTCCTGGTGTATTTCCGACACCTTGCCCTCCCCGCTTCATACACCCGAGATCACCCGGTCTTGAAGTTCTTGTGCCGGGAGCAACGGGAATTCCCTCACCTGTCGCCTCACAAAAGCCCTCACCTGCATATATCTAAAGGCATTTCCCGGGGGTAACTCGAACTTCTCCTCCAGTGCCCCTAGGCTCGCAAACATCCCGTCGATGAACAGGTCCCCCATCTTCCAATCCCCGCCCGATGCCACCTCTGGAACCCCCTGTCCATCTTCCCCGGGACAAACCGGTGGTTACCCCTGATCGGGGACCACACCAATGCTCCCATTGCACCCCGGTGCCGTCTCCACTGGCCCCAGATCCTTAGCGTTGCGGCCACCACCGGGCTCGTGGTATACTTTGTCGGCGAGAGCGGCAGCGGTGACGTCACCAACACCCCCAGGCTCGTTCCTTTACAGGACGCCATCTCCATCCTCTTCCATGCCGCCCCCTCTCCCTCCAGAACCCACTTGCGGATCATCGCCACATTTGCTGCCCAGTAGTAGCTCCCCAGGTTTGGCAGCGCCAACCCTCCTCGGTCCCTACTGCGTTCCAGGAACTCTCTCCTTACTCTCGGGGTCTTATTCGCCCACACAAACCCCATAATACTCCTGCCTACTCTCTTAAAAAAGGCCTTAGTGATCACGATGGGAGGGCACTGAAACACAAACAGAAACCTCGGAAGGACCACCATTTTGACCGACTGCACTCTACCCGCCAGCGAGAGCGGTAACATGTCCCATCTTTTGAAATCCTCCTCCATTTGCTCCACCAACCTCGTCAGATTCAGTTTATGTAGGGTCCCCCAACTCCTGGCTATCTGGATCCCCAGATACCGAAAGCTCCCCTCCGCCCTCCTCAGCAGTAGGTCCCCTATCACTCTTTCTTGGTCCCCCGCCTGTAATACAAAGAGCTCACTCTTCCCTACATTGAGCTTATAGCCCGAAAACGCCCCAAACTTCCTTAGAGTCTGCATGACCTCCACCATCCCCTCCATTGCATCCGCCACGTACAGCAACAGGTCATCCGCATATAGCGACACCCGATGCTCTTCTCCCCCTCGGACCGCCCCCCTCCATTTATTAGACACCCTCAATGACATGGCCAATGGTTCGATCGCCAATGCGAACAACAGGGGGGACAGGGGGCACCCCTGCCTCGTCCCTCGGTACAGTTGAAAGTACTCCGACCTCCGCCGGTTCGTCACTACATTCGCCATCGGGGCTCTGTAAAGGAGCTTAATCCAATTGATAAACCCGACCCCAAACCCAAACCTACGCAGCACGTCCCAGAGGTACTCCCACTCTACTCGGTCAAAGGCCTTCTCTGCGTCCATAGCTGCCACTATCTCCGCCTCTCCCTCCTCCGATGGCATCATTATCACGTTTAAGAGCCGCCGCACATTGGTGTTTAGTTACCTGCCCTTTACAAATCCCGTCTGGTCCTCGTGAATTACCCCCGGGACACAGTCCTCGATCCTCGTGGCCAGCACTTTTGCCAGCAACTTTGCATCCACATTGAGGAGCGAGATCGGCCTGTACGATCCACATTGCAGTGGGTCCTTGTCCCGCTTTAGGATCAAAGAAATTGTCGCTTCCGACATTGTCGGGGCAGGGTCCCCTCCTCTCTTGCCTCATTAAAGGTCCTCACCAGTAGCGAGGCCAACAGGTCTGCGTACTTCCTGTAGAACTCCACCGGGAATCCGTCCGGTCCCGGGGCCTTCCCCGCCTGAATGCTCCCCAAACCCTTGCTCAGCTCCTCCAACCCAATTGGTGCCCCCAAACCAGCCACCTCTTGCTCCTCCACCCTCGGGAATCTCAGCTGATCTAGGAATCGTCTCATCCCCTCTTCCCCCGCTGGGGGCTGGGATCTGTACAGCTCTTCATAAAAGGCCTTGAATACCTCGTTTATTTTCGTCGCACTCCGAACCGTGGCTCCCCTTCCATCTTTGACTCCCCCTATTTCCCTCGCTGCCATCCTCTTGCGGAGCTGGTGTGCCAGCATCCGACTAGCCTTTTCCCCATACTCGTAGGTCGCCCCCTGCGCTTTCCTCCACTGTGCCTCCGCCTTCCCTGTGGTCAACAGGTCAAACTCCGTCTGGAGCCGTCGTCTTTCCCCAAGTAATCTTTCCTCCGGGGCCTCTGCGTATCTCCTGTCCACTCTCAAAATCTCCCCCACTAAACTCTCCCTTTCCATACCCTCTGTCTTCTCCCTATGAGCCCTAATGGAAATTAGCTCTCCCCTGATCACCGCCTTCAACGCCTCCCATACCACCCCCACCCGCACCTCCCCGTTGTCGTTGGCCTCCAAGTACCTTTCGATACACCCCCTCACCTTCCCAACACCACCTCATCCGCCAGCAGCCCCACATCCAGCCGCCACAATGGGCGTTGGTCCCTCTCCTCTCCCAGCTCCAGTTCCACCCAATGCGGGGCATGGTCCGAAACGGCTATAGCCGAATACTCCGTCCCCTCCACCCTCGGGATGAGCGCCCTACCCAGAACAAAGAAATCTATCCGGGAGTATGCTTTGTGTACATGGGAGAAGAAAGAAAGTTCCCTGGCCTGCGGCCTTGCAAACCGCCATGGGTCCACTACCCCCATCTGATCCATAAACCCCCTAAGTACCTTGGCCGCCGCCGGCCTCTTTCCAGTCCTTGATTTGGAGCGGTCCAGTGCTGAATCCAACACGGTATTGAAGTCCCCTCCCATTATCAGGCCTCCTATCTCCAGGTCCGGAATGCACCCCAACATGCGCTTCATGAATCCTGCATCATCCCAGTTCAGGGCGTATACGTTTACCAACACCACCCACGTCCCTTGCAGCCTACCGCTCATCATTACATATCACCCTCCATTGTCCGCTACAATAGTCTTGGCCTCAAATGACACCCGCTTTCCCAACAATATTGCCACCCCTCTATTCTTCGCGTCCAGTCCCGAGTGGAATACCTGTCCTACCCATCCCTTTCTTAACCTGACCTGGTCCGCTACCTTCAGGTGTGTCTCTTGGAGCATGGCCACGTCCGCCTTCAGTCCCTTTAAGTGCGCGAACACTCGAGCCCTCTTCACCGGCCCATTCAGGCCCCTCACATTCCACGTTATCAGCCGGATTGGAGGGGCTCTCACCGCCCCCACGCCCCGCCGACTAGCCATCTCCTTTTCTGGGCCAGTCCCGTGTCCACGCCTCCCTCACCCTCCAGTCCCCCAGAGGGGGGACCCCCGTCCCGACCACCTCTTCTGTGTCCCATTCCCTTTCGGCCAGTGCAGCAGCAACCATTTTTCTCCCCCCCCCACTTCCCCCCCTTCCCTCCCCCCCGCTAGACCCCTGTCTAGCTTTTTTGCTCCCCCCATGTCACTCCCGTAAGTCAGCTGACGCCTGCTGACCCCGGCTTCCTCCGCCGTCCCATTGACCTCCCCACGTGGGAGTCTTCCAATCCATATGCATTCCTTCGTTCCCCTTCACGCCTTTCTTCCAGCGCGCGGGAAAAAACCCCGCGCTTTCCAAAGCCCGCTCCGCCCCCTCTGGCGCAGCTCCTGTCGCGGCCATGTCTCTCTCCCCCAGCCCATGTAACATTTCCTGCGCGTGATTGACCCCCTATATACAACAACCATCACACATCAAACCCCAAAACATCTCCCCCACCCTCACAAACCCTCAGTTAGAGTCCAACCTTTCGGCTTGTACAAAGGTCCACGCCTCCTCAGGCGTTTAAAGTAATAGTGTTGGCCCTTGTTAGTGACCCACAGTCGCGCTGGCTGCAGCATTCCGAATTTCACTTCTTTCCGGTACAACGCCGCTTTGGCCGGTTGAAACCCGCTCTCCGCTTTTCAACCTCTGTGCTCCAGTCCGGGTATATTCGGATCTCTGCATTGTCCCACTTACTGCTCCGCTCCTTCTTGGCCCATCTCAGGACCCACACTCTGTCCGTGAACCGGTGGAACCTCACCACCATCGCCCTTGGCGGCTCATTTGCCTGGGGCTTCTTCGCCAGAACCCGATGTGCCCCGTCCAACTCCAGCGGCCTCGAAGGGGCCTTCGTGTCCATCATCGTCTCGAGCATCGTGCTCGCGTATGCCCCGGCATCAGCCCCCTCCACTCCCTCAGGGAGACCCAGGATTCGCAGATTCTTTCTCCTCGACCTGTTCTCCAGGTCTTCGAGTCTTCCCGCCCACCTCTTGTGTAGCGCCTCGTTCTGCTCCACTCTCACCGCCAGGCCCACGAGCTCATCCTCGTTCTAACTGACCCTTTTCTGTACCTCCTGGATCTTAGCTTCGTGGGCCTTCTGCGTGATCCCGAGTCCTTCAATTGCCGAAAGCATAGGCGCCAACATCTCTTTGCGCATCTCCTCGCGCTGCTCCTCGAAGCAGCGCTTGATGAACTCCTGCAGCTACCCTTTGTCCCTGGCCGCCGCCATTTTGTTTTCTTTCCCTCGCTTCTCCCGTTGCTCCAGTGCCGCTCCTTTGGTCGTTACACTTCTGGTCCGTTTCATAGAAGTTGGCAGTGTTTGCTTCACCAGTCTGCCCCAAAAAGTCTATGGAAACTCCTGAAAAAGGTCTGAGAGTCGGTTCCAGACGGGAGCTGCCGAATGCGCGACCTACTCCTCCATGGCCGCCACCAGAAGCCTCGTCCCCGCTTCTTCAATGGCCTTGGTAGATCCTTTCACAGTTGTTCCCTCTGCTGCTAGAATTCACCTTTGATAGAGTCAAGCCAGATTGCAGCTTGAAGCTTGCCCTTCCCCCGCCTGCATGCTGGAAGAGGTCTCTGTCTATTGCTGCAGATCAAGCCAAATCCTTCACCTTTTCTGCCGGGTCTGGCAGCCAAAAGACACAACATTCCTGGGGGACACCGTCAGGGGAATGCTGCAGTCTTCTTGCCACACCGGGAAATGTCAAACAAATGCTGTGGGGGCCCTGTAAAAGAGGCCAAAGGTCCGTTCCAAGCGGGAGCTGCCGAATATGCGACCTCGCTCTGCATAGCCGCATCCGGAAGTCCTCCTTAGGCAAAACTGAATAGTAGCAAACTCCATCAATATCCATACCCTCACTTTAAAAAAAAAAAATTTAGAGTAGCCAATTATTTTTCTTTTCCAATTAAGGGGAAATTTAGCGTGGCCAATCCACCTAACCAGCTCATCTTTGGGTTGTGGGGGTGAAACCCAAGCAGACATGGGGAGAATGTGCAAACTTCACACGGACAGATAGATACTCTCTCTGTAAGCTCAGAGTTCAACTCTGATGTTATATTCTACTTTTGTTATCAGGTGCAGTGTGATATTGCTGAGCAAATATAACACTTACTCTTCGAGGAGCGTAGGAAATGCTCAATGAAAGTGATGAGTGTGATTTAATGACCTCGGCACGCTCAACTTTGTGTCGGGACGAGGCCGTTGAAACATGCAGATTTGCAATGCTCAAAACGCTTCGTAAGATTTAACAGAATCTCATGAGACACCGTGACCTGGATCTTGCCGTCACTGGCCGTGATCCAGGTCAGCATATTTAAATGAACCATTAGGCTAATTTAAATATGTATTCATGGGATTCTACCGGTGCCCAAGACCTAACGGCCGCCGTTTAATACTGGTTTCCACAAATGTAGACCAGTCGTAAAGGCATCTGGGGAGGTCTCCCTGGCATTGGAGACCACGGGTTGTCGGGGACAGGGCAGGATTGTACCCTGGCATCCCACAGGCATCCAGGCACCTTGACACTGCCAGCCTTGCATGCTGGCAGTGCCATTCAGGCACCCTGACAGTACAACACCGGCTGTGCCAGGCTGGAAGGGGCACTGCCATGGTGCCAGGGTGGCAGTGCTAGTGTACCCTGTAGCCATGTAAAATGGCTGACTCCCGATTAGAATGTCCAAACCCCGATTTAAAATGGCTGATGGGAAAATCAGCCAACAGGACAAAAACAGACAGCTGCAGGTAAAACAGTGTATTCGCCTCTGGGGAAGCCAGACAGAACCGATACCTGCAGCCATCAACACAACAACACCCCAGCCATCTGCATATTAATCAGCAATCCCCGGGAACAATTGATACAAAATCGACACACAAAGCCGACCCAGACCTTTCGGCGCCAGCAGGAGCTGACACAAAGAGAGGTAAACGACCACCCCTCAGTCAAGGAATCGCTCCAGCATTGGAGAATATCGAACCAAGTGATTTGGACCAAGTCCAATCACTTGGAACCAGGTACAAGGTCCGGCCCGAGAGGCGGGAAGCCCCTGGGGACTATAAGATTAGGGGCCAAGTTCAAATCGACCCTTCTTCTCCTCCCGGCGGCAGCACCCTTCTTCTCCTCTCCGCACCCTTCGAGACCCTTCTGAAAGAGAACGTAAGTTTTACTCCAACGATCGCTACCAGATAGACACTCCTGACTATCGACCTGTACCAGCTTTTGAATCCCACAGGCTCAGAACCCATTCGAAAGGCCATTCGTTTCCCTGACCTGGTGGGCCATTTCCAAAGTTAAGTATTGGCCTGTTAGTGGTAGGAAGTAGTTTAGAAGTAGAATTAATGTATAAGTATTAATTGCTGTATATAATAAATGAGCGTTGATTTAACTCTTACTAAGCGGTGTGTTGGATTATTAATCATTACACGGACTTGAACCACGTGGCGGTATCAGAAAGATACCTGGCGACTCAAGAGCAAAGGTGACAGAATTAGAGCAAATAAACTAAAGCTAAAACGAACAACATTGTGTCAACATCCTGACGGGACCCGATCTAGAAGTAGAAAACCACTCCGGGAGAACCCAAGAAATTTTGAATTAGAATCCAATTGGAAAAAGAAAACCACAAGTGTTCAAGCGGTTCTGATTAATAGTCAGGATTCGGAAGTGTGTGTATGCACACGTAACTAACAGGGCTATAAGGTAAAACTGATAGATTTTTGTTGCGTCAAAACTGTCGGAAGTCTGTATTTTTGGAAAGTAGCGAAAGCCGTACCCGCATTTACAACAACGCCTTAGCCCCCTGTTCCAAATTTAAACGAAGCAGTCGGATAGGAAAGATGGCCATGCAGGCAATGCAGCGCCTCATGAACCCTGAGGAATTTGCGGTCGCAGCGACCAGCAGCAGCAGAGTGGGACAGTGTCCCATTTGGGAGGAGGAAATCCGGAAATATCTCAAGGGCAAAGGATGGCACCTGTGGAATGATTTCTGCGATAATGACGAATCAGGTCCCGGAAGTATAGGGCATACTTGGTGGGAGAACATGAGCGAGATACATAAAAAGAGCTTAGCAAAAGCTCGCAAGCCGATGGCAATCGTGTCCTGTTTGGCACAATTGCGAGGCACAGGGGAGGTCGTCAAGATGCTCCGCAAAGAAGTAGAGGGCATACATTGGATGAGTAAAGTCGATGTAAGCGAGGTTGAGAAAGAGAATTTAGAGTTAAGGAGGAAATTGGCAGCAAAGGATGAAGAGGTGGCTGATGCCAAACGGGGTCACCAGTCCTGTCTGGCGCATTTAAGCAGTTTCCAATCACAGTATGAAAAGGCCTATCAGGACACGCAACGTGCAGTCATGGTAAGGAAAGAGACAGAAAAGCAGGTGGAGACGCTACAGAAACAATGCAGTGATCTCAAGGCAGCCTTGAGAGCGCTCCACGCTGCAACCACAGAACAAAGACTGAGCACCATAGATCATGCAAAGTGCCGGAAGCAGATTGCAGAGCTGCAGTCACTGCTTTCTGTTCAAAAAGGATCTCAGGAAACCTTTGGGGAAAAGTTAGACCAGGAAGACGGCCCTGATTGGGATGAGTTACAAGAAACAGCGCAGAGATATGTTCAGGGAACATGTGCGCAGGGAAAGCCCCAAAGGAGAAAAGCACCCCAACCCCCCACACAGCAGATAGTTCAGGCTCCAATGAACCCTGTAACCACCCACCGCACAGCCACATTGGACGATGCGGAATATCTATATTCCACCCCCTTAACAGTGACCCAATTACGGGACGCGTTTGCAAAGATCACACCGTTCCTTCCCGCCGCAGACCCCCACCATTTCTTTGCCACAGTTAGACATCAGGCGAACATGTACGGCCTGGATGAGAGAGAGCATGTAAAGCTCATGGTTCTAAGTTTAGATCCATCGGTAGCAGCAGCCCTTCCCGACCCACAGAATGTAGGAAGAGGCACCCTTGCAGAAATGCATACCGCGATCCTGGATGCGATCGGGTATAACCGGGGTGACCCCGTAGATGGCCTAAATAAGTGTAGGCAGAAGAAGTCTGAGCACCCCACAGCGTTTGCTGGACGCCTGTGGATTCACTTCGCAGCAGTCTTTGGAGACGTAGACCGAGCCCATTTGTCCCCAGACAACATGGTCAAATGGACCCGCACCCTTATCTCCCATGCCACAGAAACAGGACAGAAAGCCTGTACTAGTTATGATCACTCAGAGGAGGCCCATAACGAGAAGTGGGTAGTGAAGAGATTGTCCCGCGTTTGGGAGCAATCTGTTCAGAGCAAACCCACCGTTAAAAATAGCGAGGAAAAGCAGGCCGCCGCAGACATGCAGGCAGTAAAAACAACACACCCGAACCCCGCATGGGTGAATGAGGGAAAGAACAGCCCCCCCACCCAAGTCACTAGAGTGTTACAACTGCGGACAGTTGGGACACTTCGCAAAAGAGTGCAATGCCCCTAAAAAGCTACAGAGAGCCCAGCAGACAGGCACTCTGATTAAGAAAAGGACAGAGCCCATCCATAGCATTAACGGCCGTTCGGATCAGACGGACTTGACCGGAACGGACTGACGGTGTACGGGCTCCCCCAGTTGGGTCTGCGACACCCTTTGGGATAGGTCAGGATGACCCGTAGTTGCAGAGAAAATTCGGGGACAGCCTATCGAATTTCTTTGCGACACAGGAGGGTCCCGCACCACCATAAATTCCTCCACCCTATTTCAAAAGGACACGTGGCCCACTACAGCCACTATCACCCTCAGCGGCTTCACAGGCCACTCACAGCAGGGACACATCACAGCCCCTGTACCCATTCAAATAGGAACCATCACCACCAAGCACCCCGTAGTTTTAGTAGACCTGCCCCACACAGCAGAACACATTCTGGGAATTGATTTCATCAATTCCCACCACCTTTCATTTGATCCAGTCAACCAGTGTGTCTGGAAGATGGCGAAATCCGCAAGAGCCCCCGCAACGCTCAACATCGGCGAATATATGACCAAAATTAGCGCAGTAGGCGAATTTTGGTTCAACCCGACCACGCTTAGTACGGACAAGCAGGTTAGGGCAGTTCTGCAAAAGAACAGGGCAGCATTCGCGACCCACAAGCACGACTGTGGACGGATGACTGGCTCCGTACAAGTAACAGGACCTGACCCTAGACCCCAGAAACAATACAGATTTCCCCTAGAGGCAGAGAGAGAAATCTTAAAAGTAATAGAGAGCTTATTAGAGCAGGGCGTACTTAGATCAGTAGCCTCCACTAATAATGCCTGATTTGGCCAGTGAGAAAGCCCGATGGATCATGGCGACTGACCATTGATTATCGGGAACTCATTAAAGTCACCCCCGCAGCTGCCCCCACCGTAGCAACAAGCCCCGGGGAGACCATGCTCAAGGAGGGACTCAATTCCCACTATTTCACGGTTTTGGACATCAGTAATGGATTCTGGTCCATTCCATTGGCAAAGGAGTGCCAGTACAAATTTGCCTTCACCTTTAAAGCACAGCAGTACACGTGGACATGCCTGCCACAAGGATTCCACAACTCCCCCTCCATTTTCCACCGACAGCTGGATTAGCAAAATTCTCTCGCCCCGAATGTCTGGTACAGTATGTAGACGACCTACTACTGCAGACAGACACCAAGGAAGAGCACATTGAGCTTCTGTCCGAACTCCTGGAACTATTACATTCAATTGGTTGTAAAGTCAACCCCAAAAAGGCCCAGATTTTGGAAGAAAAAGTGGTATATTTGGGAACAATTATCACGCACGGTAAACGCGAGATCGAGCATAAAAGAATTGACTCGATTGCTAAATTGCCCCTTCCCCAGAACGTTTCAGCCCTCCGGTCGTTTTTAGGACAGGTTGGCTACTGCCGAAACCACATTGCCGGTTTCGCCAGTGTGGTAGTATGTATTAGGGGTCATGTGGGACTGGAAGCCCTAATGTCATTGGCTGACAGATCCCGGGTCCTGGTTGGCCGTTGACCTCTAGCTCCGCCCTGAAGGCGGAGTGTAAGAAGCCGGAGTCCTCCCCCGCAGGCCAGTCTACTATCGAGCTGCGGGGGAACAGACACGCTTAATAAAGCCTCATCGACTTCACTCTATTCGTCTCTCGGAGTCTTTGTGCGCTACAATTTATTAAGCGTGCCTAAAAAGGACTATGGAGCTCAGGATCATCCCGGAATGCCTGAGGATCAGCCCCCACGCAGTGAACGCGGCAGCAGCCTTCAAGCACTGGCAGACTTGTTTCGAGGCCTACCTCAGAACGGCCACCGGCCGGGTCACAGAAGACCAAAAATTACAGGTCCTGCACTCGAAGTTAAGCACGGAGATTTTCTCCCTCATCGAAGACGCGGAGGATTTCCAGACAGCGTTCGCAGCACTAAAAAGTCTCTATGTCCGCCCAGTTAACCAAATCTACGCTCGCTACCAGCTCGCGACGAGACGGCAAAGTCCCGGAGAATCAATTGACGAATTCTACGCCGCGCTGCTGATTTTGGGACGAGCCTGCAGCTGCCCTTCGGTGAACGCAAATGAACACACGGACATGTTAATGCGCGATGCTTTTGTGGCAGGTATGAACTCCTCCCAAATCCGCCAAAGACTTCTAGAAAAAGAGTCGCTAGGACTCTCAGAGGCACGGGCCCTAGCAGCCTCCCTAGACATGGCCGCGCGTAATACCCGCGCCTACGACCCCGACCGCGCGGCAGCCCGTTGGGCTCCGTACGTACCCGGCGCGACAAACCCACCCCCCCCGGACACCCCACAGGCTTGCGCGGTCCAAACGCCAAGTCGCACCGGGGGCGCCCGCTGCTATTTCTGCGGCCAGGCGAAACACCCCCGGCAGCGCTGCCCGGCCCGCGCAGCAATCTGCAAGAGCTGCGGGAGAAAGGGCCATTTCGCGGTTGTGTGCCGGTCCCGCGAGGTCGCCGCTGTCCCGGGAGAACAGGGAGCCCTGCACGCCGCTTACACTCCCCAACCCCCCCCCAGCGCCCCATGTACGACCCGCAGGCGCAGCCACTCTGGGTCCCGACCACCGCGGTCCCGGGAGAACAGGGAGCCCTGCACACCACTTACGCTCCCCAACCCTCCCCCCCCGCGCCCCATGTATGACCCGCCGGCGCTACCACTTTGGGTCCCGACCACCGCTCTCCCCGGAGAAGAGGGAGTTCTGCGCGGCTCTAACGCCCCCCAAACCCCCCCCCCCCGCGCCCCACGTATGACCCGCCGGCGCTACCAATTTGGGTCCCGACCACCGCTGTCCCCAGAGATGAGGGAGCCCCGCGCATTCCTAACGCTCCCCAACCCTCCCAGCGGCCCATGTGCGACCCGCGGATGCCGCCATTTTGGGTCCCGGCCACCACGAGGGGAGGAAGGGCGCCGCCATCTTGGACCACCCCAGACCTGTACGACGCATGGGGGCGGCCATTTTGTCCACCCCCACCGCCATCTTGTGACCCCCCAGCCATGTGCGATGTATGGGGGCAGCCAATTTGTTCATCCCCGACGCCATCTTGGACGGCAACAACGGACCCCAGTGTCGATGGCTCCACGGGGTTCGAGGAAGACGCTCCACTACTACAACCACGTCTCGCTTCAATAACGCTCGACCAAGCTCGGCCCCGGACACTCCAGACGACGACGACAACGGTGCTAATAAACGGGCACGAGACACCATGCCTAGTCGACTCCGGGAGCACGGAGAGCTTTATCCACCCCGACACAGTAAGACGCTGTTCCTTGACCACCTATCCCAGCGCACAAAAGATTTCCCTAGCTGCAGGATCCCACTCCGTACAGATCAAAGGTTTCTGCATAGTTACCCTAACGGTGCAGGGGAGGGAGTTCAAAAACTACAAACTACACGTCCTTCCCCAACTCTGCGCCCCCACATTACTGGGATTAGATTTCCAGTGCAATCTACAGAGCCTTACCTTCAAATTCGGCGGCCCAATACCCCCACTCACTATCTGCGGCCTCGCAACCCTCCAGGTGCAACCCCCGTCCTTGTTTGCGAACCTCACCCCGGATTGCAAACCCGTCGCCACTAGGAGCAGACGGTACAGCGCCCAGGACCGGACCTTCATTCGGTCCGAAGTCCAGCGGCTACTAAAGGAAGGCATAATCCAGGCCAGCAATAGTCCCTGGAGAGCACAGGTGGTAGTAGTGAAGACAGGGGAGAAACAAAGGATGGTCATAGACTATAGCCAGACCATCAACAGGTACACACAACTAGACGCGTACCCTCTCCCCCGCATATCCGACATGGTCAATCGGATTGCCCAATATAAAGTCTTCTCCACCGTGGACCTCAAGTCCGCCTACCATCAGCTCCCCATCCGCCCAGGTGACCGCAAGTACACAGCCTTCGAGGCAGACGGGTGATTATACCATTTCCTAAGAGTCCCATTTGGCGTCACAAACGGGGTCTCGGTCTTCCAACGGGAGATGGACCGAATGGTTGATCAACATGGGTTGCGGGCCACGTTCCCGTATCTCGACAATGTAACCATCTGCGGCCACGACCAGCAGGACCACGACGCCAACCTCCAAAAATTCCTCCAGACGGCCAAAGCCTTGAACCTCACGTACAACGAGGACAAGTGCGTTTTTAGCACCAACCGGCTAGCCATCCTGGGCTACGTAGTGCGCAATGGGATAATAGGCCCCGACCCCGAACGTATGCGCGCCCTCATGGAATTTCCCCTCCCGCACTGCTCAAAAGCCCTGAAACGCTGCCTGGGGTTTTTTTCATACTACGCCCAGTGGGTCCCCCAGTACGCAGACAAGGCCCGCCCCCTAATACAGACCACGACCTTCCCTCTGTCGACAGAGGCTTGCCAGGCCTTCAGCCGCATCAAAGCGGATATCACAAAGGCCATGATGCGCGCCATCGACGAGTCCCTCCCCTTCCAGGTCGAGAGCGACGCCTCCGACGTAGCTCTAGCGGCCACCCTTAACCAAGCGGGCAGACCCGTGGCCTTTTTCTCCCGAACCCTCCACGCTTCAGAAATCCGCCACTCCTCAGTGGAAAAGGAAGCCCAAGCCATAGTGGAAGCTGTGCGACATTGGAGGCATTACCTGGCCGGCAGGAGATTCACTCTCCTCACCGACCAACGGTCGGTAGCCTTCATGTCCGATAATGCACTGCGGGGCAAAATCAAAAACGACAAGATCTTAAGGTGGAGGATCGAGCTCTCCACCTTCAACTACGAGATCTTGTATCGTCCCGGAAAGCTGAACGAGCCGTCCGATGCCCTATCCCGCGGCACATGTGCCAATGCACAAATTAACCGCCTCCAAACCCTCCACGAGGACCTCTGCCACCCGGGGGTCACTCGGTTTTTCCACTTTATCAAGTCCCGCAACCTCCCATACTCCTTAGAGGAGGTCCATACAGTCACAAGGAACTGCCACATCTGCGCAGAATGCAAACCGCATTTTTTCAGGCCGGATGGTGCGCACCTGATTAAGGCTTCCCGCCCCTTTGAACGCCTTAGTCTGGATTTCAAAGGGCCCCTCCCCTCCACCGACCGCAACACATACTTCCTTAATGTGGTGGACGAATACTCTCGCTTCCCATTCGCCATCCCCTGCTCTGACATGACCGCGGCCACAGTCATTAAAGCCCTGAACACCATCTTCACACTGTTCGGTTGCCCCGCATACGTCCACAGCGACAGGGGGTCCTCTTTCATGAGTGACGAGCTGCGCCAGTTCCTGCTCAGCAAGGGCATAGCCTCAAGCAGGACGACCAGCTACAACCCCCGGGGGAACGGGCAGGTAGAGAGGGAGAACGGCACGGTCTGGAAGACCGTCCTACTGGCCCTACGGTCCAGGGACCTCCCAGTTTCACGGCGGCAGGAGGTCCTCCCGGACGCTCTCCACTCCATCCGGTCGCTATTGTGTACGAGCACTAATCAAACGCCTCATGAGCGTCTCCTTGTCTTCCCTAGGAAGTCCTCCTCTGGAACGTCGCTGCCGACCTGGCTGACGGCCCCAGTACCCATCTTGCTCCGAAAGCATGTGCGGGCACACAAGGCGGACCCGTTGGTCGAAAGGGTTCACCTCCTCCACGCGAACCCGCAGTACGCTTACGTGGAGTACCCCGACGGCCGACAGGACACGGTCTCCCTGCGGGATCTGGCGCCCGCCGGCAACACACACCCCCCCCCCGACACCATTCACCCAACCCCCCCCCTTCCTGCCATCGCCGCACCCCGCGACCGCCCCCTTCCCAGGAGGATCGGTTCCCCTCCCCTCAGGCCCGACCAAGAATAAAGCCCAAGCTGAAACCGTAAGGCTCCCGGAGACGACAGCACCGGAACAAGCACCACCACCACCACCGGGGCCGAGGCGAGCGACACGGACGACCAGACCGCCCGACCGACTCGTGGCGTCGATCTAAATCAATATATGGACTTTCCACAAGAACACTTTGCTTTTTCTCCCGATACCTTCTGTAAATAGTTGAAACAGGACAAAATTGTACATACTGCATTGCCATATGAATGTTTTCCTCCCAGGGCCAGCCCTGTAAACCCTTACCACCATGCGAAGCATCAACCCGCCGGGTTCATTTTTGACAAGGGGTGAATGTGGTAGTATGTATTAGGGGTCATGTGGGACTGGAAGCCCTAATGTCATTGGCTGACAGATCCCAGGTCCTGGTTGGCCGTTGACCTCTAGCTCCGCCCTGAAGGCAGAGTATAAGAAGCCAGAGTCCTCCCCCGCAGGCCAGTCTACTATCGAGCTGCGGGGGAACAGACATGCTTAATAAAGCCTCATCGACTTCACTCTATTCGTCTCTCGGAGTCTTTGTGCGCTACAGCCAGCAAGGCAGCGCCCCTCTCAGACCTCCTAAAGAAGGGAGCCCCCTGGGAATGGCTTCCGCAGCATACGGATGCTGTGGATTCTTTAAAACAGGCACTCATAGCAGCCCCCACACTACAAGTTCCAGACCCGCTTTCCCCTTACGCCATAGAGGTAGCGACCACAGACTGCACCCTTTCAGCCGTGCTGCTCCAGGAACGGCACGACCAGTTAAGACCCGTAGCTTACGCCTCCCGACTTTTAGATGCTGTGGAGCAGGGATTTTCAGCCTGTGAGAGGCACCTGCTCGCAGTTTTCTGGGCAGTCCAGTACTTTTCGTATATTACCAGATTGAACCCCATTACAATTCTGACCGAACACACCCCCACCCAACTTTTACTGGACGGACGACTCAAGGATGGTACCGTCAGTGAAATAAGAGCAGCTAGATGGACCCTTCTCTTGCAGGGATGGGACATCACTGTGAAAAGGACAAAGACACACACCTACTTACCCGACAGTTTACAGTATCCCGGAACACCCCATGAGTGTGAGATTATCTCTCCACACCACAACACAGGCCCTTTTATCGCTAAAACACCCCCCAGAAAGATAGGAAATTCATCTCAGAGCCCCCCGCACACAAACACGTGTGAACCCATTAAGATTTATGTGGATGGATCTTCCACAGTCTTAGATGGGCAGCGCATAACAGGTTGCGGGATCTCTGTTGAGGATGCGCAGGGACGCGCCCTCGAGGAAATATCGTTGAAACTACCCGGACACTTAGGCGCGCAGGCAGCAGAGCTTGCGGCCATCGCATACATAGTTGAGCACCTAGATTCCTTCCCCAGCCCAGCAGACATATACTCGGACAGCCTCTAAGTCTGTCACAGCCTTACGGAATTTCTGCCCCTGTGGGAAGCAAGAGGATTTGTCTCCGCAGATGGGAAACCCCTCCCCTCAGCCCCATTACTCCGCCATATTTTAGAAAAAGCCCAGAACAGGACATTTGGGATCATAAAAGTCCGCAGCCACCATCGTTCCCCCCCCGCTGGAAATGTAAAGGCCGACGCACTGGCTAAGGCAGGTTCCAGGCATGGGTATTTTTGGAAACCCCCCGAAAGCGCGTCAGTGAGTGCAGTTCAGGTCACACAGACTAGAATCGAGGATCTAATAGAGGCCCAGAAGCAGGACAGCAATCTCACGGAGATTGTGAAAGGAAAGTTTCCAGCCTCCTACGAGAGGTTCAGAAATACACTGACCACACATGATGGTGTGGTGTTAAAGGACACCCTTTATGTAGTTCCTGAACAAGACAGGAACCAATTGATTTGTTTGTTCCATGATGGTCATGGATATCAGGGAATCGATCCCACTATAGCCCATCTCAAACAGCTTTGTTGGTGGCCCAACTTAAAGGAAGGTGTAAACCATTACATTGAAAATTGCCTTATCTGTGCGTAGAATAACCCCGACAGATATGCCAAAAAGGCCCAACTCAGCCACACCCGACCCGTTAACGGCCCCTGGACTAACCTCCAGATTGATTGTATAGGTCCATTGCCCCCTTGCAGGAATGGCTATAAATATGTACTTGTGGTCATAGACACATTTACAAAATGGGTGGAAGCATTTCCAGCCCGCACAAACACTGCAAAAACCACAGCCAAGATTCTAACCCACCACATCTTTACAAGATGGGGACTCCCCCGCAGCATTGAATCGGACCAAGGTTCTCATTTTACGGGACGTGTCATGCAGAATGTCCTCACGATATTTGGCATCACCTAAAGATTCCACATTGCATACCACCCACATTTGAGTGGTATCGTGGAGCGCATGAATCGGACCCTAACAACCACCCTCAGAAAAATGGTCCAGCAGAACAACACCACTTGGGACTCAGTCCTCCCTTTTGCACTGATGTTTTTGCGTAACACTGTTTCCACCTCCACAGGTTACACCCCACACACTTTCATGACCGGACGCCCCATGAAAGGGACAGAATACTTGTTAGGTTTGGACCTGACCAGCCCCGAAGTGACGGCCCTCACCCACGAGAAAGCCCCTCACCCACGAGAAAGCCGTGGAGCAATTAGTTGCAAATGCAAAAACGGCTCAGTTAGCAGCCGCAGTAAAACTGGGCACCAAAAAGAAACAGAGCAAGGCTTGTTTCGATAAGACAGTGCATGCAACGGAGTACGATATCGGGCAGCAAGTGATGCTGTCTGTATATAACCCCAGCACATTCCTGTCACCAAAATACTCAGGTCCCTATTCCATTGCGGATAAAGTAAGCCCATCCGTTTACAAAATAAAGTACCCCAATGGTAAGACTGCGTGGTTTCATATAAACCAGTTAAAGGTTTATGGAACACAGTCGAACCACGCACACCACGTCATGCTTGACGCAGCAGACCACACCCCACCCACAGCCAACATAACCCGACCAACCCCCACCACGTCCAGCCCAGCCACGGACTCGACTTCAACTCCACCCCCGAAATATACACTCTGCCCCGGAACGCCCACAGGCTGCAGCAGCAGAGACAGCGACTGTGGCTCGGACGATAGCCACAGCACGCCTCCCTACTATCCCCATGCAACCGGACCCACACCCAGTGACTCCGACTACGATCCAAGTGATCCCTTCCTGATCACTTTCCTGAACAAGCCCCACCACCGCTCACCGAACCACACTGACGACCCCGATTTTGTCCCCACACACCTCGACACAAATTATTGGCATCGCGATAACTCCTGCAGACTCGTCCGCAACGACGAGAGCAACCCCAACTCACACCAAGCAGCCCTTTCAGCCCTAATCCACTCCAGAGTTTGGCACCCGGGAGAAGGTGATGACCTCGGGTCTGACTCCCAAACCGCCAACCCCTTTGCGACCCTGTTCGCAACCGAAAACTGAGGTGTCCACATGATGTTTTAAAGGAAACACTTGGGAAAAGTGTTGTCCTTCCTGATGGAACCTGCAGAATGTTTTATGTTGTTCGTAAGTTTGTTTAATGTTGTTTGTCCGACAGGAGAATCTTTCGAGACGCTTGTTCAGCGGAACTAACCTATCTGCAGATACTGGTCAACAGACCACACGCTTGTTCAGTGTAACTAGCTTTTCAGCTGATACTTGTTCGGGTATCAGACGCCCGATCGTAACTGCCCTTCTGGTTCGAAGGATAGAACCACTATGGCAGCCCCACCACGATGACTACATTTTTGCCCGTTCTTGTCGGTTGCTCAGGCAGTGGAGAAACGGCGTGAGACCCGCCCTGCCTGAGGACCCCTCCGCTGGTCAATCACGCTCGGGTAGGGGAGATACGGCATTGGTAGCCGTCCTACCCGGGGACTCCATCCAAATCTTACCCGTCGCGGCCCATACACACCTCATTTGACATTTTTCATTTCAAAAGGTTTTTGTTTCTTTAGGTAACCTTTAGGTTGCCGCCATCTGTTATTTACATCCTGGAACATTGGGATGATAAATCAGCACTGGTTCATGATTGGGAAGTGTGCCGTGTCCTAAAATTTGTTTCTGAAAAAAAAATGAGGGAGTCACACTTAGTGACCAAATATAAAGGGAATAATTGGCACCAAAGGACAGACACACTACCATACCGGATATTAAACAAAGATAGTCACAGATACTATGCTTGTTTCTACAGAACTCCAGAAGCTCCAGGACCGGAGAAAATAAAGAGAACACAAAGAAAGAAAAGGAAAGAGGACAGCCATGAGGACTTCCTTCATCGTGATCAACATTTTGCTTTTGGACATTTGGTTGCGCGTGACCGCAAACCCCATGACTTCAAACCTCCCAGCAGTTAATGTTTCACTGCCCCGCAGTACCGAGAGCCCAGTCACCAGCGACGCTGCATTATCCTGGTGTGCCAGGTTCATAACCTGGTACTCCCTGTCCTATGTGATCGAAACACTATTAGCGTTGGCGATACTCTGCTGTGTAGTGCAGACTATGCGCCTACGTAAATGGAGAAGGAGAGCCTACCGTGCTCGAAACCCCGGTATATAGGATCAGATCCCCTATATTCGGTTACGACCAGACCCCCGACCCCCGCGATCTATAATAAAATAATAAAGTGCACTCACCTGCATTTATTGTTATTGTTGTAAATAAAGAGATGTACAAAACTTTTTCATGAGCAAAAAAATATTGTATGATCCTGAGCTTGACTGCCAAGCAAGGAAAGATTATATGAAATGCTGTGATTTTGTTGTATGATTGAGGAAGGTAGGATAATGGAATGTTTAGCGAGTGTAGTATACTAAGGATAAGTTAGAGGTTCCAAGTTTGTTATTTTGTAATGCATGTCCCTGTCTGACATAGCGCCCTTAGAATTGTTAGTTAAAATTTTTTGTGCTTAGCTATGGTCAGTGCAGAGGCCATGCAGGAGGTGTCCCCCCCCCCCCCCCCCGGTCAGGGAATGGAAAGTAACAAACATGATGTGGTCCTTCACGCTTCGCGTTAGGATCACAAGGAGGGAATGTAGCCATGTAAAATGGCTGACTCCCGATTAGAATGTCCAAACCCCGATTTAAAATGGCGAATGGAAGAGGCTGATTGGAAAATCAGCCAACAGGACTCAAACAGACAGCTGCAGGTAAAACAGTGTATTCGCCTCTGGAGAAGCCATACCAAATCGATACCTGCAGCCATCAACATAACAACACCCCAGCCATCTGCATATTAATCAGCAATCCCCGGGAACAATTGATACAAAATCGACACACAAAGCCGACCCAGACCTTTCGGCGCCAGCAGGAGCTGACACAAAGAGAGGTAAACGACCACCCCTCGATCAAGGAATCGCTCCAGCATTGGAGAATATCGAACCAAGTGATTTGGACCAAGTCCAATCACTTGGAACCAGGTACAAGGTCCGGCCCGAGAGGCGGGAAGCCCCTGGGGACTATAAGATTAGGGGCCAAGTTCAAATCAACCCTTCTCCTCCTCCCGGCTGCAGCACCCTTCTTCTCCTCTCCGCACCCTTCGAGACCCTTCTGAAAGAGAACGTAAGTTTTACTCCACCGATCGCTAGCAGATAGACCCTCCTGACTATCGACCTGTACCAGCTTTTGAATCCCGCAGGCTCAGAACCCATTCGAAAGGCCATTCGTTTCCCTGACCTGGTGGGCTATTTCCAAAGTTAAGTATTGGCCTGTTAGTGGTAGGAAGTAGTTTAGAAGTAGAATTAATGTATAAGTATTAATTGCTGTATATAATAAATGAGCGTTGATTTAACGCTTACTAAGCGGTGTGTTGGATTATTAATCATTACACGGACTTGAACCACGTGGCGGTATCAGAAAGATACCTGGCGACTCGAGAACAAAGGTGACAGAATTAGAGCAAATAAACTAAGGCTAAAACGAGCAACAACCCATGTGCCAGGTTGGCACTGCCAGGAATCAGACCTGGGGGGGCCTTACCAGGTGGATGGGGGCGGGGGGGGGAGCGTGTTCCTGTGGCCTCCCTGATGTTGGGGGGGTGATGGGGTGGTGGTGAAAATAGGGGGTGTTGGGCTTGCCTGCAGAAAATAACTCTTTAAGTGTGACCTCAGCGAAGAGAAACTCCCTGAGGTAAAAGAAATGGCAAAGTGCCGTTGAATTGTGGGGTGTTTCTTGAACACCCTGCTAAACGTGCCCAAAACCAGACATAAATTTATTTCCCGGTTAAATCGTGCCTGGTATGTGATTGTGGATGCATGCATGTGTGATGGAGTCATAAGAGTTGTACAGCGAAGAAAGAGGCCCTTCGGCCCAACGTGCCTGGGCCATTCATCAAACACCTATTTATTCTAATGCCAAGCTTTTCCCCTCGCCAGTAGCTGCAATTCCAGATCGAGCAGGATTACCCAGGAAGTACTGTATAATGTGACAGAATTAATTAATGGCCTCAAAATGAAGGCACCCCTGGGTAGCAGCTACCACAATATGACTGATTTTT
Organism: Scyliorhinus torazame; assembly: GCF_047496885.1. NCBI lineage: Eukaryota > Metazoa > Chordata > Chondrichthyes > Carcharhiniformes > Scyliorhinidae > Scyliorhinus > Scyliorhinus torazame. The sequence continues at coordinate 247,135,997 of NC_092711.1, forward strand.
GCATCCAGTATGAAAGGGAGAAAAGTGGGTCTAACCATTACAAGGGGACATAAATTTAAGGTGAATGGTGGAAGATATAGGGGGGATGTCGGAGGTAGGTTCTTTACCCAGAGAGTAGTGGGGGCATGAAATGCACTGCCTGTGGAAGTAGTTGAGTCGGAAACATTAGGGACCTTCAAGCAGCTATTGGATAGGTACATGGATTACGGTAGAATTATATAGTGTAGATTAATTTGTTCTTCAGGGCAGCACGGTCGCATTGTGGATAGCACAATTGCTTCACAGCTCCAGGGTCCCAGGTTCGATTCCAGCTTGGGTCACTGTCTGTGCGGAGTCAGCACATCCTCCCCATGTCTGCGTGGGTTTCCTCCGAGTGCTCCGGTTTCCTCCCACAGTCAGATGTGCGGGTTAGGTGGATTGGCCATGCTAAATTGCCCTTAGTGTCCAAAATTGCCCTTAGTGTTGGGTGGGGTTACTGGGTTATGGGGATAGGGTGGGGCGTTGACCTTGGGTAGGGTGCCCTTTCCAAGAGCCGGTGCAGACTCGATGGGCCGAATGCCCTCCTTCTGCACTGTAAATTCTATGATAGTCTATGATTAATCTAGGACAAAGGTTCGGCACAACATCGTGGGCTGAAGGGCCTGTTCTGTGCTGTATTTTTCTAAGTTCTAAGACTAGTATGTTAAACTTAAAAAAGTGCAACTATGTGGGCATGAAAGCTGAGCTAGCTGAAGTGAACGGGGCTACTAGGCTAAAGATGAGTGGCATGTCAGATTGGTCAAAATATAAAGAATGGCAAAGAATGACTAAAAGGTTTATGAGGAGAAATAAATTAGAGTATGAGTGGAAGCTAGCTAGAAATATAAAAATGGATAGCAACTGATTCAACAGGTATATTAAAAAGAAAAGAGTAAAGTAAAGTGAGTGTTGGTTCTGACTGAAGATTATTGTGAATGTTTCAGTCTTGTCTTTTGCACAGATGTGCTGGGCTCCTCCATCATTGAGAATGGGGCTATTTGTGGAGCCTCATCCTCCAGTGAGTTGTTTGATTGTCCACCACCATTCACGGCTGGATGTGTCAGGACTGCAGAGCTTAGATCCGATCCATTAGTTCTGTCTATCGCTTGACCCTAATGTTCTTTGGCATGCAAGTAATCCTGTGTTGTAGCTTCACCAGGTTGATTACTTATTTTTTGGTATGCCTGGTGCTGCTCCTGGCCTCCTGCACTCTTCATTGAACCAACGTTGGTCCCCTGGCGGGAATAATAGTATGGGGGATATGCCGGGCCATGGGGTTGGAGGTTGTGGCCGAGTACAATTCTGCTCCTGCTGATGGCAGCACCTCGTACTGCTTTTCCAATCTTGAGTTGATGGATCTGTTCTGAATCTAACCCATTAAGCACGATGGCAGTGCCACACAACACAATATTCTTAATATGAAGGGATTTCGTGCAGTGGTCACTCCTACCGATAATGTCATATACATGAATCTGGTTGGTTGGTGAGGATGAAGTATGTTTTTCCCTCTTGTTGGTTCAACCAGTCGCAGACCCAGTCTAGCAGTTATGTCCTTTAGGACTTAGCCAACTCAGTCAGTAGTGGTGCTACCGAGCCACTCTTGGTAATGGACATTGAAGACCCCGACCCAGAGAAAATACGTGTTCCAGTCACCCTCAGTGCTTCCTGATTCATCCGCTGAGGGTGGACGATATGTGGTAATCAGCAGGAGGTTTCCTCCCACAGGTTTGACCAGATGTTAAGGACTCCCAGGGCACCGACTGTATACCACTGTGCTGCCACCCGGTTTCGTTCCTTTATATTGGCTTTGTAGCAGTTTGATATAACTGAGCGGCTTGCGAGGCCATGTAAGAGTCAACCATGTTGTTCTGTAGTCACATGTAGGTGACCAGATGATGACTACAGATTTCCTCCCCTTAAGGGTATTAGTGAACCAGCTGGGTTTTTTTACGACAATGTTTTCATGGTCATCATTAGACTTTTAATTCCAGATATTTATTGGATTAAATTTCCACCATCTGCCGTGGTAGGATTCAAACCCGGGTCCCCAGAGTATTACCCTGGATCTCTGGATCACCTGTCCAGTGACAATACCATCATGCCACTTCCTCCCCTTTGAAATTCTCTGCCTCAAAAGGTGGTGGAGGTGGGGGGTCACTAAATATTTTTAAGGCGGAGGTAGATGGTTCTTAGTTAGGCAAGAGAATCAAAGGTTATCAAATTTGAAGGGGGAATTTGAAACACAAACAGATCAAATTTGAATGGTAGAACAGGTTCAAAGGGCCGAATGGCCTCTATGTGCCCCTATTTCATACATTTATATATTTTTGGCATTGTCCCATTCCAGGGTGAGGACAAAAATGTAATGTAAGAAATTTATTTTTACTTTTTAAATCCATGCCAGCATGTCGAGATCTGATAAAGATTTCCTGACTTCTCTGGAGGGGATTGCCAGGATTAAGGACAGTGTGAATTTTATTTAGATTATCATAGAGTATCATAGAATTTACAGTGCAGAAGGAGGCCATTCGGCCCATCGTGTCTGCACCGGCTCTTGGAAAGAGCACCCTACCCAAGGTCAACACCTCCACCCTATCCCCATAACCCAGTAACCCCACCCAACACTAAGGGCAATTTTGGACACTAAGGGCAATTTATCATGGCCAATCCACCTAACCTGCACATCTTTGGACTGTGGGAGGAATCCGGTGCTATCCACAATGCTACCTTGCTGCCCTAATGCTCTATGAGGTAGAGGACTGTTAGAAGCTGTAAAAGAAGAACCTGCATTTATATTGCAGTTTATTACATCTCTCCGGTTTCTTCAAAGTGATTTGCATGCAGCTAATTACGTTAAAGTACAGTCTCTGTACTACAGGAGTTAATGGTTGTGTCATTACATTTAGACAATACTAGACGCAGTAGAGAATTGTCAGACTGGATAAGGGATACCACGAAAATTATAAATGGAAATTCCCAGGATGTGCTATAAAGGATAAATTGCAGGGTCAGTACTTATGTATGGAAGAGGGCTGCTAGATGATATTTATTTCCTTAGGGTATTGATAACCTGTCAGGCTATGTAAAATAGCCTTTTATTACTGAGTACTTCCTCTCTATTGCAATTACAGAATAATCATTGTTTGATTCAACAGTGACAAGGAAATCTATAAAGCTTTAAGCAGATAACTTAGGAAAATTGTTTTAGGACATGTTTGAAACCTTAAGTGCTCAGTAAAACCTAAGAGTGACAACACATTGGACATTTTGACAAGTCCGGCACAACACTTATTATGTACGCAGGATGTCAACTAAATCCATTGTGAACCAATACTGTGTTAATATTAACATTTCCTTCTGTGTTTTGTAAGTTGAAGGGAAATTGAGAGTGTTGTAGGTACAGTAGGTACAGTAGTCAGTTGTTAGTGAAGCTTCATTTCCTGACAGTTGATACTGATTTGATATGCTTTGCAATTGGGTGATAAGCTGCAAATGAATGTAATTCAGTTGCATTTGCCCGGTTTTACTTGTCTGCCTGAACTTCTGAGTCTGTGTTTGTGCCCCCATTCTCTCTGTCTGTCCATCTGTGGTCCCCCTGTGCCCGTGCCCATATTGTCTGAGTCCGTGTTTATGTTTTGCCTGTATCCTTTACTCTTCAAATTCATTCCACTAAATAATCTTCTTCAACCTGTCCGCATCTTCCACTCTTTTTACTTTGGAGTACTGTTGGCAATAGCTCCACTAAATTGATCAATCACTCACTATATCCTTGCCCTCTAAAGTTTTTTCCTAACTTCGGGATTAAATGGGCTTTGTGGTGTCTGTTTTCCAGGCACCACACAACAACCTGATGCTTGAAAGTGTGGTCCAAGATGTGTGAATATACTTCTGATGGAGAGTATACAGGACACCATCTGCACACACGTACCTAAGGACTGCCAGTAGCATGTAAAGCATGAAAGTCATGATGTTAATCAGCCCGCAATGTCGATATGATGCCAGCACTGCCACTTTCAGTCTCCACAACCCAGCCATAACCCTGTCTTAACATTGTACAGTTAAACACAGAATCATAGACATCAGAGTCAAAACTTTAAACAACGTGAATGACTCCTCCCATCAACACACCACCACTTGTGCTATTTAAAGGAATCATGAACAAATTACAAATTAAGGGATTTACAGCTAGAATAAAGCCATTCAGTGCAATAGTCAATGCGGTTATTTGCTGACTTTTTTTCTTTTGGTTGGTGGTACAAAAGTATCTGTTTCTGGAGCTTTCATGTACTCGGCTAAAGTTTCAATCATCTACAGGGTGCGGTCTTGCTGAAGCAGAAGTATTTTCTGTTCATTTAGATACGAAAACAAGTTGCTCGAAGTCCTGGTATGGTGTTCTCTGGGAAATGAGCATGGCTAGGAGGAGAAGGAGAGGCCACGTAGAGCAGTACAAGTTGCTGGAAGATCGAGAAGGAAGGGTAGGAATGGAAGGAGGGTTCTCAGCAGGAGGGCACATCAATCAAGGGTCTTTTGGAGAAAAAAGCAATGATCAATGAAAGGGGCGTTCACAACTTCCAGTGACAGCGTGCGGGAGGCAGCCGCACATTGGAGGGCTCCCGCTCAGGAATAGAAATTTTGGGGTTTTAAAGGCTGAAAAAGCTGTAAGCAGGCACAGGGAGGAGAAATGTACAAGTTTGGAAAAAAAACAGCCATGAAAAAGGGGGTCAATGAAACTCTGGCGGTGAGTGGAAAGGTCAGCGCAGGAACTGGAAGGAAAGCGGAGGCTGGAGCACCAGAAAAGGCCGCAATGCTCACAGCAGAAGGAATGACCAAGGTGATGGCTGTGGAACTTGAAAAACAGTTTACAAAACACATGGAAGCGATGAAGAAGGAGATGGGGGCGGTATTGAAAGTACTGGTGGAGGAGGTGATTGGCTTGGTGAGGGCGGCGGTATCAAGCACAGCAGCGGAGGTGCGGGAGCAAGGTGAGACACTGAAGGAAGTGGAAGAGGCATTATCGCAGCACAGTGATCAACTCACCTCAATGGGGAAGGAGTTGCAGAGGGTGATAGAGACCAACAAGGGTCTGCGAGCCAAAATGGAAGACCTGGAAAACAGATCCAGGCGGCAGAATCTGAGGATCGTGGGTCTGCCTTTGGGGTGGAAGGCCCGAGGCCGATGGAGTATTTTGCCACAATGTTGGCGAAGCTATTGGGGGAGGGGGACGATCCCTCCCGATATGAACTGGATCGGGCTCATCAGTCAGGGAGGCCTATACCAAAGGCGAGTGAGCCGCCAAGAGTAGTAACTCTGTGTTTACGTAGGTATAGCGTGAAGAAGACAGTCCTGTGCTGGGCAAAACAGAAGCGGGTGGTGCAGTGGGCTGCAGCTAGTATACGCATATACCAGGACTTTACGGTGGAACTGGCGAGGAGGCGGGCTGCCTTCAGCCGGGTGAAGGAGGCACTGTATATCAGCAAGGTGCAGTGCGGCATAGTATATCCAACTAAGTTTTTAAAAATAAATTTAGAGTACCCAATTCATTTTTTCCAAATAAGGGGCAATTTAGCGTTGCCAATCCACCTAGCCTGCACATTTTTGGGTTGTGGGGGCGAAACCCACGCAAACACGGGAAGAATGTGCAAACTCCACACGGACAGTGACCCGGAGCCGAAATCGAACCTGGGATCTCGGCGCCTCGAGGCTGCAGTGCATATCCAGCTAAGTTGAGGGTGACCTACAAATCCAAGGACTTTTATTTTGGGACAGCGGAAGTGGCGGAGGAATTCACAAAGGCAGAAGGACTGTGGCAGAATTGAGAAATGGGACTGAGAGCGGGTCGTGTACGATGTAGCCTCATGGAACTTTATTTTTTCACTGCGTGTTGGTGTAAGTACTAAATGAGTCGACGCTGTATATTTGGACAAGGGAAGAGTTGAGACTTTCATTTGCAATGATGGTTCTTTGGGGCTTGGCTGTGTATGTTGGGTTGTGCGCTAAAGGGGATTTCTTGGTATTCCTGGGACCGGGCAAGGGGGAAGGAGACCTGGGCGGGGGCCTCCATGCTAGCCGGTTTAAGCCAGCCAGTGAATGGGAGTGAGGTGGGGGGAGGGCTGCGGATATCGGAGCCTGGTAGAACAGGTTTCGGTGAGTCTAGCCGGGTTAAAATTTGGGGGAAGGAACCGAGGTTGGGGGGAGGAATTTACAAGAGGAAGTGGAGGGGAGGAGTCTGGGAGGATGGGTGGAGGAGGGGGTGTCTACAATTCATGGGTGTCATTCACGTTACTCTTTTGGGGATTAGATGGCGTTGAATATTAGGACTATATATGTCAATGGTGACCATAGGCGACTCCTGATTCCTTTTTTCTTTTTTTCTTTTTTTCCTCCTTGGGAGGGTTTGTTTTATTTGATGCTTGTATTGTCAGGCGGGCTATTGTTTGGGGGGTGGTGGGAGGATGGGATCGTTGTTGTTGATAAGGGGATTGACATTGTATTTGTTACCGTTTACTGTTGGTGGGGTGTAAATTCTAAAGAAAATGTGAAAATGGAGAATAAAAATATTTTTTAAAATACAAGAGGCGTTCACACCTCAAGAGAGACATTGTGACTGAAATCTGTCAAAACAAGGCAAGGGCAGCATATTTTGTGGCTGGCAAAGTGACTGTGGATCTGGCTCCTTCCAGGCTGTTGCCGGAGATATAAGCTACATCTTACAGTTTGCAGTACGCTGCCGCATTAGGGAGCTAACTGAGACTGTGGCTATACGGAGAGACAGCTTATGTGCAGCAGAACTAGTGTCCAACTTTGTCTTCTGGTGTGCTGGCACCTGCTCTATCCTCACCCCCCCACCATTGTTCCTGTGCACCTGCCCATATCTCACCATATGAAATTCTCCCTCTATCCTAACCCTAAAATACACACAGTGTTGGTGTTTGAGCTGGTGGCGGCAGGCGTAAGATTGAGTGATGGTGATTCCTCCATTGACTGGGGAGGTAATAGTTGTTGGGTGTCTGGAATGAAAGAGAATGATATTGTGTGGGGAAGGAAGAAAAAGTGCATGTTTACACCATCTGTAGCTTGTGAGTCATAAGAGATTGTGGGATGAGGGAGAAGTGGGATGTGAAAAGAATTAGGTAATCATCATCACCATTAGGCTCTTGGCATTGATTCCATCTTCACATCTTCCCACTACCTCCTGAGCACATGTTGGGAGGTGTTTTCTGCCCTCCTGTGGATACAGTGGCTTGAAATTTCAAGATGGTGAGTGCTCGGCATCCGCCATCCTGAGAGGAACACATCCCTGCCAACTCCGACAGGCCCACTGCCATTTTACACTCAACTGAGCGTTGGCTGGCAGCAGGCGGGACTTCCATCTGCCCTTGGATGGAGGACCCACCTTGGACATCTGGCGTCCCAGATTGGCTGCCAGCTCTGCAGCCCCTCCAGGTACAGTGCTGCAGTGGCCGGAAGAGGTACTGCAGGCCACAGGAAAGTACCAGTAGCCCCAGGGGTGGGAAGGTGGAGATGCCCTGGGGTTCAGGAGGGGAACGATCATTGTGTCGGCAGTTAGGCCTAAAGGGAGGGGGGGGGGGGGTGGCGGGGGGGAACGGAGGGCTTGATCTCCCAGATCCCTGAGGAGAGGGTGCCCAAAATCGGACTGAGGAGCCCCCCACACCGTTAGCCCCCTTCCCCCTCCGAATCTCTTGCCTGATATTGAGTGAAGAATTTTTCTGTTTGAAACCCTGATCCAACCAACGTCCGCCAGCCTACAAATTGAGGCTGGTTGGGAAAAGACCCTTAAGTGGCCAATACTGTGCAAAAAGTTCTGGCCAGTCTGTTTCTCTTTCGTTTCAACTCTGACATAAAGGCATCCAGTGTGTTGTCAGAAAGCCTTAGTGCTGGTGCCTTCACGAGTTCAGTCATTCCACAAAGGATCATGGTCTAGGTTCACTTTGCACAATAACCCACAACTCCTCGTCACCCTTTAAATGGCGCTGGCTATTTATAAGGAATGCTTGTCAGTTAACAAATTGGGTCTACTGCTCATGCATGTGGCCAATACTGCTCATGCATGTGGCCAATACTGCTCATGCATGTGGCCAATACTGCTCATGCATGTGGCCAATACTGCTCATGCATGTGGCCAATACTGCTCATGCATGTGGCCAATACTGCTCATGCATGTGGCCAATACTGCTCATGCATGTGGCCAATACTGCTCATGCATGTGGCCAATACTGCTCATGCATGTGGCCAATACTGCTCATGCATGTGGCCAATACTGCTCATGCATGTGGCCAATACTGCTCATGCATGTGGCCAATGAACAATACAGATCTGCATGCAGAAATCATTTAAAATTGTAGGTCGTCCCAATTCAATATGCTGCTTGCAACACAATGAATGGGTGTAGGGTTAATTGTGCCCAATGACCCCCATTTGCAGGGGGGTGGGGGGGCGGTTGGCCACTTTCATGATAATTCTCTCTCTGCTTTCAAAAGCTTTCTAAAAACCCATTTCTTTAAATCCCCCATTTGTCTTTCATCAGCTCCCCCCCCCCCGCCCTTCCCCCCAAAAAGTGTCTCCTTAATTGCTTGGAACCAACTCTTTGTTTTAAAATAACTGAGACTCTCTCTGACATGAGGAGTACTGTAGAGATGTAAATTGTTATTCCTGTGTTTCTACCTGTGCCCTTTTCTGTAGTTAGAGTTGGCCCATTGTAGTTAGTCAGTTGCCTACCAGGTAATGTTTAGTCAATGTTGCTTTTAAGATGGTTGTCACAGTAAAAGCCTTAAACTTGAAATCATGAAATGAAAAATGAAATGAAATGAAAATCGCTTATTGTCACAAGTAGGCTTCAAATTAGGTTACTGTGAAAAGCCCCTAGTCGCCACCCTAACCCTAACCCTAATTTGTGGCAGGCAGGGCTGGAAAATGTGGGATGAAGCCAGGAAACCCTTTGGCGAGAAACTAGTTTGGCATCTTCCCCTCACACTTTCGTGACAAGTGGATGGCGGGTCAGGTTTCCTGTCCAAAGGGCAGCATGGTGGCGTAGTGATTAGCACTGCTGCCTTATGGCGCCGAGGTCCCTGTTTCAATCCCGGCTCTGGGTCACCGCCCATGTGGAGTTTGCACATTCTCCCCGTGTTTGCGTGGGTTCCGCCTCCACAACCCAAACTTATGCAGGTTAGGTGGATTGGCCACGCTAAATTCCCCCTTATTTGGGATACTCTAAATTTATTTTAAAAAAGTTTTTCTGCCCAAACCCCATTTGCATACAATACTATATCATGAATGCTCATTTAAAAAGTTACTCACTAGAATAATGTAGCCCCTCCCAATTTTGCGCTATGTTAGTGGGAAATCAGACCAGTCTGAAACACATTTGGAAATAAGTGACAGCCCTCACTTTGCTTGTGACGTTGAGGTGAGCTCAAACTTAGAAGCCTACCTGTGGCAGAGCTGCTCCAGGTTCTCACCAAAGCCAGCAACCCAGAGAGAGGCCAGCATTGTGACCAGGGTAGAGAAGGCGGGATGACGGGTGTGGGGTGGGGTGGGAGGGGGGGAACAAATAGTGAATGCATTCCTGAATTCAGGCTAATAGATAACTGGGAATCACTGACCAGGCCGAATCTGCTGAGCAGGTTTTGTTGATTGTTCGTAGCGACCATGTGGCCAACCTGTCAGCTGAAGAGCAAAATATTGTGGATGCTTGAAATGGAAATACTCAGCTAGTCTGGCTAGGATATGTGGAGAGAGAAACCAAGTTCATATAAACTCTGCGTTAACTTTCTTACGAGGCTGACTGACCTGCTGAGTACTTTCACCATTTTCTGAACAAATCAAGAATATAGTTTGCAGCCTTCGCAGTACCTTCTGGAACATTCTATCGTGTTCAATATGATAGAAACATGGGTGACTGCATTGGTGTCTAATATTAAACAATACCTTGGACAGACTAGATGCAGGGAGGATGTTTTACCTGGTCGGGGAGTCTAAATCCAGGGAACACAGTCTCAGGATTCAGGATAGATCATTTAATACTGAGATGAGGAATCATGGGCGTCATTCTCCGACCCCCCGCCGAGTCGGAGAATCGCCGGGGGCTGGCGTGAATCCCGCCCCCGCCGGTTGCCGAAGTCTCCGGCACCGGATATTTGGCGGGGCGGGAATTGCGCCGCGCCGGTTGGCGGGCCCCTCCGCTCGATTCTCCGGCCGGGATGGGCCGAAGTCCCGCCGATAAATTGCCTGTCCCGCCGGCGTGGATTAAACCACCTTTTGAACGGCGGGACAAGGCGGCGTGGGCGGGCTCCGGGGTCCTGGGGGGGGGCGCGGGGCGATCTGGCCCCGGGGGGTGCCCCCACGGTGGCCTGGCCCGCGATCGGGGCCCACCGATCCGCGGGCGGGCCTGTGCCGTGGGGGCACTCTTTCCCTTCCGCCTCCGCCACGGTCTCCACCATGGCGGAGGCGGAAGAGACTCCCTCCACTGCGCATGCGTGGGAAACTGTCAGCGGCCGCTGACGTTCCCGCGCATGCGCCACCCGGGGATGTCATTTCCGCGCCAGTTGGCAGGGCAACAAAGGCCGATTCTGCCAGCTGGCGGGTCGGAAATTCCTCCGGCGTCGGCCTAGCCCCTCAATGTTGGGGCTCGGCCCCCAAAGATGCGGAGCATTCCGCACCTTTGGGGCGGCGCGATGCCCGTCTGATTGGCGCCGTTTTGGGCGCCAGTCGGCGGACATCGCGCCGTTTCGGGAGAATTTCGCCCCATTTCTTCACCAACAATCCACTGTCGAGTGCCCCAGCAGCCCATAATTCACCCATACCCACCATCACAGCTTCCGAAGTCAGATTGGCCTTCCTGAAAGTGAACCCTCGGAAGGCGACGGGCCCAGACGGGATCCCTGGTCGTGCACTCAGAGCCTGCGCGGACCAGCTGGCAGAGGCATTCACGGACATCTTTAACCTGTCCCTACTCCACTCCGAGGTCACCACCTGCTTCAAGAAGACCACCATCATACACAACGGTACCAAAGAAGAACCAAGCAACGTGCCTCAATGACTACCGACCAGTGGCCCTGACTTCAATCGTAATGAAGTGCTTTGAGAGGTTGATCATGAAGCGCATCACCTCCATACTCCCAGAACACCTTGATCCACTGCAATTCGCATACCGCTGCAACCGGTCCACATCAGACACCATTTCCCTGGCCCTACACTCATCCCTAGAGCATCTCGAAAACAAGGACTCCTACATTAGACTCCTATTTATTGACTACAGCTCCGCCTTCAACACCATAATCCCAGCCAAGCTCATATCAAAGCTCCAAAACCTAGGACTTGGCTCCCCGCTCTGCAACTGGATCCTCGATTTTCTGACCAACAGACCACAATCAGTAAGAATGAACAACAACACAATAGTCCTCAACACCGGCGCCCCGCAAGGCTGCGTACTTAGCCCCCCACTCTACTCCCTGTACACACACGACTGCGTGGCAAAACCTGGTTCCAACTCCATCTACAAGTTTGCTGACGATACGACCTTAGTGGGCCGGATCTCTAATAACGATGAGTCCGAATACAGGAGGGAGATAGAGAACCTAGTGGAGTGGTGTAGTGACAACAATCTCTCCTTCAATGCCAGCAAAACTAAAGAGCTGGTAATTGACTTCAGGAAGCAAAGTACTGTACACACCCCTGTCAGCATCAACGGGGCCGAGGTGGAGATGGTTAGCAGTTTCAAATTCCTAGGGTGCACATCTCCAAAAATCTGTCCTGGTCCACCCACGTCGACGCTACCACCAAGAAAGCACAACAGCACCTACACTTCCTCAGGAAACTAAGGAAATTCGGCATGTCCACATTAACCCTTACCAACTTTTACAGATGCACCATAGAAAGCATCCTATCTGGCTGCATCACAGCCTGGTATGGCAACTGCTCGGCCCAGGACCGCAAGAAACTTCAGAGAGTCGTGAACACCGCCCAGTCCATCACACGAACCTGCCTCCCATCCATTTTCTCCATCTACACCTCACGCTGCCTGGGGAAAGCGGGCAGTATAATCAAAGATCCGTCCCACCCGGCTTACTCACTCTTCCAACTTCTTCCATCGGGCAGGAGATACAGAAGTCTGAGAACACGCAAGAACAGACTCAAAAACAGCTTCTTCCCCACTGTCACCAGACTCCGAAATGACCCTCTTATGGACTGATTTCATTAACACTACACCCTGTATGCTTCATCCGATGCCAGTGCTTATGTAGTTACATTGTATATGTTTTGTTGCCCTATTATGTATTTTCTTTTATTCCCTTTTCTTCTCATGTATTTAATGATCTGTTGAGCTGCTCGCAGAAAAATACTTTTCACTGTACCTCGGTACACGTGACAATAAACAAATCCAATCCAATCCAATCCAATCAGTCAGAGGGTAGTGAATCTAAGGAAATTTCGATCACCAAAGACTCTGTTTCAGCAGAGTTGATGCAGGGGTAGTCGGACTAGATGTATTCAAGAAAGAGAGAAATAACTTTTTGATTTTAATGGCGAATATGGCATTGAAATGGAGGATCAGCCATGATCATATTGAATGGTGAAGCAGGCTTGAAGGGCCGAATGGCCTACTCCTGCTCCTGGTTTCTGTTTCTCATGGCCAAAGGTGGGTTTGGGGATGTTGGGGGAGGGGGAGGCAATGGCAGGCAGAGGGGAGACCAAGGGTGGAGAAGCTGGAGCCCAACATGAAATGCAGGCACAGTAGGGGGTGGAATGGGAACAGAATTACATGAATTGGACAGAGGGTTGTGCTACTGTGGCACAGGAGACAAGAGGGGAAGGTTTGCACATAGACTCATGGAGGTGAAGGAGGGGAAAGGCTTGCATATGAAGTAGGGCTTTCACAGAGAGACATGGAAGTGAGGGTGGCGAGCAGGAATACTGTGTTGTCAGCAGTCAAGAAGAAATGGGAGAGCAAAGAGAAAGAGCCATAGTCTCTGGTCTGAGGCCAAGAAGTTAGGGTTCCAAAATGAAGTTGTTCCTGGGATTAGTGCGTTTGATGGTCAGAGTGCCAGAGCGATGCCAGTCCTAGGACTCTGGGGCCATGGTACAGGGCTATGCATGGCATGTACATGATTGTCTCGCTCCAGGGAAGGGCACTGGCTGCGTGCACAGTTAGGTTAGGCACAGCTTGGTGTGCAGAGCATGGTCAAAGTCTTAATGTCACTGGCCATGGCCTTGTCTGTCTCGGTAGTGGGTGCCAGATGGGATGGGCAATGTTAGGGAAGTAATCTGCAGCCTGTAAACAGGTAAAAGGTAATATAAAGTGGGCATATGAAACTCTCCGGAGGGGTGGGCGGTTCTCCTCTGTATGTAACCATTCACACAGCCTCGAGATGGGGTGAGGTCTGCATTAGGCATTGGGACATCTACAGTTATGGGCTCAAGATGGAGGGTTGGACCACAATGACGGTGGAATCCAACATTATTGGAAGAGATCATGATCTGTATGCAGTGGGGCTCCAGGAAGATTGGAGGGACAGTAACAGAAATGGAGTGAGGATTGAAGCTGGTCTCAACGTAAAATCAAAGCAGCACCATCTTGTCAAGTTGAAGTTATGGCGCAATCCGAAATAAAAACTGGAAAAGAATCTGGATGGGAGGGGTCAGAGTCAGTGTGTGAGGATCCAGAGCTCCACTGGGGCCTCCATTTCATGGGGCCACCTCAACCTGCCTGCACTCAAAACATTGAAATAAAGTAAGAGATGAGAGAAAAGTGGAAGATCTCCTTAAGAAGGTTCCTGTTATAACCCTCAGGGAGGTCACATAATCAGGATAATTAGATTCCAGGTGACCTCCTCTGAACATGGGCGGGGTTTCCCTCTGAACTGAGAGCGGAGCTCTCTAGTATAAAAACCCCAGCCTGGGAGCAGGTTGAGAGGGAGCCCTTCCGGGAATGGAGAGTGTAATATTGTGAATAAGTAGAATCTTTGTTTTTTACCTGGTTGATCCATGGCTGCTGCTTTAGCGGATTCTACAGTTCCATTGGAGCCATTGCCATTTTTAGTGCTTTAAAAGGAGACCGCAGGAATTATGGGCTTCACAATAAAGTTGCTCCATTTCAGCATTAACACACTCAAGTGCAAAAGTTGGGAATGCAGGTAACCATTAAGGGGGAACAGCTGCTGCATTGATGGCAGACCATCAGTGAAAGTCTGTAATGTGCTTTTTTCACTAGGCATGGATCACAGGTGAGCATCTGCTCATCATTCATGTGCAAGCTAACATTAATCAGTATGCCACACCTGAGATTGGAGGAGTGAGTTTGGTACGGTGGCACATGTCATTACTGCATCCAAACCTTTTCCTATCTCTGTGGGACTGAGATGTCGGTGTCAGAGTTAGCATCTTGGTCATCTCCCTCTGTGAGTTTGCACCTCCTCTACATGGCGGTATCTGTGACAAGGCTAATACATAGGAGGAGGCAATTCAGCCCCTTGAGCCCGCTCCGCTATTCAATACGATCACGGCTGATCTCATCTCTTCCTAATTTCCATCTTCCTAACCCTTCATCCCTCTACTACTAAAAAACCTATATATTTCCTTCTTAAATTTGTTTAGGGTTCCAGCTCCACTACATTCTGAGGTAGAGAATACCAGAGATTTAAGACTCTTTAAGTGAAGTAATTCCGCCTTATTTTGGTTTTAAATTTGCCACCTCTTACCCAAAACCTATGACTTCACATTCTAGAATGCTCAATATGGGGTAACATCTGCTGTACAGCTACCCTGTCAATCCCCTTTAGCATCTTATATACTTCAATCAAACCTCCTCTTAATTCTTCTGAACTCCAGCGAATATAGGCCTAAACTGCTCAATCTCTTCAAAAGACAAGTCCTTCATCCCTGGAATCACTCGAGTGGGTCATCTCTGAACATTTATGTCCTTCCTCAAGTAAAAGGACGAAAGATATGTGCAAAACTCCAGTTGCGGTCTCACCAATGCCCTATAGATTTGCAACAACATTTCCCTACTTTTATACTCTATCCCATTCGCAATGAATGCCAAAATTCTATTCGCCTTCCTTATTACCTATTGCACCTGCATACCAACTTTCTGCAATTCATATACTAGGACACCCAGATCCCTCTGCACCGACAAACTTTCTCTCCATTTAGATAATGAGTTGCCTTTTTATTCCTTCGACAAAATCGACTTATCCACATAAAATTCTATCTGCAAAATTTTGGCTCACTCACTTAACCTGTCCATATCCTTTTATAAATTTCTTATTTCCTCATTGCAACTTATTTTCCCACCTATTTTAGTGTTGTCTGCAAATTTGGCTGTAATAGATTTATCCCTGCAACCAAGTCATTAATATAGATTGTAAATAGTTGGGCCCCAAGGACTAAACCCTGTGGCACCCCACTAGTTACAGCTTGCCATCCAGAAAAAAACCTATTTATTTCCACTCTTTGTTTTCTGTTGGTTAGCCAATCTCCTATCCAAGCTAATATATTAGCCCCTATCCCACGGGGTCTTATCTTGTATATTAATCTTTTATGCAACACCTTATCAAATGCCTACTGGAAATCCAGATACAATACATCTACAAGCCCTATCATCCAGTTTGCTTTTTACATCTTCGAAGAACTCTAGCAAATACATGATTTACCCTTCATAAAAGTTTAACATCTGTCGGGAAATTTTTGGAATCCATTTTGCGGTACGGTGGCACAGTGGTTAGCACTGCTGCCTCACATTGTCAGGAACCCGGGTTCAATTCTGACCTTGGGTGACTGTCTGTGTGGAGTCTGCACTTTCTCCCCATGTCTGCGTGGGTTTCCTCTGGTTTCCTCCCACAGTGCACAGATGTGCAGGTTAGGTGGACTAGCCATGATAAAAATTGTCCCTTAGCGGAAGGATGTGTAGGTTAGGTGGGGTTATGGAGTTACCCAATTAGGACGGGACAGTTGGCCTAGGTGGGGTGCCCTTCCAGAGGGCCGATGCAGACTCGATGGGCCGAATCACCTCCTTTTCTACGTGAAAACCATGTTGAATCTAATGGATTGTATTTTGACTTTCCAAATCTCCCATTACTGCTTCCTTAATAATAGATTCCAGGGTGGCACAGTTGCGCAGTGCTTAGTACTGCTGCCTCATAGGGCAGCACGGTGGCCTAGTGGTTAGCACAGCTGCCTCACGGCACTGAGGTCCTAGGTTCGATCCTGGCTCTGTGTTATCGTCCGTGTGAATTTTGCACATTCTCCCCGTGTCTGCATGGATTTCGCCCCCACAACCCAAAAATGTGCAGAGTAGGTGGATTGGCCACGCTAAATTGCCCCTTAATTGGAAAAAATAATTGGGTAATCTAAATTTTTTTTTTTAAAGTACTGCTGCCTCATGGTGCCGAGGGCCCGGGTTCGATCCCGGCCCCGGGTCACTGTCCATGTGAAGTTTGCATGTTCTCCCCATGTCTGCGTGTGTTTCACCCCCGCAACCCAAAGATGTGCAGGTTCGGTGGATTGGCAATGCTAAAGTGACCCTTAATTGGAAAAAACAAAATGGGTATTCTAAATTTATTTTTTAAAAATGGATTCCAAAATTTCCCAATGACAGACTTTAAACTAATTGATCTATAGTTTCCTACTTTCTGCCTTTCTCCCTTTTTAACAGGGGGGATATGTTAGCCTTTTTCTAATCCTCTGGAACGTTTCCAGAATCCAGAGAATTTTGGAATATTACAACCAATGCCTCCACTATGTTGCCACTTCCTTTAAGATCCTAGAATGTAGGCCATCAGACCCTGGGGATTTGTCTGCCTTTAATCCTAATAAAGGTTTTGTACTTTTTCCCTAGTGATGGTGATTTTTTAAGTTCCTCCTATTCCACAACCTCTGTTATTATTGGGGTGGTTCTAGTGTCCTCCACGGTGAAAACCGAGGCAAAGTATTGAATTAGTGTCTCTGCCATTTCTGTGTTCCCCATTATTAACTCCCCAATCTCATCCTCTAAGGGACCAACGTTGAATTAACTACTCTCTATTTATATACTTATATAATATTTTGGCATCCATTTTTCTATTTTGCACTAGATTTCTTTCATAATTTACCTTTGCTCTTTTGATTACTCTTTTAGTAACCCTTTGTTGGACTTAGTTTCCCAATCTTCCAACCTGCCACTGGCCTTTGCAAGATGGCATGCCTTAGTTTTTTTTCCTTTATGTTATCTTAGGGGCAGCACGGTAGCACAGTGGTTAGCACACTTGCTTCACACCTCCAGGGTCCCAGGTTCAATTCCCGGCTTGGGTCACTGTCTGTGCGGAGTCTGCACGTCCTCCCCGTGTCTGCGTGTGTTTCCTCCGGGTGCTCCGGTTTCCTCCCACAGTCCAAAGATGTGCAGGTTAGGTGGATTGGCCGTGCTAAATTGCTTTCAGTGCCAAAAAGGTTAGGTGGGGTTGCTGGGTTACGGGGATAATGTGGGCTTGGGTAGGATGCTCTTTCCAAGTGCCAGTGCCAACTCGATGGGCCAAATGGCCTCTTTCTGCACTGTAAATTCTATGATTCTATGATTTAAACTCCTTGCTTAACCATGGGTGCATGTCCCCCCTTTTGCAGTCTTTCTTCCTCTCTGGCATATTTTTTAGTGGGAAGATTTATTCCATCCTCCCAGTCACATTGCGAACAGGTTCTGGATTCAGAGTTGCACCCGGCCATGATCTTTCAGTGAATCTCGTATGCGTGCGCTCTGGGAAGTGAAAGTTGACACAACAGCACAAATGCTGCATCGGAAGACTTGGTGCATTCGATGTCACCTTTTAATGAGAAACTACAGCAGGCATTGCGATGAGCATGTGGTTGGAGATATCATTATGTTTTGTGCTTTGACACGGGCTGAGGAGACACTACTGCAACTGTCCCTTCTGGCTGCAGAGCAGTTCTCACACAGTGTTGTGTCACACGCAACAAAGGTTACAAACTTATTTAATACACACTTCCAACAAAGATTCTAACACCTCCCTCTGGTATCACACAAGGTTCCGGTAACGATCTTCAACGAGGTTGACATCATATGCATGTGAGGATCACAAAAGGAGGTGATCACAGAATGGGAGGTTAGCGCACCCTCGCAATAGGAGTGTATATATATAAATATGCACGATACCTCCAAATGACCAAACCATTCTCACTGGCATCAAGTACAAGATGTACGCAGTGATTGAACACCCATAATACAGAAGTGATATTAGTCTTTCTTAATTTTCCTAACCCTGGGTGCATCCCCGACATCTGCAGTGAAGGTGGGGGCAGCCTGCTGACTGCTATGCCCTGTTGTCTGTGATGGCCTTGGCGGATGTCAGCTGATGGCCCAAGGCCTGGAAAGCAACGGCCTGATAAGGGTCTTCTGCTCAGTGGCAGGTACACCCGTTTTGACATGAGCAGCATGAGTTGATGAGGTCACAGGCAGAGGGGATTCAGAGCATCCCAACACCCTTGGAGTGTCCTTTGTGGGTGCCCCGAGGTGTTTGGCTGACGTTCCAACTATCTGTGAGTGCCTGAAGGTCCCTCTCTAACTCCTTGAGGAGAAGGGGTACCTAATGGGAAGTCAAGATGCCCCGCCCCAATTTCACCTAGCCACTGATAGTTCCCACCAGTACCGATAGGTCCGAGCACAATCAGGCACAACCTGCTGGACCAGGGCCTTCAAGGCGATCATCACCCTTCCCATGTTTTTTTTTCTTTTATAAATTTAGAGTACCCAATTCATTTTTTCCAAGTAAGGGGGCAATTTAGCATAGCCAATCTACCTACCCTGCACATCTTTGGGCTGTGGGGGCGAAACCCACGCAAACACGGGGAGAATGCGCAAACTCCACACGGACAGTGACCCAGAGCCGGGATCGAACCTGGGACCTCGGTGCCATGAGGATGCAAGGCTAACCCTCTGCACCACCGTGCTGTCCACCCTTCCCATGTTGACTTAAAGCACACACATGTCAGACCTACGACATCAGGCAAAACATAGATGGACTCCTCCACCTTTTGCATTAGTTTTCTGAGTGAATCTCGCATTTTCTGCCTGATGTTCCACTGCCTGTCTTTGCGTTTCCAGCATTGTCTCGGCGGCCTCTTGCAGAGGCTCATTATCTCACTCAGATACAGGGGGACCTGATCTCCAGCAGTCCTCCGAGTTCCAAAAATCTGGGCTGTCACTGCCTCCGACTGCTGCAGAGATGCATCTATGATGTGCTCTCCAGGAGTTAAGCCTGAGCCTGATCTCAAGTTATGACCCACCCAGGTTTGTGTCTCTGCACTGGTTGAGGGTGCAGATGAACGCAATGATGGATCTTCTTGACTTTGTCCCTCACAATCCTCCTCTGAGGTTGGGGGCTGGGCCTTATATTGGCCATCGTGTTGTGCCTGTACCTTCTGGTGCCGTAAGAGAGGGAAGACAGTTTTAGTTCATAAGCAGGCAGAATGCAAGATTACATGAACCTCACTGTGAATATCGCAATGTGGCCCACTCATGGAGGACTCATCCTTCCGAGGTTGCTGGGGAGAAGCCAATCTCACCTTCTCCACAGGAGTGACCCCGTCCTTCCCAGCCAGCTCAGTGGCATCCTCCTTGAATCTGGTGAGCTCTGTGATGCTGGCGATCCTTCCTCCTGTCTGGGATCTCTCCCTCCAGTTGTGGGCAAGCTTGCATGAAGACAAATGGATGGAATGTGATGAGAAGAGATGGAGCAGAGGTTGTGGAGCATGCATGGCTCCTGTGTGTGTGATGAGAACCACCTACCTCTGAGAAAGTGTTGAGGATGGAGATAGTGTAGCATGATGGGGGTGATTTGAGTAGTGAAATATCAATAAGACAATCAGGGTGGATATGTGGCCCCTGCTAATACTGTGTGAGATCTCTAAACAGTGTAGCCCTTTGAGTGCACAATGCCATGATGTAAGTTTGATATGGGAGGGAGCTGAAGATTAATTTACCCTGGTGGAATGGATGAGATGATTCATTCGCTTCCTGCACTGAATTGTATTGCAGGGACAGTTATCAGCTGCACTAATCCTCTCTGCTACCAGCTCCCAGGCCAGAGAGTTGAGGCCGGTATGCTTCTTGGAGCCATCCCTTGGGTACAGCACATCCCAGTGTTCATGCCCTCCTCTGGAAGCAGCCGTCTTCTTCTTGTATTCAGCTGTCTTGATGCTATAGTATTATCATACGTAAAGCTAATGCAAGGGTTAATGAACTGTATACAGACAGCCACTAGAGGGAGCTAGTCCTATGAGTATATAAGGGATGATGCTTAGCCTTGTAGGACAGAAGATTGGAGTAGGTGGTGGCAGAAGGAGTGAGGAGTTGGCTGGAGACAGACTGAAGATAGTGAGAGACAGCAGATTGTAGTTTAAACTGATAGTGAGTTTAGATGTAGATGAGAGTAGTTTATGTGTTATTAATCGACTGTTTCTGAGAGATAAGTGTCGAATCCAGTTAGTAGTGTTAAATAAGGCAGTTTTATTTGTTAAAAAACTTGTTCTTTGATCGACACTATGCATCACAACCATCCGGGTAAAGTAAAGCAGAGAACAACACAGATGTGTCTCCTCAAGAGAGCTGGGCTGGAGAGATTGAAATGTGTGTGCTGGGATTGTGTTTAAATTTGGCACCCAGACCGTCGACCCCATTGGATAAGTGGGGCAGATGAATCAGTAGCTGACCCGCCATGTGGTTCAGAGAGATTCCCGCCGATGCATAATTAGTGGGCTTCTGAGCGTGAAATCAGGTGTGATTTCTGTCATGATATTCAGGTAAACATCATAGCACATACATACTGATGGACAGATCAACGGACCAATCAACACACACACAACACCTCAGCCAATCACAGGCAAGAGCATACACAGTACAAAACAGGGAACATGACACTTCCTGGGCATTCCAGCAGGAGACAGCTCAGGCACAGAGCTCATAGCAAGCCACTCAGACATCCACCATGTGCTGAGTGCCACTACAAGATAGTATTAGGAATAGGTCCACAGATTCTAGGGTTATGATCGAACCTCAGTAACCAGTTTACCACTGTAAATAAATGTTTGCAATAAAACTGAGTTGTACCATTCGCAACCGTGTTGGTTCGTCTGTGTAGCAGAGTACCCAACACATCATAGCACCAGGAGTAACTGTGGGACCTACCTACGGATCCTCCGGAATCTGCCATCCTGCGCCATGGACACCGTCAGCACGCCGCAGCAGCTACAAGTCACTGGAAACCTCGGCGTTAATTGGAAGCTGTTCAAACAGCGCTTCCAGCTCTTTCTGGAAGCCAACGAAAAGGAGAGCACTTCGGACACCAGAAAGATCGCCATCCTCCTCTCCACGGCAGGTCAACACGCCATCCATGTCTACACCTCCCTGGTGTTCGCGGAAGGTGAGGACAAGACGAAGTACAAGACTGTCCTTCTCAAACTCGACCAACACTTCAATGTCGAGGTTAATGAGAGTTTTGAGAGGTATCTCTTCCAGCAGCGCCTGCAGGGTAAGGATGAGCCCTTTCAATCCTTCCTTACGCATCTCCGTATCCTCATGCAGTCCTGCATTTACGACACCACCTCCGATTCCATGATTCGGGACCAGATCATTTTTGGGGTCACCTCGGGCACCCTACGCCAGCAGCTCTTAAAAATAAAAGGCCTCACCCTAGCCTCCGCAATCGAAGCCTGTGTCCTGCATGAAAACGCGACGAGCCGCTACTCTCAATTTCAGGTGGCTGAATCTGCGCAGCAGGGGTCCTACACGGCCGGATCAGTGAGGCAGGCGTCCTACGAGGCGGAACGGGTCCAGGCGACTGATTACCTCCCGGCTCGTGGCCCGGACGAGGGCGGCCATTTTGCGCGCTTTTTGAGGCCTCCCGCGTTTGTGCGCGCCAGAAACGACGTCGACACAGAGGGACGTGATGCGCAGGTGCGCTCGACGCAAGACCAAACTGCGCATGCGCAGTGGCGCAACGAACGGCATGACATCACGACGTACGGCAGCTGCAGAGCCGCACATTTAAAGCGGCAATGTCCCGCAAGAAACCGACAATGCCTCCGCTGTGGCAAGGTGGGCCACTACGCTGCCTGCTGTCGAGCAGCTCAACCTGCCAATGTTCCCCAATTCCGACAACCTCGCAGGGACGTGCGAACTATTCAGCCTCCTTACTACGAGTCGTGCCCAGACGATATCCAGACCAGTGACACAGACGACCGGGACGCCTTCCGTGTTGCGGTCATTGATGGGAACTGGATGTCTCCAGCCAGGACCCACCGGCTGTTGCAAGTAAACACTGTCAATTCGGGTGATGAATGGTGTGCCACCCTAATGGTCAACCCGAATTCGTCGCCCACCTACTAGACTGGACTTATGAGCCTGTTTGTACATTGAACTCATAATACCACTGTGTTAATATGTTTCTGTTCTTCCTTGTCATTATAGTTCGTTTTTGTCGTTCAACATTTCCCCGTTCTTTGTTTATGGTACAACCTCGTTGTTATGTCGCACCCGACATCGCCCCTTGTATATAGTTTAGCCCCATGTACATGCTGTAGATATTGCACACACACACATTCAGCTGCACTCAGTACACATCTCTATTTATAACCACATAGGCACGTGTTCTTGTACAAAAGGCGGGATGTCATGATATTCAGGTAAACATCATAGTACATACATACTGATGGACAGATCAACGGACCAATCAACACACACACAACACCACAGCCAACCACAGGCAAGAGCATACACAGTACAAAACAGGGAACACAACACTTCCTGAGCATTCCAGCAGGAGACAGCTCAGGGCACAGAGCTCATAGCAAGCCACTCAGACATCCACCATGTGCTGAGTGCCACTACAAGATAGTATTAGGAATAGGTCCACAGATTCTAGGGTTATGATCGAACCTCAGTAACCAGTTTACCACTGTAAATAAATGTTTGCAATAAAACTGCGTTGTACCATTCGCAACCGTGGTGATTCGTCTGTGTAGCAGAGTACCCAACACATCAATTTCCCCCCACAACGATCAGCGGGAAACGTGCCGCGGACCCTGCTCACCATGGCACTTAGCTTCAAAAACAGAAAATTCCACTCATTAGATCAATTATTTACCCAGTGAACCCTAGGGAAGTACTTTATTTATCCATTCTTTAATCGGCAACTTTTACAAGAATGTGTCAGAGATAGAGCTGGAGGCCATAGTGGCTACTTGCATTCCTGAACTCTGTCGTCCTCACTGGGAGTGTGGGATTGAGGGATTACCTTCTTAGTTACTAGCATAAATCAGAGAAGATATTTGGTTTCAATATAAATTTCTGTGATTTCGACCCAGGTGATTAAGTGCTCAGTCAATGTAAATAATGTGCCGTCAGAGAGAACATATTGTACTAGCATGTGTAATCGCATGACTCAGTGCCTCCCATTATTCTGTGGTTGTTTAATGGTACACAGCAGAGAATACTAAGTATTATATAGACTGGTTAGTCTTTCTGAAATAATTATTACCATGCGACCATGAAACGGAGTCATTGTTTCCTGTCCCTGCTGGTCCCCAGGATCTTTGGGTCAGATGTGTCAGCGTTTAGGCAGCTAAATATAGGTTGTGTGCATGTGTGGAATGGAAGTGAAATAAGAGTAGCTGCGTAGTCAGTGACTGAGTTTCACAGCCTTCCAACATGTGCAATTACCACAGGAAGGAAGTGATGATGTGAAAGGGGGTAGGTGGAGGGGCCGGATAGCGTGTAGAAACGACAAACTTCTCAATGCTGTGGAATGCTGAGAGCTAAAGAAGGTTCTGTTACAGACTTCTCCACAGAAGAAGATGAGAGATTGTAAAAGTATTCCCATTTTCAGTCTGACAAACTTTGACTAATTTTGACCAAGTTTTAGATTGTGGTTGCTTACTTGAATCATCTTTTCTCATTTTTTTTAACCCATTTTGCTCCTTTCAGCATTGTTTTGGTTTTTGTTGCTTGTTTTGCAATTTCAGAGTTTTCTGAGTTTTTTAAAAGCCATTTTGCAGCATTAGCAATGGAGTTTGATTTGTTTCGCAAGATGTAAATCACTCGAATTGTACTGTAAAGAATACTCCTAATCTATCCAGATTTCGCTGATCTCAGCTATTTCGAGTGCATATGTGCAGCCGACAGCCTGAAGGATTGAGAAGAGCGGGTGGGGGTAGGGCAGAACAAAGTGGAATCTGAAGTTGTAAATCAATGGATGCTTGCTCCTCGTGGCAGTCTGTGCCTCTTATGGAGGTCAGGTGTTGACACGATTCACTGGACTCTGATCTCCCCCGGGATCAAATGGTTTGCTGATATGTGGGGCTGGATCTTCCTACCCTCAGCGAACCAACAGTTACTAGGGCAGAACTTCCACCTACCCACATGCTGACCTGTTCAAGTTTCCATCCAAGAACATATTTAATTATATAGGGCAGGAAGGGCAGCACGGTGGCACAGTGGTTAGCATTGCTGCCTACAGCACTGAGGATCCAGGTTCGAATCCCGGCCCTGGGTCACTGTCCGTGTGGAGTTTGCACATTCTCCCCGTGTTTGCATGGGTTTCACCCCCACAACACAAAGATGTGCAGGGTAGGTGGATTGACCATGCTAAATTGCCCCTTAATTGGAATTTTTTAAAATAAAGAATTTAAAAGGAAGGAAAATGGGTTCTGCTGCTGCCTTTTAAAATGGTGCCGCTAATTAAACATAAGAACATAAGAACTAGGAGCTGGAGTGGGCCATCTGGCCCTTCGAGCCTGCTCCGCCTTTGAATGAGATCATGGCTGATCTTTTGTAGACTCAGCTCCACTTTCCCGCTCAGATACCATAACCCTTTATTCCTTTATTCTTCAAAAAACTATCTATCTTTATCTTGGAAACATTTAATGAAGGAGCCTCAACTGCTTCACTGTGCAGGGATTTCCATAGATTCACAACCCTTTGGGTGAAGAAGTTCCTCCTAAGCTCAGTCCTAAATCTACATCCCCCTATTTTGAGGCTATGCCCTCTAGTTCTGCTTTCACCCGCCAGTGGAAACAATCTGCCCGCATCTATCCTATCTATTCCCTTCATAATTTTATATGTTTCTATAAGATCCCCCGCCCCGCATCCTTCTAAATTCCAACGAGTACAGTCTCAGTGTACTCAACCTCTCCTCGTAATCCAATCCCCTCAGCTCTGGGATTAACCTAGTGAATCTCCTCTGCACACCCTCCAGCGCCAGTATGTCCTTTCTCAGGTAAGGAGACCAAAACTGAACACAATACTCCAGGTGTGGCCTCACTAACACCTTATACAATTGCAGCATAACCTCCCTAGTCTTAAACTCCATCCCTCTAGCAATGAAAGACAAAACTCCACTTGCCTTCTTAATCACCTGTTGCACCTGTAAACCAACTTTTTGCGACTCATGCACTAGCACACCCAGTCCCTCTGCACAGCAGCATGTTTTAATATTTTATCATTTAAATAATAATTCCTTTTGCTGTTATTCCTACCAAAATGGATAACTACACATTTGTCAACATTGTATTCCATCTGCCAGACCCTAGCCCATTCACTTAGCCTATCCAAATCCCTCTGCAGACTTCCAGCATCCTCTGCACTTTTTGCTTTAGTGTCATCTGCAAACTTGGACACATTGCACTTGGTCCCCAACTCCAAATCATCCATATAAATTGTGAACAATTGTGGGCCCAACACTGATCCCTGAGGGACACCACTAGCTACTGATTGCCAACCAGAGAAACACCCATTAATCCCCACTCTTTGCTTTCTATTAATTAACCAATCCTCTATCCGTGCTACTACTTTACCCTTAATGCCATGCATCTTTACCTTATGCAGCAACCTTTCGTGTGGTACCTGTCGTGTTATTCACCCTGGGGTAACATAGACTGCAACTGGATGCAGTTGTGCTTGAAAGTAGACTACAAACTTCGGTGTTGGTTCAATAGGCTTTATTGAACTTGTTAACAGTGCACACAGTTCGCTGTGGGTTTGACACTCTACTAATCTAAGCGTGCTTGCTATAACTAACTAGGCCAGACTAGCTCTGAGCCACGTGTAGAAGGCACTAACTGATATATACACCCTGATTGTCACTACAGTTGTCACCAGTGGAAAGAGGCAAGTGTTGATGTCTTGTGTGTTTTACAGTGGGAGACCACCTTCTCGTGTTCTGCCTGGTGATTGGTTGTGTTCTGTCCTGTGTGCTGATTGGCTGCACTGGGTGTCTGTCACTGCCTGTCTGTATCTCATTATGTGCATGAGTGCATATCATGACAGTACCTTGTCAAAAGTAAAGGGTGACATATTCTCCTGCACATGGGGCAGCTGAAAAGTGCACCTATGATTGCAGAAGGGTTTGCATCAGGGTCGTGTCTCAGGAAGAGTATCCAGGTTTTCTGACCCATTCATCAATATGTTTCTAGCATAAGTAAAATCCAACAGGGAGATGCTGCTGAGGACTGTGTATAAGAGCAAGGTGCAATCGTTATGGGTCTTTGATGAGGGAAGGGAATGTTGGATAGGCGACTGCTGAGCCAATCAGTGCAACTTCCACCATCCCAAGAACTGTTGCATTATGCAAGACGAGGTTTAATAACCTCACAAAGTTGGCCAGTTTAAGTGGGAACATTGTTCCCTTGTACAGGCTGTGACTCTTAAAATATCTGTCTTGTCATTCCCTCTTAGCATCGTTAACTTGATGAAGTGAAAATGCACTATTCACAAGGGCTGTTTTCATGAATACTACATATTGTTAAGTCTGTACCACTATCTGAAGTCACATTGTCTGCCATGTGGGACTAGTACTACGCTGGAAGGAGAGGAGGTTAAAGGGAGCGCATTCCTGCAAGCATTATAATCATGATATGGATGCCAACTCTTGCATGAAAATAAATTTGAGTGGCAACTGGTTCTTCCAACATTGTGTTATATTTTTGCAAAATAAGAGGCAATGTTTAACCAATGACAGAGAACTGCAACTGCACTGGAAGGAAGGTTTTGTAGCTTGTAAGCAGAATAGGCTGTGAAAGATGGGGAAGTAGGTCCGGATTGTAATGCACAACACTGGTTCTTCACCCTTATGTGGATCAGTGAAGTATAGACCATGAGACCAAACGATGTAGGAGCAGAGGTAGGTCATTCGGTCCATCACGTCTGCTGCATCATTCAATGAGATAATGACTGATCTGAAGTGATAATTGTCAACTCCACTTTCCTGCCTTATCCCTATAATCCTTGATTCCTTTATTGAGTAAAAACCTGTCTATCTCAGTCTTGAACATACCTAGTCACCCAACCTCTAGAGCTCTCTGCAGTAAAGAATTCCACAGATTCACTACTGTCTGAGAGAAGAAATTCCTCCTCATTTCTGTCTTATATGAGCGACCCCTTGCCCTGAGATTATGCCCTCTGGTGCTGGACCAGAGAGGAACCAGCTCAGCAACTACATGTCAAGCCTCTTGAGAATCCTATATGTCTCAATAAGGTCGCATCACAATCTTCTAAACTCCAATGAGCACAGGCCCAACTTATTCAACCTCTCGTCATAAGAAAATCACACCATACTCAGGATCAACCTAGTGAACCTTCTCTGGACTGCCTCCAATGCTATACTATCTTTCCTTAGATAAAGGGACCAAAATTTTGTTTTATTATTATTATACGTTTATGGGATGTAGGCGTCGCTGGTTAGACCAGCATTTATTGCTCATCCCTAGTCGCCCTTCTTGAACTGCTGCAGTCCTTAAGGTGTAGGTACACCCACTGTGCTGTTAGGAAGGGAGTTCCAGGATGTTGCCCCAGCAACAGTGAAGGAACGGTGACATATTTCCAAGACAGGGTGGTGAGTTACACAATGGCCAGGTTCTCATTCACCATTTCTTCAAGGAGCCACCATACCAAGTCTATTAGGCTAATCCATCTAAAAATGGTTCTTCACGATGTTTTCTATGTTGTTGCCCAATCTGTTCAAGGAGCTCTTGACTCACCCTATGGTGTGGCTTCTGTTATGTATTTGCCTGTTTGCTGTTCAGTAAAATCTTGCAGTTTGCGACTTCTCCTTTGGCGATTTTGTTTACCTGCAAGCACGTGCCAATTGTAGCCCCAAATCTTTGTCTATTCGCGATGTAAATAAACGAAAAACAATGAGTTCTTGTAGTATGCCAATTCTTTCTGCATGTGTGTCTGTGTGTGTGTGTGTGTGTGTGTGTGTGAGACACTGAAGGGGAAGAAAAGAGTTTTTTTTAAGAAGCGAGATAACGTTTGTTAAACAGAGAATGTTTCTCCCAGTTGTTACAGTCTGTCTCTTTGGTTGCTCTCAGCTCTTGCTCAGACCTGGCAACCAATCAGGGTTCCTGTTGCAGTGGTAGCTTCTTGCCCTCATCTAAACAGGAAAGAGAGGGATTATTATGTGTGTGAGAAAGAGAGAGAGATAGAGGGCCAGCAACTTCTCCTTCAATCCTCCTGACTGTCACTTGCACAACAACTACCAGCCACAGCACAAGTGCTGACTTTTTAAACATACAACTTCTCCCACCCAATGCCACCCCAAGCTAGTGTGGAGAGAAGAGAGCACTCATTAAAGAGAGAGAAAGGGGTCTTTAAAAGGGCCGCTGGAAGAGATGGGATCCCAGCATTTGGCCATAGTTAAATGTTGGGGAGAGGAGAAGTAAAGGGGTTAAATGTCAAGATTGCAGGCAATGAACTGCTTCCATACCAGACAATAATATAATGTGATGAGAGAGAGAGAACGAGAGAGAGAGAGAGAAGCCTAGTTCTTGAAAGACCACTTTCTCATCTCTCTCCCTATAACAGCGGAGGGATAGGAATGGCTTTCAAGCCTTCTTTAAGTATTGTGGGCATAACAGGGGCAACCAGAGCTGCAGCCTGTCTGACCTACCAAACACTTCCAGGTCACAGCCCTGCTGCAGCTCCGATCCTGAAACTCAATTTCACCCCCTTTCATTGAATCATAGAATCCCTACAGTGCAGAAGGAGGCCATTCGGTCCATTGAGTCTGCACTTACCATTTGGAAGACCACCCTACACAGATCCAATCCCCACCCTATCCTTGTAAACCCACCTAACCTTTGGACACTTAAGGGCAATTTATCATGGCCAATCCACCTAACCTGCACATCTTTGGACTGTGGGAGGAAACCGGAGCATCCGGAGGAAACCCATGCAGACACGGGGAGAGCGTGCAGACTCCACACAGACAGTCACATGAGGTCAGAATCAAACCCAGATCCCTGGTGCTGTGAGGCAGCAGTGCTACCCCTTTGACTGTGAGCAGCCTCTAGCTTCACAGCTGAAGGCGATTTCAAATGAAGGATTAGCCTTGTTAGTTGTGATAACACTTCACACTCCTCAACTCTCAAGTGCCTCCTTGAAAGCACAGATATCGGGTTGGATTTTCCTTTCCGGGGACTAAGTCCCTACGCCGGCAGGAAAACCGGCGCCAACGACTCTGGCGTCAACGGGCGCCCAAGGTGAGGAATTCGCCACTTACCTCCACTTTCCCGGGGGCTAGGTGGACGGCGGAAGAGTTGGTGCCGCTCCAGCCGGCGCCGAAGGGACTGCGCGTGTTTGCGCATGCACCAAAGGGCCGGCGTGATCTCGCGCATGCGTGGAACCGCAAGCGTGTTTTGGCGCAAGCGCGGGGGTTCTCTTCTCCGTGCCGGCCATGGCAGTATCCTACAGAGGCTGGCGTGGGAGGAGTGCCCCCACGGCACAGGCCCCTCACAGATCAGTGGGCCCCGATCTCGGGCCAGGCCACCGTGGGCCCCCCCCCGAGAACTGCCCCTGCCGACTTACCTGCCATGTCCTGCCGGTTCATGAGTTGAGTGATTCACGCCGGCGGGTCTGGCCAAAAACGGACCGCCCATTGGGTCCCGGAGAATTGCTGGGGGGGCCGTTGGCAACGGCCCCTGATCGGCGTGGCCTGAACCCCGCCCCCGCCCGAAAAATGGCGCCGGAGACTACGGCAGCCGGCGGCGGGGCGGGATTCGCGCTGCCCCCCCAGGGATTCTCCGACCCGGCGGGGGTTGGAGAATCCCGCTGGCCATGTCTCAGAGGATGATTCATGCACTGCATGTCCAGCAAGCTCAGATGCCTGAACAGTGTGCCCGAACTCTAGGAGCGTTAGCACCACAGAGGCAGCTGTCAACAATCACTAAAGAGCGGGGCTTCAGCACTGAGGATCCCCTTGTGGCCAAGGGTGTGGTTGAGCAGTGTTATGTTCTAGTACGTGACAATGGTTGAGTAGGCGTCCCAAAGAACATCTGGTTCTCGATGCGTCAAATTAATTATTGCATAACAAACTGTGGTTTGGAAACAAATACTGACAATCTGGAACAATCACAAACACAACTACCCATGCCGACCTCTCCTACAGACTCCCCCTAGGTTACAGTGTCACATCGTATTACTTGCCTGTCACCTAGTGGTCGGAGGTCAAGCATATTTACATTGACAATTGTTTATGCAGAGGGCAGCTGAGCACGGCCTCTAATGTTCCCGGCAGAGATCTGGGGTCTCGGGGCTCCTGATGTGGCCAGGGTGAGTGTGCAGATCAAAGTTTGCCAGCACAACTGGATTGCTGGATGGCACTCTGAGAAAAGGCAGAACAGTCATGGTAAGGGTGGGGAACGTTTGGGAGATTTGAGCATCCCGGGATGGAAGCCCTAACTGATTGTCCACCTCCCTCCTTCCCCAATTCCTTTAAAAAAAAACATGTTTGCAAGTGTGGATCTACAGAGGCTGCCCTCGCGTTGCTTGTGATAGTCAAGGCAGATAAATGCTGTAGAAGGCAGAAATGTCAATACAGGCAGGAGGCGGCACCCCATGCAGAGGGCTGCCACACACCCTGAAGACCTGCCCGTCCATCAGGCTGAGGAGGGGGTCAGAAGTGGAAGCCAGTAACAGCCCAAGGTGTACAGGCATCGTTGCTCATTACATGAGTTGATGGGCAGCATGTGCCGCAGAAGACTGTGTCTCAATATAGAGCGACAGTGCGGTATGTGTGCCACGTTCTCATGGACATGGCACCCCGTGGAGCAGGAGGACACCCTCTGCTGGTGGCTGTGAAGGTCACTGCAGTCCGAAACCTCTTGCCACTGGGTCATTCCAGGGCTCGAGCGGGGACCTGTGTGGCATGTCACAGTCATCAGCCCACAGGAGCATCTTTGAGGTGATCGGTACTCAGTATGTGTGGGCATCAGTCTATATTACCTTCAGGCCCACCAAGATGCCCCAGCTGCAGGATTTGCTGCCATCGCCGGAATGCCCCAGATCCAGGCAGCGATCGATGGCACGCATGTCGCCCTGTGAGCATCGGGGCATTAACGAGTGCCATATATTAACCGGAAGGGGTTCCACTTCCTCAATGTTCAGATTGTGTGTGACCACCACCTCAGAATCATGCATGCGTGTGCCCACTACCAGGGGGTGTGCATGACAGCTCCAGCCTGGGGCACTCCGAGACGCCAGTGTCTTCGTGGAGCACCCCAGGATTACAGATTGGTTCATGGGGGACAGAGGAGACCTGCTGAGGACATGGCTAATGAAGCTATCGTGGAGACTTTAGACTAAGGTGGAGACCTGGTTCAATGAGGCCCACGTTGTCACCCGTGCTGTCACTGAGTGGTGCTGAAACCTGGGCTGCTAAAAATGCAGTTCCAATGCCTGGACTGCTCTGGCAGTGCCTTGAAGTAGATCCCCCAGAGGGTCTGCCGCTTTGTGGTGGTCTGGTCTGCCCTCCACAATCCCACACAGTAGCGGTGCGACACAGTGGAAGAAGAGAACGCAGAGGGCTATGCAACCTCATTTGAGGAGGGGGGGGGGGCATGGCTTTGGATGGTCCGGCCTCGTCAGATGGAGATCCTTCAAGACAACAGACATGTGGTCAGTGAGAGGGAAGGATCATTTTGTCTGACATGAACAACTCACTTGCGGCAAGTCACCTGGGTCAAGGACGAATGGATCCTCACCTCTGCGGTGCAGGCCAACCTCACTGCCGGTGGCTGCTCTCTCCTCTGTCAACCCCATCATTTCCAGGGCTCGTTCCTCATTGGGGGTGTGCACTCAGATATCTGGGATTCTTCTCCCGTCTTGGCCTTTTCCTTTTATTCTGGGCTCCTGCGGGTCAAAGGGATGGCATAGTGAGCTGCATGCTTGATGGGTCAGGGGAGGTCTGTAGCAGGTGGCATGTGTGGGCACATGACATGAAGTGGTTGTGCTGGTGGGTGCCAGGGGGTTCTGAAGAAAATGCTTGAAGATCGGATGTGCGAAGTGTCAGCCAGTGGATTGGTGGGGCCGGATTGGGAATTTGAGAGGTGCCAGGCGGAACTGATGCCAGGAGGAGGGAGGTGGTAACTTATTCTTGCAGCTTGTTGGAGATCGTTGGTCTTCTTTCTACATTGGATGCTGGTCCTCCTGATCAGGCTGCCCACACTAACAGCAGCCACTGCCTCCCAGCGGCATTGCTGACCCTGCTGCTAGTCCTCCGACCTCCTCTAGGGAACAGGGTGCCCGGCCTGTCATCCACAGCTTGGAGAAGCTTTGTCAGGTCAGCATCCCCAAAGCGAGGAGCAGGTCTCCGCACTGCCATGTTTGTGTGTTGACTGGGAGTGAGAGTGAGGGAGCGTTTAAAAGCAGCTCCCCCCTTCTTAGTGACGAGTAGCTGAGGCACAAGTCAAATGAATCAGAGGCTCCAGTAATGTTGAGATTTCCGTGGGGGCTCTAATTTGGCACAAAGTGCCGCTGAATATGGGCCACGATCTCACCAATGCAGCCGACACGAAACGTCCTGCCAAATGCACCGAAAACCGGACTTAAGGTGCAATTCTCCGGCCTTGTTGCGCCCTCACTCAAGCATAAAAAGGCCGGTGAACAGTGGGAGAGGCCAAAAACGAGATCTGCGCCGGCCGCCACACAGTTTGCGATGCAACCAGCCCGCTCCTGTAGGCGAAATTGGGATCTCGCCGTAGCGTGGCGAGAAACCAAGTATCACCATTCAAGCCCAATTTCCATACAATTGATAGAGCCACCCCATATCCAACGGACCCCGTCATTCAGCGGCCTCCCCAGCAAGTGGTCACGCTGGCGCCGATTAGTACTCCTTTTGAAAAACGTGAACCTGGCGGAAGGGCTTCTGTGGGGAACCAAGGAGGTGAGTAGCCATCTTTTCTCACAGGCAAAGAGACCGGGGGCGCTGGGCTTGCCACCCCAATGCCCGGTGGGGGACCCACAGCTGTAGGGGGCAATGGGGCGGGGCAAACGATCGTGGCATCACCATGCCAACCCTTGGATCGTGAGTAACTTTTCCAGGGGCAACCCCTGTCCCTGCCCATCTGCCCAATGACCATCCGTAACCCCCACCGACTGCCGAGGCCTCTGGCTTCGTGGCTGAAGGCTATTGCTAATAGGGAATTAGCAATCGTGGCTAAGTGAGCACTTCACAGGTGCCAAGTAGATTGCTGTGGTGGGCGGGCCATGTAGCATGTGAGACTCGTTGCCCAGCAGCATCCAATCACACCTTGATGCATGGACACCATGCTTGAACACTGCAGGAAGCAAGACCACATACGAAATATCCGAACACCCAGGGGATGGGACACAGCTCTGGGGACATGTCCATGGCCAGAGGGTGGATGAACACCATGGGGAAGGGGGCATGGGGGGGATGGATGCCTGGAGAGATGGGCAAAGGATCCAGAGGTTAGCTTGCATTGCGGAAGGAAGTGACAAAGGCATCATAATGGTTGTGCAAAAAGGTACAAACTCCACTCCAGATGCTGTCATATTTTGGTTCATGCAATAATAAAAACCTGGTACTTAAAAATAATTTGAGTTACTGGGTCAGTCTAAGTTGCTGCAAGGCCAGCATTTGTTGCCCATTCCTAATACCCTTTGAGAAAGTGTTGGTGAGCCCCCTTCTTGGACCGTTGTGGTCCATGTGGTGAAGATACTCCTCCTAAAGTCCTACTGGTGTGTAGGGGGTTCCATGCGCCTTCTGTCCGAGCCCTGCTAGATGGTAGGTGTTGAGTGTTTAGAAGATGTCGTCGAAGACATCTTTGTGATCAAGCTATGAACATTTGTTCCTGGATTGCCTTCAATAAGTGGGGAGAAATGATCCAGTCAGAAATATCTTTTATTGTGTAGTTGAGGCCTCCAAACCGATTGTATGTGCCTGTATTCAATAGACAATTGTGTGGAGCCTGGAATGCCCCTTTAAATAACTTGAGTGGTCATCAGACTAAACAACCTCATTCAGAGAATAATTTCCATTGCACAGCCATATGCACAACAGCTGTCCCCTGAACTACCCCTGTTTGGCTTCACTAAATAACAATTGCCAGCCATTCCATTTCACAGCTTTTTGTGAAAACGGGCCTCGCTCGGTGTTATTACTTTGCAAGTGAATGTAGAGTTTTTCTGTTTCCTGCCCTCACGCACCAATGAAAGGGGGTCATACAAGGGTGCTGAGTTTGAGTTGTTTTTCTCAGTGTGTATCCATCACAAACCATCAGGCTTTTTTTTCTCGCTACCTCTCATCACATGGCAATAATGTGTGAAGCACTGCAATTTCCTTTGCATTGTTAGCTCAATGAAACTGTTCACACCAGGATGCTTGGCAGCTTCTGTTCGGCTGTGGACAAGTGGGCCTGTGCTGCCTTATAGAGAACCAGCCAAAGAAGAGCTGTGCACTGCAAACAGCACAAGGCCTCTTCATTTAACACCTCCGTATATTTCCTGCTATTAGTCCGACATCAAGTGTATAAGGCATGCTCTCAATTAGTCGACTGTAATTGGTTCCTGTTTACACTCTTGTGTGGACAGCACTTTCCTTTTTCTGTCTTCCCCTCCCTGACTGCTTTTCAATTACTGTTGTTTTAATGAGGATTCTAGGAGGCTGTACCTCTGTGTCATTGGTCCTGGTGTTTACATGACTACCTTCAGCTCTGGTATTCTGCGGGCAAATTTGTACACCATGTGCAAAACTGGTTTTGTGAGTTTACAGCCAGGATAAGAGCGTCAGACTAACGGTGTAAATGTCAGTAGCTTGATCAGAAACTGGAATCTACTGCAATGTGAATTAAAACAAAGATAATATAAAAAGAAGTTCTCTCTCCATAATCACCTTTCTCACCCATTTCTCAGACTCTAGTTTTCTCACTCTTTCACGTCCCTCTTTTAGTTCACACCCGTCCTTTTTCTCTTTGGCTTTTTTAACTGTACTGCAAGTATACAAATGAGTTTGTTAAAACATTGTAAGTAGATTGTGTTGTCACACACTCAGCCACTTCTGCACCTCTCCTTCATTGCATTAACAGCCTCTCGCAAGTTGCACTTATCAGCAGCCAGGATTAAACCCAGCTGCGTACACACATATCGCCATCTATTTATCTATAATATAATTCGGGGACGGCACGGTTGCACGTGGTTAGCACTTCTACTTCACAGCGCCAGTGACCTAGATTCAATTCCGGCCTCAGGTGATTGTCTTTGTGGAGTTTGCCTATTCCCCCCGTGTCTGCGTGGGTTTCCTCCGGGTGCTCAGGTTTCCTCCTACAGTCCAAAGATGTGCAGGTTAGGTGGATTGACCATGCTAAAATTGTCCTTTAGTGTCCAAAAAGATTAGGTGGGGTTACGGGGTTATGGGGATAGGGTCGGAGCGTGGGTCCAAGTAGGGTACTCTTTCCGAGGGTCGGTGCAAATTCGATGGGCTGAATGGCTTCCTTCCGCACTGTAGGGATTCAATGATTCTAACCTTTTAAAAGTTTTATATTTACTGTGCTATGTCTGAGTTTGTAGAAAATTCAGGTCATGCTATTTCTGCCATGCCTAGTTGTTACATCTGGATATAGGTTAAAGATGTTGAGGTGTGTGTTTTATAATACTTGTTTGTGCTTATCTTTCTGTCTTCAATGGCCCTGAGAAATACACCTTCAAGGGAGTGTCATGATATTCAGATAAACATCATGGTGCAAACATACATACACACTGATGGACAGATCAACGGATCAATCAATACACACACAACATCACAGCCAATCACAGGCAAGAGCATACACACTATAAAACGGGGAACACGACACTTCCCGCTCATTCCAGCAGGAGACAGCTCAGGGCACAGAGCTCACAGCAAGCCACTTAGACATTCACCATGTGCTGAGTGCTTATCCAAGATAGTGTTAGGGCTGGGTCCACAGGTTAGAGGGTAATGAACGAACCACAGTAACCAGTTTACAAATGTTGTTATTGTTAGTAATAAAACTGAGTTGTACCATCTGCAACCGTGTTGGTTCGTCTATGTAGCAGAGCACCCAACACGACAGAGAGGTGGCATACCGCCACAGCACCCTCCACATGATATTTATCTTTTCCTGGCACAATCGATTGGCATTTTGCTGCATCTCTCTCCTAATTGGCACCCCACACTTGCAGTTTGCGGGACTGATCCTTTTGAAAGAGAAAAGAGGACAGCTAAAAAGAAGAAATGAACAAAGTTTGTTTAGAAAGTTGAAAATGGGCTGCAGCCGGGGCCTCAAAATCAGTTGCTTGACTGTTCTTTCAACAGCCTGGTGTGTGGAGCCTGGATTGCCCCTTTGAAAAAACGTGACTCGTCTTCAGAGACGTTTGTGACCTCCGTGTGACAAAAAGTATTTCACTGCCAATGTTTTATTTTTGAAAGGTAGCCGCTGTTGTTAGCCAGGCAACTGCAGCGGATTCCCACAGAAAACAAAATGCTTGATCTGCTAATTTACTATTAACATCTGCGGGAGGGGGAGGGTGGGGGGGAGGTGGGGCGGAAATGGAGGGAAACGTAACAAGACAAACCATATATGAATGCTGTGGCTACAAAAGCAGGCCAGAGGTTGGGAATTCATCTCCTGTAACTCACCTGTCCACCGTCGACAAGACTCAGGTCAGGAGTGTAATGGAACACTCTCCACTTGCCTGGATGAGTGCAGCTCCAACAACACCCAAGACGTTGACTTCATCCAAGGCAATGCCGCCTGCTGATGGGTCGTCCATCTGCTGCCACTTTAAATATTTACTTCCTTCACTTGGGAAAAGTGTGTTCAAAGTGTTGAGGCTCCTTTTTATTGCTCTTTCAAAATCCATTGCTTCTCGCGCCTAGAAGGACGAAACCATGCATGCTTATGGGAACATCGTCACCTGCAAGTTCTCCTCCAAGCCACATGCCATCCTGATTTGGAACTATGTCACTGTTTCTGCACTGTCACTGGATGAATATCCCGGAACTCCCTCACTATTGTCAATGTGGATATACCTACACTACAGGGACTGCAACGGCCTTCTCAAGGGCAGTCAAGGATGGGCAAAAAATACTGGTCCAGCCACATCCAATAAATGATTTATTTTTTTAAATTCTTGAATTTTTTAAATTCAAGAAGGTGACTGATCACTACAGTCTCAGAGGCAAGTAGGGATGGCCTCTTGTCAGAAGGAATAAAATAAAACTTCTGGTGGTGTTGATTGAAAGGAGAATATCGGGGGAACAGGAGAAAGGACAAGCAAAAGGAGACAGAAGAAGAGACAGGAAAGAATAATGATAATCGCTTATTGTCACAAGTAGGCTCCAATGAAGTTACTGTGAAAAGCCCCGAGAAATAGAAAGAAAGTAAAAACAACTGAAAGAAAGAAAGTAAAAACAACAGCACAAGGAAACAGAGAAAGGTAAATCTGGCTGACTATCCCGCAACATCCCCCGAGGATGACATTGAAGATTCCCTAATATGTATGTAAATACTTACAAATAAATATGCATGCTCAAATCCATTCATAAGCATGTGTACACATGCACGCAAGCTTGTAAATGCACAAAATCACAAAGTATACTCAAACACCCACAAATATATAGATCTGAGATAAAGTTTTAATGCTGACAAGACACTTTATGCTGAGGGTGAGATGCATGAACTATTTCCTCTCGTGGGTGCTCCTGAATATGGGAAAAATCTGAAAACTGGAGCTAGGTCTGTCAAGAGTAAAATCAAGAAGAACATTTTTCACATGAAGTGGTTGAAATTTGCAATTCTGTCCCCCAAGTTAGCACAATTGCTTCACAGTTCCAGGGTCCCAGGTTCGATTCCCGGCTTGGGTCACTGTCTGTGCGGAGTCTGCACGTTCTCCCCGTGTGTGCGTGGGTTTCCTCCGGGTGCTCCGGTTTCCTCCCATAGTCCAAAGATGTGCAGGTTAGGTGGATTGACCATGCTAAATTGCCCTTAGTGTCCAAAATTGCCCTTAGTGTTGGGTAGGGTTACTGGGTTATGGGGATAGGATGGAAGTGTGGGTTTGGGTAGGGTGCTCTTTCCAAGAGCCGTTGCAAACTCGATGGGCCGAATGGCCTCCTTCTGCACTGTAAATTCTATTCTATGAAAAAAGAAGGCTGGTAGTGGGGACAATTGCAGTTTTGAAGAGTGAGATGGTTAGATTTTTGATAATAAAAATATCCAGGTATCTGAGCAAAGGAGGGTAAATTGGGTTGAGGTATGAATCAAACATGATCTCATTGAATTTAGCACGAGGTGCTGAATGGTCTCCTCCTGTTCTAATGCCCATAAAATTGAATATTTCCCTCACAGTTTTCTGCTGTGGATGGAATATTTGTGTTCTCCTAAACTGGGACCATGGGCGTCATTCTCCGCCGGCGGGAGTCTCCGTTTTGCCGGCGCCCGGGGGTTTCCCGACGGTGTGGGGCTGCCCCACAATGGGAAACCCCATTGACCGGCCGGTGTTACGGAGACTCCCGCCGGCCGGTCGGGGCAGAAATGTGGCGGGGCGGGTAGGATAATTTCGCCCAAGATCTCAGCAATCAAGGCAGTGCCAGCTGTGAGCACAAACAGGGACAAACACATCCGTTGTGGTGATGGGAAAGATGGCTGAGAGCAGTGATCTATGTGGATTGCAGCAAAAAAGCCATGACGTGTTCTACGCTGACAGACATTGCTGCAGGGGACCCAGCTTTGGGATAATAGTCACATTCTAACAGGAGATGTTTGAAAATGTTAAAGGATTAATACTGGCAACAACTACTGATCTGTTTTTTTAAATATGTACCTTTAATGTGATAGTAAGTAATACCTAGTTAAAATGGATGAAGATCAATGTTTTTATTTAACTTGTCTGTGAAGAGATGGAACACTCTCTCTTTGGCTTTTGACTCCAAAACAATTTAGTTTAGGAAAAAAAACGTTCAATTTGTTGAAACCTTTACAAATGGAAGAAAAGATGCATCCGAAAGGGGTTTACACTCTGGAATCACAGAAATTCACCATGTCCACATTGACTCTTATCAACTTTTACAGATGCACCATAGAAAGCATCCTCTCTGGCTGCATCACAGCCTGGTATGGCAACTGCTTGGCCCAAGACCGCAAGAAACTTCAGAGAGTCGTGAACACAGCCCAGTCCATCACACAAACTCGCCTCCCAACCATTGACTCTATGTACACCTCCCGCTGCCTGGGGAAAGCGGGCAGCATAATCAAAGACCCTTCCCATCCGGCTTACTCACTCTTCCAACTTCTTCCTTCGGGCAGGAGATACAAAAGCCTGAGAACACTCACAAACAGATTCAAAAACAGCTTCTTCCCCGCTGTTACCAGACTCCTAAACGATCCTCTTATGGCCTGATCTTATTAATACTACACTCCTGTTTGCTTCACCTGATGCCGGTGTCGATGTATTTACATTGTGTACCTTGTGTTGCCCTATTATGTATTTTCTTTTCATGTATGAAATGATCTGTCTGAGCTGCACGCAGAAAAATACTTATCACTGTGCCTCTGTACACGTGACAATAAACCAATCCAATCCAATCCAAGAACCCAGAGCTCGACCTGTAACAGGTATTTTGCTTTCATTTAACTGTGGTTTTGACAACTTTTGCAACATTGGCAACATGGCCAGAAAGAAGCCGACTGTTTCACTTTAGGAAATATCGCTGGAGAGCTGTTGGCATGCAGGCATGGTTTGACGGTTTGCTGCTTAAAAAGGCCTCCCCACCCCCGTCCCTGCACCCCCTCCTCACCCCGGAAGGTGCTTGTTTATTTTAGATGCCAATCAAAAAACCGGGAGATTGATACAAAAGAAAGAACAAATACATTATAGTCAGCTAGTGGGAACCTCCAGCTGAGCGTGAAAAAGGGCAAACTCCTGTACTGAGGACACACACCCCTGGGGACTTTGTGCTAAGGCTGTGTTCAGTTCTCAAAAGCTCCATCAGCACCCTGCTAACACCACCATCAAATTCAGATCTGCCATTCGCAGCTGTTCTCACTGAAAGGAAATCATCCATTTCAATCGTGTTGAATAACTGTGATGTCAGGGCAGAGTAAGAACTCCCACCACTAATGCCAGTTTCAAGTTGGCTCCAGTGAAAGCAGATTTCAGTCATATTACTCTGAATGGTCTGATTCAGATCCTGGCTGGCCCCATGCCAACTCCACACAGTAGCCAAGGGAAGAGGGAGCTGGGATAACACACAAGGCCAAGTGAAAATAGTCAAATGGTTCTCATTGCTTAAAGACGTTGAGCAGCTTTAGGAGTTGGCCCCAGCTCCCTGAACTAGAGATGGGAAATATCGGCCATGTTCCTTTGACAGATCACAATCCATGTGTCACCTGGTAAAAGTGTGCAGACTATCCCACACACCTCGCTGACCGGAAGAAAAGCCACCTAGGGGAGGTGGTAAAGTGCTGCCAGGAACTGTTGATCAATCCAAAGATGTGCAGGTTAGGTGGATTGGCCATGCAAATATCTCCCAAAAGGTTTGGTGGGGTTACGGGGATCGGGGCAGGGATTGGGCCTAGGTAGGCTGCTCCATCGGAGCAAGGGCTGGCATAGACTCGATGGGCTGAATGGCCTCCTTCTTTCCTGCAGGGATTCTATGATTCTATTCTAGGATTCAATGATTGCTCTAGCACCTCAGGAGAGCTGGAGGGAAATACTGGTGATATAATAGAGCCAGAATGAATATAATAACCTTGTGCACTGGTCAAACAGAAACTTGATGCTATAATATTGCTCAGTAATAAAATTCATTTAGGCACAATGAGCTCACCTGTTCCATTCATAACTCTAAGACTGAGAATTGTTACCTGAGCGGCTCCGTTACTGGGAGAAGCCCCACTTGTGTGCAGAATGTTCATAGAATTTACAGTGCAGAAGGAGGCTACTCGGTCCATCGAGTCTGCACCGGCCCTGGGAAAGAGCACCCCATAAGATTTCATAATCTTAAGCACTTGCAATTAAATAACATTTGTGGAGCAAGGACAGTTCTGAAGATATTCTCGGCCTAGTTCTCACCACCAGAACTTGTTGTGTTATTTCTTCGACATAAATAGATACAAAAGACCTTCAGCTTCTAAGTCAGTTGAAAGATTATTCCAGGATCAGGGCTTATCATTTATGAGGAGAGAACAACGGAACTGTACTTGTTTTCATCCTAGAAAAGAAGGCTAAGGGATGACACAAGCCTGTTTTTTTTATCTGCTTAGAAAAATATAAATGATGTAAAAATTGAGCTCTTTAATTCAGAATGTGAGTGCAGTGTTGGAGGTCACTGAATCAAAGTTAACAGGTTAAATATTGGAAACGTCTTCCCACACAAATTTACTAATGACAGAAAACCAATTGGTGTAAATGTACTTGTAAAAAGAGAGCTGCTTAAATATCTGTGAGAGAAAGGAATGCGGTGTTTATATGTTGGTGGCAGAGGGTGCAGAACAGTCTTGCGTTAAATTATGGGGACTTGGGAATTAGTAGCTAGTCTTGAGTTTTGCTTGGCTACTTTCTGTGATCCAGAATAATTTATGCGGTTCATTACTCCAGAAGCATGGTGGGCATGATCGAACGGCCACACTGCTGAAAGGCAGTGAGCCATGGTGCAACGTGGCCGATAGGTGCCAAAGATCCCACTCCCAGGATCTACCCGGCTCGCAACACCTCATGAGATCTAAAGTGCTCTCGCGAGACGTTGCGATATAAATCTTGCCATTTTGGGCGGGATCAATTTTTGGCAACTCTGCATATTAGAGCGAGACAGCTACTCGCACTGTAAAATGCAGTTTCCTGAGGCCTCTGAGACGTTGGGATCGATCCGCGTTGTCTCGGAGACTTCGGTGAGCGCCATTCAGTACTGGTCTCCACAAATGGGGCAAGGCGGAACAGCACTCATGGAGGTCACCCAGGGGATTGGAGTCCCCTTTTGCATGCCCTTTTGGCAGGGTGATACCCTGGCTCTCTAACAGTGCCATATGGGTGTCTTCCTGGCACTGCCAAGGTGCTCAGTGGCACTGCCAGCTGTCAAGGGCACTTCCAGGTCACCAGGTAGGCACTGCCAAGGTGTCAAGTTGGCATTTTTCATGTGGTGATGATCAGGCCGGGAATGGCCTGCGTGGGTGTTGACGAGGCTCCGGGGGGAGGGGGGGGGCAGGGAATGCCTCATAGTGAGTTGGGGCTTGAGGGGAGGTCAGGGGTCGCATCAGGGGGCTCCGGTGAGCAGAGATCCTCAGTGCAGAGAACGGTGCTTGGGCGTGCGTTCCCCGCTGAGGCCCCCTATCTAACCTGAGTGCCGTTCAATAGCGTTGTGTTTCTCAGTGCTGCGAGCGCCGGGAAACACATGGCTAAACCCGTTCGCTATGGGACCTTGTTTCCATTCAGTCAATTTAGTATGTGGAAGGAGACTGATTTTTGTTTATTCATTTTGAGATTTGGGTATCATTGGCTGGGTCAGTATGAAAATCGCTTATTGTCACAAGTAGGCTTCAAATGAAGTTACTGTGAAAGCCTAGTCACCACATTCCGGCGCCTGTTCGGGGAGGCTGTTACGGGAATCGAACCGTGCTGCTGGTCTGCCTTGGTCTGCTTTCAAAGCCAGCGATTTAGCCCAGTGTGCTAAACAGCCCCGCTTGCCCATCCCAAATGCCCTTGACAAGGTGGTAGTGAGCAGCCTTCTTTAACCACTGCAGTCCATATGGTGTAGGTACATCCACAGTGCTATGAGGGAGGCAGTTCTAGGAGTTAGACCCAGTGACAGTGAAGGAACAGCAATATATTTTCAAGTCAGGATGGTGAGTGACTTGAAGCGGAACTTACTGGTGGTGGCATTCAATGTGTTTGCTGCCCTTGTCCTTCTAGATTGTTGTGTTAAGCACAGTAAGATAACACGGGCTGCAACTGGATGCAGCTTTACCTGAGAGATACTCCACATCTTGAAGTTAGTTCAATATGATTTATTGAACCTGTCACACAGTTAGCTCAATCCTCTGTGAGTTCGACTCTCTGCTAACCTGTGATTAATCTGTGTGACTGAACCAGATTGGCTCTTAGCCACGTGCTGTAGGAGTTATATGATATGTACACCCTGACTCACACTGTAGATGTCACCAGTGGAAAGAGGCGGAATGTGAGTGCCTCATGCCATTTATAGTGGGAAATCACCCCCAAGTGTTCTACCTGCTGATTGGTTATGTCCTGTTCTCTGTATTCATTAGCTGCCTGTTTGTATCTCATTATGTGCATGTCTGCATATCATGACATAGATGGTAAAGACTATAGGCTGGATTCTCCGCACCCCAATGTCAAAATTGCGTTTGAGGACGGGGCGGAGAATCCAGTTTCCGGCACAAAATCAGGACCGGCACCGGTTCCGTGATTCTCCGCCCCCTGAAAAGCAGCGTACTCAGGGAGTACGCAGCACCGATTATCCACCACCTCAGGCCATTGCCTGAGACCCGCCCCGCTATTCTCCGTCCCCGACCGGCCGAATTCCCGACGGAGTGGACCGCTCATGGTCCCATCATCCGTGATACCCGCGTGGCGGCTGCGGACTTAGTCCGGTACCGCCACGGTCGGGGAGGGCCAATTGTAGGGCAGCTGGGGCCTCATTCGGGACTCGGGTTCTTTTATGCGTGCGATCCGGGGCAGGCGAGCGGCTGATCGGGGGCACTATTTCCACGGCCCAGGTCCGCAGGCTGAGTCCGCCATGGAGCACGGCACGGCCGCTGGCGTGCACATGTGCGGCCTCTGACCCGGAAGTGCGGGGGGGGCCCGTATCGGCTGCTGGAGCTGCGAGCTCCAGCACAGCTGCCTGCTAGCCCCCTGCAAGATGGTGAATCTGTGGCCTTTTGACGGCAGTTTTCCTGGCATAAAAGACCACAGTTTTCACGACGGCATGGGGACATAGTCCAGAAAACGGAAAATCCAGCCCCATGGGTTTGGAATGTGCTGTCTAAGGAGCCTTGATGAGTTCCTGCAGTGCATATTGTAGATTGTGCACTGTGCATTAGTGGTGGAGGGAACGGCTGTTTGTGGCCAATCAAGTTTTTTAAATTAGTTCATTGGATGTGGGTGTCCAGAATTTGTTGGACCATCCCTGCGCGCATTTAAGAGTCAACCTTATGCTGTGGATCTGGAGTCACATGTCGGCAGACCAGATAAGGGCGTCAGATTTCCTTCCCTAAAGGACATTAGTGAACCAGATAGGTATTTATGACAATTGACAATGGTTTCATGGTCATCCTTAGACTTTTAAATCCATCTTTTTTTTATTGAATTCAAATTTCACCATCTGCCAGTTTCTATTATCCCATTTGAAGACCTTTGGCAAACAATTTTCTACATTGCTGTCTTTACCTGAAATCTGAGTAAATGGCCTCCTTGCGCAGCTCTGTAATTCACCACAGGATACTCCTCAGGTTAGTGTTCTCAGCCCAATCCTCTTCAGCTGCTTCTCCAA
Organism: Scyliorhinus torazame; assembly: GCF_047496885.1. Classification (NCBI taxonomy): domain Eukaryota; kingdom Metazoa; phylum Chordata; class Chondrichthyes; order Carcharhiniformes; family Scyliorhinidae; genus Scyliorhinus; species Scyliorhinus torazame. The sequence continues at coordinate 247,180,831 of NC_092711.1, forward strand.
TAACCTTCCTTCCATCATGAGGCCAGAGCTGGGGATAATTGCACAATGTTCAGCACCATTCACAACTCATCAAATACTGAAGCAGCCCATGCTCAAATGCAGCAAGACCTTTCAATATCCAGACTCGGGTTGACAAATCGTATTCATGCACACAAGTGCGAGGTAATGATCACCTCCAACAAAAGAGAATCTCACTATCGCCCCTTGACATTAAATACCAGTACCACAACTGAATCCTTCACTATCAACATCCGGAGGGTTACCAGCCGAACAGGTGCCGTAGTGTGGCAACTACCATTGACCAGAAACTGAACTGGACTAACCATATAAATAGAGCCAATCAAAGGTTATGAATCCTGCAATGAATCACTCACCTCCTGACTCCCCAAAACCTATCCACAAGGCAAAAGTCAGGAGTGTGATGGAATACTCTACACTTGGATGGATGAGTGCAGCTGCAACAACACTCAAGAAGCTCAACACCATCCAGGACAAACAACCCATTTGATTGCTACCCCTTCCACAAACATTCAATGTCTTCACCATTGACAAGAAGTGGCAGCCTTGTGCACCATCTACAAGAATCACTGCAGGAACTCGCCAAGGTTAGTTAAGCAGCACTTTCAAAACACACGTCCACTCCCATCTAGAAGGACAAGGGCAGCTGATAATAATAATAATCTTTATTAGTGTCACAAGTAGGCTTACATTATCACTGCAATAAAGTTAATGTGAAAATCCCCTAGTTGCCACACTACAATGCCTATTCGGGTACGCTGAGGGAGAATTCAGAATGCACAATTCACCTAACTAGCATGTCTTTCTGGATTTGTCGGAGGAAACTGGAACACCTGTAAGAAACCCACGCAGACACGGGGAGAACATGCAGAGACCCAGCCAGGATTCGAATCGGGTCCGTGGTGCTGTGAAGCAACAGTGCTAACCACTGTGCTACCGGGATACTTGGGAACACCATCACCTGGAGGTTACCCTCAAAATCACTCACCACCCTGACTTGGAAATATATCATTGCTCCTTCACTGTCGCTGGGTCATAGTCCTGGAACTACCTCCCTAACAGCACTGCGGGCATACTTACACTTCAGGGACTGCAGCGGTTCAAGAAGAGATCTCATCACTACCTTCTCAAGGGTAGCTAGGATTGGACAATAGATTCTGGCCTAGCCAGTGACACCCACATCCCATAAATTGATAAAAAATGTACATATGAGTATCGTCCAGGATCTTTTTCACAAATCCCCTCCCTGCACTTGTTGAGAAGTGCCAGGTTTTCACTTAGTGTCATTGCCACCTTCTCCGTTGAGATCGGGTACTTATCAGATGGTTAATGATGGGATAAGCAGCATGGTGTCTCCTGCGAGTTGCCACTACAAATCTGTTAACGGGGAGCTGAGACATCACTGAACTGTGACATTTTCATTCACATCCGTAGAATAATCTACCTTCATTGCTATCACCAAGGGATGAATTCCTCAGTCGGTGAGGGTTCAGTAATTTAAAGTGCAAGGTCTCCAATTCTGTCAGGCTTTGTGACTAATCCTATGCTGTAAGCAGAGCACTGCACTATATATTTAGCAAGGGAACAAATCAATCAGTGATTAAGCAGAGTGTATGAAACAAAGCAGGTGGATTATTGGTCTCCTTTGGGAACTCCCATGCAAAGAAGTTTCTGTATATAAAGAAGGAATATGACATTGGATACACAAACCTTGGATCAACAATTACCAGAAAGCTGTCCCTTGATGCTCAAATCAGCACCAGGATTGCCAAGGCCACAGCTGTCATGTCTACAGTTGTGTAGTCGAGTGTGGACCAACAGCAAAGTAACCAGAAATACAAAGCTCCATGTGTACCAGGCTGGGGTTCCCAGCACTCTTTTTATTCGTCGCAAAGCATGGACAACTTATCCAAATCAAGAAAAGACGTTGAACAGCTTTCACTGCCTCAGATGGAAATTGGAAACCACAAATAAAAACGGGAAATGTTGGATGTACTTCTCTGTGAAGAGACAGAGTTACTGTTTCGAGTCCATTTCTACAGAAAATTGGGTATTTCCTAGCAAGACAGAGATCTCCTGGAGGTACCTCAGCGCGCAGGACTCCCCTGCATACCACCCCTCTTGAATCGCCTGCGACTCGGTTAGCTGGGTCATGTGAGCCAAATGGATGAGGCCTTCATCCCCAAAGTAATGCTATATGGTTAGTTTGCTATTGGCACTTGACCAACAGGTTGCCCACGTCTGTGATACAGGAATATCTGTAAGCAAGACCTCAAGTTAGCCGGGATACATGGGAAAACCTTGCTACTGAGCCAAGCAATTAGGGAAGGCATGCAAAAGACAAAAGAAATGAGCAAAATGAGATCTCACCGGAAGGAAAAGACATCTGTCAACCTTGGGCCAACACTATTCATCTGTGCCAGCTGACACTCACAAATCGGCCACTACAGTCACACCAGATGGTGTGCATTCCAGAAGTGACATGCATCCCAGGTGCAGTCCATCGTCTCGCCAGACAGATGCATGCCATCATCTGATTAGACGAGCAGCACAGGCTGGAAAATTATCACCAACGTATATTAGGTTTGTGCAGTAAAGATAGAGATGTTGATTTTATCCCAAAGGCATTCACTCATGCGCCAAAATCAACAGGAAAGAATCCAATACTTTCAGATGGGTTCTCCTCAATAACAAGTGAGGATGGAAATCCAGCCCGTCATTTTCCAAGATGGAATATTTCTCCACATATTAACACTTGCTAAGTGTTCCCAATGATTAAGTAGGCTGGTACACCATCTGACGAGGGTAGGCCCAGGTCTTAACCCCGCTCTGTGCTGAATAAACTGATCTCAGGTGGGATTGTGGCAAAGTTAAAAGAGTTGGATTCAGTGCCTTTTGTGTTCAGCAGGAGGAGAAAAATCATGCATAGCTCCAGATATTTAGTCAATGTGATGACCCCTGCAATGACAGGTGAAGACAGCGTTGGGCTTGCTGATTTTCACTCCACAGTTGAAGTGCCTGCTGGCATTCACGTCTAGAGCCCAAAAATCAAGATGCAGAGTTGCACACATGGAACTGTAGTCGTCTATGAGTCAGCACTTTCAGAATAGGAGAGGGGGTAAAAACAGCGATGTCAGTTCAGGCCCGAAATAAGATCATAATGACTGCCTTTGACCTGTCTGATGGTATTGTCGTCCTACTACCATTCTGGGCAGTTGGACACTTGTATTGTGAACAGGTTTCTGTTCCTGCCATTGTAGAAGAGCTGTTGGGTGGTAAATGAACAGCCTGTGATTGCCTTTTTATGATTCTCCCCTCTTCCTGTGAGAGCCCATCTTGTTTCTACTCTCCTGAAGTCAGGAATTCAATATATGGCTAAACTCTCAGATTCAAGAAGCTTTGTGCTGGAGCAGCTTATGGGGAATATTAATCATTGCCATTTAGCTTCATCCCACCAGTTGAGGTGCCATCTTAGGCTGTAACCTAAGACAGATAATGTGGTGATATACATCACTGTAAGTACACAAAGGGTTAATGTACATACACGACACCTAGCTAGACACTAGAGGGAACACCAGAGACATGACACACAGGTAGTCAACCAATAGGTCAGTAAGATAGGACACGACCAATGGGCAGTCACGATACACACAGAGGTGACACTACCACAGGAGGGCATTACACCAACCCATATAAAAGGACACATCGCACATGCTCAATCTCTTTCCAGTGGAGACATTCAGTGAGTACAGACACAGGGTTGATTGAACATCACTCCCACCACGTGAATTGTAGCAGACTGGTTCGTCAGTCTGAGTAGCTATAGAAGGATTAACAGTAGCGTCGAATCCAAGTAGGAGAATTGTTAATAGTTTAATAAACATGTTAAAGCTATCTCCAAGTCTGAACCTTCCTTTGTCAGAGTGCACATCAAGGAAGCAGCTTATGCTACGACAAGAGCCTAACAAAACAGGTAACAAAAAGCCTGGTCAAGGAAGGAAGTTGAAACAGACATTTCAAAGGGGAGGCAATGAAGTGGAAAGGTTTAGAGAGGGACTTCGAGAGCTTGAGTCGTGGGCAACTGAAGGTTAAGGACACCATTGGTGACGTGATTAAAATCGGGTTTGCGTCACAGGTCAGAATTGAAAGAACGCAAAGCTCTTTGAAGGGCTGGAGAGCTTTAGAGAGTACAAGGGCATTTCCTGTTGATTCCCTTACTTCCCATTTCTTTTAATTTATGGTTATAGAATCATAGAATTTACATTTCAGGAGGAGGCCATTGGCCCATTGATTCTGCACCGGCCCTTGGAAAGGGCACCCTACTTAAGCCCATGCCTCCACCCTATCCCCATAAGCCGACCTAATCTTTTGGGAAATAAGGGACAATTTAGCATGGCCAATCTACCCAACCTGCATATCTTTGGACTGTGAGAGGAAACCGGAGTACTTGGAGGTAACCCACGCAGATACGGGGAGAAAGTGCAAACTCCACACAGACAGTCACCTGAAGCTGGAATTGAGCCCGGATCCCTGGAGCTGTGAGCCAGTAGTGCTAACCACTGTGCCACCGTGCCGCCCACCATTTTGATCCATGGACATTTAATGGACATGTACTTTTAAGTCGAGCAGAGGAAGTGAAGAACTCAAAAGTTGCAAAGTAATGCACTGTGCTATTGGAGATATAGACCGGGATTCTCCAACCCCGCGCCTGGTCGAAGAATCCCCGGGGGGATGCGTGAATCACACCCCGACGCCGGCTTACCTATTCTCCAGCGTCAATTCCCGGGCGTCAGCGGGATCACCGCCGCGTTGGTCGGGGGCCGTTGAAAGCGGCCCCCCTGCCGATTCTCCGGGGGCCGACGGGCCGAGTCCCTTCGGCGTGGGTTACTTAGGTCCCACACGGCAGGACCTGGAAGGTGTGTCTGCAGGGGCCATCCTGGAGGGGGGAGCGGGGGGATCCAACCCTGGGGGGGCGGCTCCCACGGTGGCCTGGCCCAAGGTCGGGCCCTACCAATCGGCGGGTGAGCTGGTTCTGTGGAGCCTATGTTTCTCTGCGCCGGGCCCCTGTCGGGCTCCGCCATATTTCCCGAGGGCTGACGCGGAGACGGGAACCCACAAGTATGCGTGGAACCATGCCGGCTATAGCGGGCATGCACGATCTCACGTCGGCCGTTCCGCGCCAACTGGAGCTGCGGGAACAACCAGCACCGACCTAGCCCCCTAGAAATGGAGCATTCCTCAATATAGGGGACCATTGACGTCGGAGTGGTTAGCGCCGCCTTTCACACCGGCGTCAGAACTTGGCCCCGCGGGATTGGAGAATCCTGGCAATAGACTTTTGAACAGCAGAACCTAGACGTTTTGGCACTTGAGAGATCAGAGGGATTCAGTTCGGTTAGTTGGCTGGTGGTCAATGAATTGGCAAAAGGCCTTATTCTGTCCGGTGATGGGCAGTGATTGGGTCCTACCCGAGTGGGATGGTTTTCAGATGATGCAGGAAGTGACAATTGGATCCTGATCGCTGAGAGGAGCAACTGAGAGTGTCTGTCTGTCTGTCTGCCTGTCTCTCTCACTCCAGAAATACAGCCAATCTGCTGTCTCTAAACCTGAAGAGATGTTTTTGAGACCTGTATGAGTCGGCAGTGAAAACCACTTCAAACACTAACCTCCAACTGAAGGTTTAAATTGAAGAAAGGTGTACTGGACGGCAACCTTCTGAAACACAGACTCTTAACCTTTTGCTTTCTTCATTATTTTTACACCCCATCTTTCCCCTCTGTGTTTGTTTGTCTGTCTTGTGTGCGCCTGCAGAGGATGGGAGCAAGTTAAAGGGTGGGATTAGGAGTTAGATAATAGTTAACCAGTTGTATTTGCTGTCTATTTAATGAGAGTTATTGTTATTCATAAAAATTAAAAAGGGTGGCACGGTCACACAGTGACTAGCACTGTTGCTTCACGGCGCCAGAGTCCCAGGTTCGATTCCCGGATTGGGTCACTGTCTGTGGAGTCTGCAAGTTCTCCCCGTGTCGGCGTGGGTTTCCTCCGGGTGCTCCAGTTTCCTCCCACAAGTCCCGAAAGACGTGCTGTTAGGTAATTTGGACACTCTGAATTCTCCCTCCGTTTACCCGAACAGGCGCCGGAATGTGGCAACTAGGGGATTACTTCTCTCAAAGGGTCGTGAATCTTGTGGAATTCACTACCCGAGAGTGCAATGGCTGCTGGAACTTTGAGTAAATTTAAGGAAGAGATAGACAGATTTTAATTTAGAATGGATTGAAAAGTTATGGAGAAAGGGCAGGAAAGTGGAGTTGAGGCCGAGGGGAGATCAGCCTTAATCGTATTGAATGGCGGAGCGGGCCGGAGGGGCTGAATTGCCAACTCCTGCTCCTTGTTCTTGGGCAGGATTTACCAACCAACCCGCAGCGTGTTTTTTGGCGGCGGAGGCGTCCCGCCAGCGGGATTTCCTGGTCCCGCTGTTGTCAATGGGATTTCCTGTTGGCTGCACCCCTTGTCGGGGGTGGGACCGGATTATCCCGCTGGCGTGAACAGCCGGTAAATTCAGCTGCTTATGTTTTTATGACTCAGCTTTTCAGGATCATGTGTTACAACTTTGACAGTGTTGAATCCTTTTCCGTCCAGGTCTTGATTTGCCTTGCAGGCATTGGTAAAGTCTCGAAAAATATTCCAGAGCTGGCAAGGCAAGGGAGCCAAGCTTGTGGGCAGTGTGAAGCGACTCAAGGCGTTAGCTATTCGCATTCCTGGGTGGTGCTGTAAGTGATAGAACATAGAACATAGAACATTACAGCGCAGTGCAGGCCCTTCAGCCCTCGATGTTGTGCCGACCTGTGAAACCACTCTAAAGCCCATTTACACTATTCCCTTATCGTCCATATGTCTATCCAATGACCATTTGAATACCCTTAGTGTTGGCGAGTCCACTACTGTTGCAGGCAGGGCATTCCACACCCTTACTACTCTCTGAGTAAAGAACCTACCTCTGATGTCTGTCATATCTATCTCCCCTCAATTTAAAGCTATGTCCCCTCGTGCTAGATATCACCATCCGAGGAAAAAGGCTCTCACTGTCCACCCTATCCAATCCTCTGATCATCTTGTATTAATTAAGTCACCTCTTAACCTTTTTCTCTCTAACGAAAACAGCCTCAAATCCCTCAGCCGTTCCTCATAAGATCTTCCCTCCATACCAGGCAACATTCTGGTAAATCTCCTCTGCACCCTTTCCAATGCTTCCACATCCTTCCTATAATGCGGTGACCAGAATTGCACGCAATACTCAAAATGCGGCCGTACCAGAGTTTTGTACAGCTGCAACACGACCTCATGGCTCCGAAACTCAATCCCTCTACCAATAAAAGCTAACACATCGTACGCCTTCTTAACAACCCTCTCAACCTGAGTGGCAACTTTCAGGGATCTATGTACATGGACACCGAGATCTCTCTGCTCATCCACACTACCAAGAATCTTACCATTAGCCCAATACTCTGTCTTCCTGTTCTTCCTTCCAAAATGAATCACCCCACACTTTTCTGCATTAAACTCCATTTGCCACCTCTCAGCCCAGCGCTGCAGCTTATCTATGTCCCTCTGTAACTTGTAACATCCTTCCGCACTGTCCACAACTCCACCGACTTTAGTGTCATCTGCAAATTTACTCACCCATCCTTCTACGCCCTCCTCCAGGTCATTTATAAAAATTACAAACAGCAGTGGCCCCAAAACAGATCCTTGTGGTACACCACTAGTAACTGGACTCCAGTCTGAACACTTCCCATCAACCACCACCCTTTGTCTTCTTCCAGCTAGCCAATTTCTGATCCAAACTGCTAAATCTCCCTGAATCCCATGCTTCCGTATTTTCTGCAGTAGCCTACCGTGGGGAACCTTATCAAACGCTTTACTGAAATCCATATACACCACATCAACTGCTTTACCCTCATCCACCTGATATTCATAAGCTGCGAGTAACGGGGCCCGACACTGCAGAGGCAATAAGGAGAATTGCCTTATCCGCTTTATAAAGTCCCAGTAAAGGTTGTAGTCGGTCACTATTACGAAACGGCTGCGATAGACGGACTGTTGAATCTTTTTTACAGCAAACACAATTGCCAAGCCCTCCTTCTCGGTCTGAGAATACCTCTGCTCAGTATCTGGGAGAGTCCTGGATGTGTAGGCAATGGGCCTTTCTGTCCCGTCTTTTCAGCAGTGTGAAAGTACTGCCCAACCCCATAAGGGGAAGCATCCCATGTCAGGATGAGATTGTTTTGGGATCGATATGGTCCAATAAATTGGACGACAGCAGCTCTTGTTTTACTTTCTCGAAGGCGCTTACCAAGACCATTTTTGTTACTTTCTCAGTAGTCAGCAAAGAGGCCAAATTCCGAACAAATTTCCCATAATAATTTAATAATCCCAGGAAGGATTTCAATTCCGTGGTATTCCTTGGATGTTGGTGCTTCCCTGATGGCCTTCACCTTGTTCCCCCACTGGATGTAGCCCTTTTGTATCCAGCCCAAATAGGGCACTTTGCTCGCTTGGAAAACACATTTTTCTCTTTTCAGGTGTACCCCAGCTTTTGAAAATCACCGCAAGACCCCTTCTAGATTTGCCAGATGCTTCGGCCTGAAGTCGCTGACCAGAACGTTATCCAAGTACACCATCACTTTTGGTAATCTTTGAAGTATGTTCTCCATGATCCATTTTAATATCACACATGCAGGCGAGACCCCAAAAGGCAAGCGAGTATACTCATATAGGCCCTTGTATGTGTTGATCGTAACATACTTGCAGGAAGGGTGACATGGAAGCATAGTGGTTAGTTCTGTTGCTTCACAGCGCCAACGACCTGGGTTTCATTCACGGCTTGGGTTGCTGTCTGTGCAGAGCCTGCACGTTCTCCACGTGTCTGCGTGGGTTTCCTCAGGGTGCTCCAGTTTCCTCCCACAAGTCCCGAAAGACGTGCTTGTTAGGTGAATTGGATATTCTGAATTCTCCCTCTGTGTACCCGAACAGGCGCCGGAGTGTGGCGACTAGGGGTCTTCACAGTAACTTCATTGCAGTGTTAATAAAGATTATTATTATTACTAAATCGAAGTTGAAGATAGGCATGGCTCATATCTAACATAGTGAATGTCTGTCCAGCTTGGCGTATAGGTCTTCTATTCACAACATGGGGTACCTATCGAGCTTGGAAACCCGATTGACCGCAAGGTTATAATCTCCACAGAAGCAGACTGATTTGTCCAATTTAGGGGTGGGGACGACAGAGGGTGCTCACTCTACGAATTGCACAGGTCCTATTATAGCTAGATTTTCCAGGTGCCCAAGCTCGGTATTGTTCTGAAATATTTAGGCGTAGCATTGGGGTCAACATAAATGTTGGTTCTGGCTCCTTTTACAATTCCAAGGCCCTCCTGAAAGACTTCAGGGTATTTGCTGATGACTTCATACAGTCCTCCTTTGCCCAGCCAGTTCTCAAGCCAATTTAGCCTGACTCATTGGAGCCAATCTCTAATCATAAGATGCGATCCCTGCCCCTGCACAACAATGAGTTGAAGTCAGGCTGACTACTGCCTGTAGGTCACTGGGGTCATTGTAGTGCCCTTAATCTGCAAAGGTTTCCCCATGCAGGTGTCTAGCCTGGCCCTTGTGTCTTCTAAACTCAAGGGTTGGACACTAGTTTGGAGGCAATCAAATGTCTGCACCTATAGGAGAGAGACTGCAACTCTCATAGCCACCTCCATTTTCAATGGTGACCATTTACCAGCAGTCACACCAGTATTGGGGTGATCTTGGTCGTGATGATATGGTTTAGTTGCATAGTCACTCCATCTGGGAATGGGTATATCTGTATGGTATGGGCGTGTGCTGGCCTACGCTTCTTCTCTGAGCCTGTTCCTATAGTTTTGCCTTGGCTGTGCCCCTTACAGGGCTTACAATAGTCCATTTTTTGACATCTGCAACCTTCCAGAATGAGTTGCTGAGCATCTTTAGGATGGTCAGAATATTTCCTTGACAGCCAGGGTGTTGCTTCAGTTTGGTGATGGACACTTTACACAGGTGCCTTTGATTGAGGATTGGTGACTTTTACACGAGACCCCTCCCCCTAACGTGAGGCCATTGCTGTCTTGTATCTCCTGAGCCCCCTTTTCAGCATTTTCCAGTGACACAGCTATTTCAATGGCTTTTTAAAAATCCAGATTGGGTGCTGTCAGTAACTTATTTTGAGTTGTCACATTGGTTATTCCGCACACCAATCTGTCTCACAACATTTTGGTGAGGGTTGGGACGAATTAACAACGTTCTTCCAGTTTCCGCAATCTGGTCAAAAATCCAGCGGCAGGTTCCTCCGGGGTTCTTCTTGCTGTGTTAAAGCAGTATCTCTGGAGGATGATAGAGGGCTTTGGGTCATAATGATTTTACACCAGGTCCACTAGTTCATAAAAAGTCTTCGAGCTGGGGCTTCTGGATAGGTCAGGCTTTTTAATCCCGCTAAATGTTGGGACCCCGCATGCTGTAAACCCCAGCTGTACATTTCCGATTGGGCGAGCTTCAGCCCGCTGAATAGCGGAATTCATATTCCATGAAGCGCAAGGGAGATCGATTGATGATGCTCCATGTCCTTCATGGCCACCATAACACTGTCTTTCTTGCAGCCCTTTGCTGCCTGACTGACTTGAGCAGCAACAATTCCCTTTATAAAAAGCTTGCCTCCAGTGTTAGCTGTTAATCAACCTGACCAACCCTCCCCAAAGTGGAATTCACCAGCCTAACTTGGCAACAACCCCTGCTGAGTTCAAATGAACAGAGTTGATGTAGCAGTATTAAGTGTGAACAATTACTGGAATGTCAAACTAACTTTCATTGACTCCAGTCCAGTCTGAAACCTATTGTAAATCTGCCAGCCTTGTTGACCTGTGAAGTTTATGTCGACAACCAAGTTTAGCTCAATAGTATCATTTTAAAGATACACATCAGAAGCATACACTATACATAGTGACGTAGTCTGAAATTCCAAAATGAAATTGCACTTTGGGCCGCTGTGCTACTTTACATAAGAGCAAATGGTTGGTAGCAGAAACGTTGATAATATTAAGAAGAGATAGCAGAAGGCTAAGGGCTACCGGTCGCTAAAGTGAATAGAGAAAGTAGGTGAACCAGCAGTAACAAAAATAACTTATTTCTAAGTAAATTTGTGGCGGGTTTTGCAGGGAATTTCCCGCCGGCTCTGCTGGAGAGTTTCCCCACCGCTATAAAATGACACTTAGTCATTGTTTCGGGCCCCGGGGAATTTCTCTTTGGTTTAGCCCACACTGAGGGTGCAATGCTCCGGCCGAGTTGCGCTCTCGCTCGAGCGAAACAAGGCTGGTGAATAGTGGGAGAGGCCGAAAACGAAAACCGCCCCAGACGCCAAAGAGTTTGCAATCCAACCGGCTCACTCCCTTAGGCGAAATCGCGATCTCGCCGTAGCATGGTGAAAAGCCAATTATCATCACTTAAGGGCCATTTCCATACAATTAACAGGAGCGACCTCATATCCAACGGCCTCCCGTCATTCATCGGCCTCCCCAACAAGTGGTCACTTTGGCGCCAATTAGTATTTCTTTTGGAAAATGTGAACCTGGTGGAACGACGTCTGTGGGGAGCTGATGAGGAGAGTAACCATCATTGCTCACAGGCAATGAGCCTGGGGACTCTGGGCATGCTGCCCGACTATTCAGCGGGGTGGGAGATCCTCGGCTGGAGGATGGGGTGGGGGTGGGGGGCGCTATGGTAGAGGGTGCCATAGCATGCCATCCCTTGCATCGTGTGTACACATTCCAGGGGCAACCATAGCCCCTGCCCATCTGCTCCATGACCACCCATAACCCCCACAGGCTGCCGAGGCCTTTGGCCGTGCAGTAGAAGGCTATTGCTAATAGGGAATTGGCATCCATGGTTAAGTGAACACTTCATGCAACCCAAGTGGATTTCTGTGGGTGGGCGGGCCATGTAGCACGTCGGAGTCATTATCTAGAATCCCAATCATCCCTTGATGCATGGACACTGTGCTTGAACACTGCGGGAGGCAACACCACACACGCAGCAGCCAATATCCGAACACCCAGAATATGGCACACAGCTCAGGGGACATGTCCACGGCCGGAGGGTGGGTAAGTGCTACGGGGAAAGGGAGATGCCTCGAGAAATGGGCCAAGGGATCGGAGGTCAGTCCGCATTGCAGAAGAAAGTGACAGAGGCATCATAATGGTTGTGCTCAAGTGTTTTTAATGTGTCACAGGCGTCATACATTTCCCCATTCCTGATGGTGCCGCCCCACTCTCCCTACCACACCCTACCACACCCTACTCTCTCCCCTCACCCTCTCCCCCTCCCATCGGTTCCCCCAGTGACCTTCGATGTGCTTGGCACTCCTAGCTTTACCGCTACATCTAGGTGTGTCCCCAGGATGCATATCTGAGGTGGAGGCAGCCAGCTCCTTATGTCATTCCCTTTGATGCCTCTGATGGGCATCCTCTGAGGGCTCTGGGGCCGGAGGACCCTGGCTCACTTGTTGACGACACAAGCACAGCTGCGCTGCCCTGTCCCTTGTGCTGACCTCTGATGTGTTGGGTACTCTGCTACACAGACGAACCAACACGGTTGCGAATGGTACAACTCAGTTTTATTGCTAACATTTATTTTCAGTGGTAAACTGGTTACTGAGGTTCGATCATAACCCTAGAATCTGTGGACCTATTCCTAATTCTATCTTGTCGTGGCACTCAGCACATGGTGGATGTCTGAGTGGCTTGCTATGAGCTCTCTGCCCTGAGCTGTCTCCTGCTGGAAAACCCAGGAAGTGTCGTGTTCCCTGTTTTGTACTGTGTATGCTCTTGCCTGTGATTGGCTGTGGTGTTGTGTGTGTGTTGATTGGCCCGTTGATCTGTCCATCAGTATGTATGTATGTTTGTGCTATGATGTTTACCTGAATATAATAACATCCCCCCTTTTTTACAAGAACATGTGCCTATGTGGTTATAAATAGAGATGTGTACTGAGTGCAGCTAAATGTGTGTGTGTGCAATATCTACAGCATGTACATGGGGCTAAACTATATACAAGGGACGATGTCGGGTGCGACATAACAACGAGGTTGTACCATAAACAAAGGACGGGGAAATGTTGAACGACAAAACGAACTCCTGTAATGACAAGGAAGAACAGGAACATATTACCACAGTGGTATTATGAGTTCAATGTACAAACAGGCTCAGAAGTCCAGTCTAGTAGGTGGGCGATGAATTCGGGTTGACCTGCCGTGGAGAGGAGGATGGCGATCTTTCTGGTGTCCAAAGCGTTCTCCTTTTCGTTGGCTTCCAGAAAGAGCTGGAAGCGCTGTTTGAACAGCTTCCAATTAACGCCGAGGTTTCCAGCGACTTGTAGCAGCTGCAGTGTGCTGATGGTGTCCATGGTGCAGGATGGCATATTCCGGAGGATTTATAGGTAGGTCCCACAGTTACTCCTGGTACTATGATGTGTTGGGTACTCTGCTACACAGATGAACCAGCACGGTTGCGAATGGTACAACTCAGTTTTATTACTAACATTTATTTTCAGTGGTAAACTGGTTACTGAGGTTCGATCATAACCCTAGAATCTGTGGGCCTATTCCTAATACTATCTTGTAGTGGCACTCAGCACATGATGGATGGCTGAGTGGCTTGCTATGAGCTCTGTGCCCTGAGCTGTCTCCTGCTGGAAAACCCAGGAAGTGTTGTGTTCCCTGTTTTGTACTGTGTATGCTCTTGCCTGTGATTGGCTGTGGTGTTGTGTGTGTGTTGATTGGTCCGTTGATCTGCCCATCAGTATGTATGTATGTTTGTGCTATGATGTTTACCTGAATATCATGACAACCTCGAGACGCGACCTCATAGAATCATAGAATCTATCATACATGCAATAGAAACAGAACATGCTGAGTGTTATGAGGTTAGTTGGTGTCTCACTAAGAGGTCTGGAGGCTTGTGTGGTTGAATATAAACCATTTATTGATAATATAAAACTATAAGCATATCTCCAAAATATACCCATGGCGAGATGTCATCACTGAGTCCTGAGTTTGTAATGTGTTAATGCTCTTAATGCAGCTTGCAAGAGTCAGATAGATTTTAAAATAAATTAAGTGGTAGTTGCTACTCCGCTCCGAGGTCCCCACCTGACATCTGTTGCGATGAAGTGCTTCGAGAGGTTGGTCATGAAGTGCTTCAACTCCATCCTCCCAGAACGCCTTGATCCACTGCAATTCGCATACCCCCGCAACCGGCCCACAGCAGATGCCATCTCCCTGCCCTACACTCATCCCTAGAGCATATCGACAACAAGGACTCCTACATCAGACTCTTGTTTATTGACTACCGGCCGAGCCCCAGATATTGAGAACTATTGTGGAGGAGATGTTGTTGTTTATTCTTACTAATTGTGGTCTGCGGATCAGAAAGTCGAGTATCGCAGCTCACTTTTGACAGGTCCTCTGGGTGGGGCCCGGTGGTTTCTCATCTCTGTGGCTTCCACCAACCTCCGCCTTGGCGATCGCTCTGTCCTCGGCCACCACTTTCACCTCCAGGGCCTTCCCCGAAGGGGGTGAGGATTCTTGAGTCCGGCACCCCGCCGCCAGTCTGGGCCCTCTCCTGGCGATTGTGAGAGAGCTTCTCCTGTGGAGTCGCAGAGAGGGCATCATTAGTTGGATGTGCCTCCATCAAGTGCACCGGGACTGTCTGGGCCCAGAGCCCCCAGAGGACTCCCATCAGGGGCATCGAAGGCCACGAGACGTGATAAGCAGCTGGCTGCCTCCACCTTTGGTGTGCATCCTGGGGGTACACCTAGATGTAGCTGTAGAGCAAGGAAGGCCATGCACACCGAGGATCACTGAGGAGGCACGGGGCGGGGGGGATTTATTGGTTGGTCCTGCGGGCAGACAGATAGGGACTAGGGTAGCCCGCGGAACTGGAACATATGATCTAGGGGTTGGCATGGTGGACCTGCGCATGGTTGGCCCCCCACTCAGCAGCGTCCCCTCCTCCCAGCCCCATTCCCCAACCCCGACTGGGTCTGCCCCCCGGTTGCTCCCCACCTCCCTCTGAGTACAGAGACAGCATGCCCACTGCCCTGGGCTCATTGCCTGTAAGCAAAGATAGCCACTCACATCCTCGGGATCCCCGCAGCAGCCCTTCCGCCAGGTTCGCGTTTTTCAAAAGGAGTACTAATCGGTGCCAGCGTGACCACTTGCTGGGGAGGCGGCTGGATCACGGGAGGCCGTTGGATACAGGGTGGCCCCCGCTAATTTGATTATTGGTGATTATTGGTTTCTCACCATGCTACAGCAACGGTTTGGCGCCTGGCGCGGTTCTCTCCCGCCATTCACCGGCCTCGTTGCGCTCCCGCTTGAGCAAAGCAAGACCACTGAATCATGTCCTATCTTTTGCTTTGGTGAAATTTTAATAGGAATTGGTGTGGTGAACTTTGGATATACCCAACTTGACCTGTGCTGACATTGGGGGTCAAGCTAATTTAAATATATTTGGCAGGTTTCTGCTGGGAATGATTGCGGGTGCTAAATGGTTATTGTAGGCCTGTGCTGCCTACAAGTGTTGACTAGGGATGCAATTCAACGAAAGAAGTTCAACATCTGGTTTCAGGCGCGAGTGTTTCTTGGTGCCTGCAGTGCTGAGAAAGACCTCGCCATTCAATGACACTTTGCCATTTTTTTGTTTGGCCTTGCCCAAGTGTCAAGGTGCCAGTAGGAGTGCCAGAGTGCCACCCTGCCCTGTCACTGACACCCTGCGGGTCTCCAATGACCTGGAAGACACCCCAGGTGCTATTACAATTGGTCCACGTTTGTGGAAACCATTACTAAATGGTGCCCTGGTGAGTTCTCCCTAACGTGTTCGGTGAATCCCGGGCCTCAGGAGAATCTGGCGCAAGCATATTTAAATAAGCCTAATAGCTAAAAATCGCGACGTCTTGCGAGGTTCAATTAAATCTCTCACGAGACCTCCCACAAGATTCAATGGCCTTGTCGCGATACCAAGTCAGGCGTGACGAGGCTATTAAATCGCGCCCGAGGACTGTGTAGTAATCCATGAGACATGGAGAAGAATGCTCAACAGGTCTATTTTAACTCAAAAGTTAAAACCGTTATAGCAGCATACACCAGTCCGGGACTATCGGAACACCCGGTCCGGGTCTGGGAGCAGTATTTAAAGGGCTTACTAACGAGTCCCAGCTGGACTCTGCCCGCTACAACGGGAACTCGTACTCAATGAACCCCGCGGGGAGATCAATTAATGGTCCCCCATGGTCCTCATGAGGGTTATCACAGACTGCTATGGAGACACAGCAGCCAGTTGCCTCATGTACTCTTGGCACTGAGGCAATACCTATACAATGCACAAGAATAGGTTCAAGGGGACCTATGTCACACTGCTACTAATGGAGAGAATGAAAGAATTTAAATTTATATACCACTTTTCACAACCCCAGAACTTACATAAGTGCTTTACAGCCAATGAAATAGTTTGGAAGCCTAGTCACTGCTGTAACGTGAGCCGATTTGGCAGGCATTTTGTGCAGAGTAAAGTCCCACAGACAGCAATGTGATGGATGACTAGATAATCTGTTTCAGTTTGTTGGTCTAGAGATAAATGTTGACTAGGCTGCTGGCAGGGTTCCCTAGCTGTTCTTCAAATAGGGCCATGTGAAGCATCGTAGAAACATATATGTAATATCGTTTCAGATTAGTTTAAATTTAGTTACACTGTGGTTGCAGTGTGTGTGCAGTGTTGTTGCGAGAGTTTTATATCACATTTGAGCAGGTGCTAGGAATGGGAAATTTGGGAGTTAAGTGGTACTCTTAACACAGTGGAGACGAAGAAATGCTTGTGGAGGACGTGGGGAGGATGTAAAAAAGATTGTTAATGCAGTGGGCAGATTTCCAAACTAGAACAAGGGTTCCTTCTGTGAGAGTTTGCTGAATGTCTCTTGCAGTTGACAAGGGGGTTCCCTCCTGCTGCCTCTTCAGGCATCTCCTGTTCCGTATGCTGGTTCCACTGCTACAGCTGGGTAATTATTTTCCTCAGGGCCTTCAAGTAGGATGGATTTGTGGAGGATACAACAGACTACAGTAATACTTTGCACTTTAGATAGGCTATATTGCAGTTCTGTACAAGCACCTGAAATACTGCTTCAACAAGGCACTGGCGTGCTGTGTGAAGACTTGAGTGGAAGCTTGACCTCATTATCTTTCATTTAAGCTGTTGACCTAACTGCCTCAGTTATCATGCATATGGCTTCAGATGGTAGTCTTGATAATTAAGAATCTACTCTTCCACCTTTCATTCTGGATCCTTTTATTGACAGGCCAGTGGATTGACTTTAAAAGGATATATTCTGGTTGCTGTTTAGGAAGTAAGTCTCAGTTTTCATAGTCTGGCATTGATAGTCCCAAACATGTGTGAAGGTCTGGAGAGAGATGCAATGGATTTTGTTGAGGTGCATCTGAAGCAGCTCCGTGACACATGATTCTGTGATCTATGAGCTGTTCCCAGGGATGCACACGAGATAAATATCAACTGCGACTGGCGAACTATCAAACTAGCGATGGACACTCTTTGATCTACTGAAAACTGGTCTTCCAGTGCAAAGAGTTGTCCTTGACTGAGTATCGTAGACCAAGGCCCAGGACTGTGTGGTGAGCGATGCATTAAAATTTGGGGTAGCCGGCGCAGAGGTTCAATGGGGAAAGGTTGCTGTCTAAGATCTTTCAACCATAGCCCACTGAGGGGCTGGAAACTGTGTAGAACCCCTTGACTGAATATTGGTTTGGAATGTATATTGTAAATATCAAGAGTGCTGAAATTGTATTGAGGTACCTCAGCATGGAACATCCTGGATGGAGTAAAGTTGAATTTTGATGCACGTTCAGTCATTTTCAAGTTGAAATGTTTGGGAATGTACTTTTACAAATTTTATGAATAAAGTGTATTTTTGGAAAGAAAAATCGTAGACGGGGATTCCTTTCAACTCGGGTAGATAGCCGGATTATGCAAGGTAGGGTCATGGGGTTGTGCCCTATAACCCTTGAACCTTTAGGAATGCTAAGCTGAATTATATGGAGTGCTGTGGTCCCTGTTCCCCTCCCCTCCCCCCCCTCCCCATCCCCCATCCCAACCTAGCTAAAAGGAAAGGGGCGGAGAGCCTGCCCCGCTGAACAACAGCTGCCCCGCAGTCGTTGGATGGCCAATTGGCCAGTCACTGACTGGAGGCATGATTTCTGCCCCTTCGGGACAGGAATTCCCATATTGGGAAATTTATGGCCAATCAGACGCTGGCAGTACTAGATGTATCTATCAGTAGTGCCAGTGGGAGCATTGGCCACTGCTGGCATTGCACTCAGGAAGGACAATGGATCAGAACTTTGTTAAGTGTTTGGTGGTTGGTGAGGGGATTTGGTTGCTGATGGCATTGGGGGCTGGGGTGTTAGAGGACATGGGGGGAGGACAACCTGAGGGGAGGTGCTCCTTGGGCCCTCTGATGGGCTCAGGGAGTCAGTTAAGGAAGGATCAGCACCTAACCAGTAGCAGCCCACAAGGAAACCTGCTAGACTGGATGCCAACGATGACAGGATGAGGCTCTTAAGTAGGTATTAATCCATTTAAGGGTCTCAGTTGGCCAACAGGTGGGTGGGTTGGCTGCCATCCTCCCTGCTGCTGGTATAATTGCTGTGGGGGCAGGGGAGGGAGGGTAGTTTGCAGCCACCCGTCCGTCAGAGCCACTGGCGGAGAAACGTTGAACCTAGCTCGCTGCAACTTTGTAAAATTGCACAGCCCTCAGATGGTGCTGCCATCTGCCCACCGGGAAGGAGATAATATTGCTTCCTCCAGCAACTGGGACGCAGCAGAAATGTTGCTGTGGGAGTTGGGCACCAAAGGGAGTGCTTAAGTGAAGACAGCAGCAAACAAGGCAAAAATATTGTTTGTAATAATGTACAAATTTCAATGAGTCAAATCATAAGCAGTAATCAGGATTCAAGCCCGACAAATATGGCAGCTTCGTTTCAGAAGGTGGGGTATCATAATGAGTAGCTCAGAGGCCTCCCAAACCTTTTTAAACAGATGTTCTCAAATTAAATCAAATAACTTTGGGCACACTGACCCTTTTTAGTGGAAATGGCCCAGGAAAATCAGATTTTCTCAGGGGCAGATTTCAAAAATATTTGCAATATGCTAAACTTGTAAGATAAGTAAATGTTTAAAATTAGTACCTGACATCTTAACAGTTTCTTATCTATCTGCTTCTGCAAAGTGATATCAAAAGTAACTGATATACTTTCTTATTGATGAATGTGTGGTTCAATACTGAATGAAGCTTCCAATCGATATTCATGTTATTCTTACTTACCTAACACCTTCTTATTCCTTTCAGATTTTTACTCTATTCCTTCTCCACATTACTCCTGAAGGTGTATATACCAGGGTCTGATAATACTGTGAGAAAGGACATCATGCTCCACCTTGCCCAATTAAGCACATGTGAGCCTGTCAGTGAGCGCTCTGGACAATTGTTGCATTCTCACCACATCCTTGTCTATATTCAGCACTGTCTGGAGTTCCAACCTGAGACCTTGCTGGCCTATGTTTTAGCAGAAAGCAGGTGATGCACTTATTGGCATTGATGACAGGAAGGTTTGACTCCTCGGAAATGAAAACTGAAAAGGAAAAGTAAATTGCGTCTTTGAAGTCAACAGTCATACGTCCTTCTGTTATTGGCGATTAAGGAACTTGGTAAATTGCTGCAATCCGCAGGCCGACCCTAGTGAAAGGGTTAAGGCCCCAGTGTGAGACAGATTGTGCACTGGCTGCCATCAGCCTTGTCAAGATGCACGAATACAGGAAGCTGGAGTGCATTCTTGGCATTTTCTGGCAGTGATACAAATTGCTAAGCACGACTAATTAGATGGATCTCTCGAACAGAACCGCCGACAAAAGGTCAGAACTTGATAGCAAAGAGTGGTAAACGGAAGAGAAAAGGTGGAACAGAGTCAGGAGTGAATGCTGGGAACCAGATATACAAGTCCCGATTTTAACAGGAAATTTAAATAAGGGGATGGCAGGGGGCCAGGCAAACCCCAAACCCCATGACATCACCAGTGTAAGATGATTTTATCACCCAGGCTTCATTTCAATATTAATGATGGTTTGCGCACCGAGAAAAGTGGCTCTTTCTGAGCGCAATTTCTGGTGTGCCTCCCCAGGAAGACTTAAGGGGACAATGCTCCACTTAAACATTATCTTCCCAATTGTTAATTTTCTTCATTTTCACTGAGAAAGAAGAAACAAGCATGTATAAGACACCAGGGTCCAGCCCAGAGCCCAACGTGAAGGTAATATTATGGGCTGGATTCCCTTCCTCGTGACACCGGAAACGCGGATCGCAATTGGGTAGAGAATTGGGTGAATGGCAAAAATTGAGGACTGTGCCCAGCGCCGATTCGGATGCCATGCTCATGTCCCTCCATGGCAGCGAGAACGAGGTTAGTGCCCCACGCTGGCAGGGACATGCAAAATCGTCATTTGCAATGCATTTATATGTGATTAACGGGTTGGACGCTTCATGCTCCGCCCTACCGTGAAGCTCCGCCCCTCTCAGGTGAAAGTCTAACCGGCGTGAATTGCTACAAGTATTTACAAACGTGAACTGGTCACCATGGCTGAAGCGGAGGCTAACAAAATACTTGCTGGGTTATGGCTGCCTGGGCTGGGAGAACAACTTGATGCTGAGTCCGTGGACTTGGGTGTCCCGCTTGGGATCTGAGTGACCTGGCTCAGGCTCAGACCGCCATTGCTGCAATTGGTCTTTTAAATGCACCCCTTTGGTGCTACTTACAGGCTCCTGGATGCTCACATTGCTGAATACTGCCTGTGTCCTTTAAGTGCTCAGAAGGCCTCTGCTCATCTGGGCTCCCACCCAGACCTCTCCTCTGGGCACCCTCACACCCCAGCTGTTGTATCAAGGCAGTGGGCAGTGCCAAGCTCAATCAGGTGCCCATCAGGTGTTGACACTCGTCAGAAGCGCTGCCCCACTGCAGAGGAAGTTCTGATCCTTGGAACCCTTCCTGGTTTTCTGCCCCTCTCAGGGCAAATCCACACCAGTGACCCCCACCCCTCTGGTCATCGGCTGTCCCATCCTGGTGAGGCTGCCAGCGCTGACTGCTCTGCCACCTGGAATCCAGGCTTGTGTCTGCAACCCATCCTAGGTAATAGGGTTTCCCTCTTCTCCTCACTGGCATGGAGCTCTGGGCCCACCTAGGACTCCGGACCTCAGAGGGCAGGTCTTCTATGAGCCATCGCTCCGGCTGCAGTCAGTGTGTGGTAAGCGGAATGCTTAAAAACAGCTCCAGTTGCCTGGCTCTTTAGCGCCAACTCCAGTCCCAGGGGCTAGAACAGCCATTGGGCCGGGCATTGCTCTGAATTTGCGGCAGCAGACTTCTGGCCCATTTGCACGTCTTGACTCTCTTACCGAAAGCGCCCCCAAAGGGAATGTGAACCACATGCATTTCAGCCCCGGCCTCAACATTTAGGGTGTGATTTAACAAAAATGAACTGACCCCACTATTAATTGAGACTCAGCTTCATTTCTAGGCATTAGTGAGGAACAATCCACTGAGGCCGCACTTAGTCCCATTTCCTGCACTAAAGATCTCTGGATAGCACTGCTAGGGTGTCAGACTGGCAATGCCAAAGTGCCCATGTGGCATCCAGTGTGCCAGTACACCACCCTGCCCAGAGCCCAGGAATGGAATGGAACGGACCCCCCCCCCCCAATCGCCTGGGAGACAACCCCAAGTGCCGGTACGCATGGTCCACATTGACGGAGAGCAGTACTAAACAGCACTCACTCGGGGTCTCTGAGGCGTGGGTGTTACACCCTCGCCTTGGGTAACTCAGGCAAGAGCATATTCAAGTGAGTCTGACTGCACACATGAATATGCAAATTTAAGTCCTGCCAATTGCGGGGGGAATCCAGATTGCGACACCTCGTAAGATCTAGTTAGATCTAACGAGGCATAACGAGGCCGTTAATGGCCTCAGACACGACGGGGTCTGGTAGATCGAGCCATTAGTCTTCCAAACGAAGAATCCTGCCCTACCTTGCTAGGAGAAGCTGTCTTTCAAATAAACATCAGACAGTGGGGGTCATCTATCATGCATGTCAGCATCAACTGGGCCGAGGTAGAGATGGTTAACAGCTTCAAATTCCTAGGGGTGCACATCTCCAAAAATCTGTCCTGGTCCACCCACGTCAACGCTACCACCAAGAAAGCACAACAGCGCCTATACTTGCTCAGGAAACTAAGGAAATTCGGCATGTCCACATTAACTCTTACCAATTTTTACAGATGCAGCATAGAAAGCATCCTATCTGGCTGCATCGCAGCCTGGTATGGCAACTGCTTGGCCTAGGACCGTAAGAAACTTCAGAGAGTCGTGAATACCGCCCAGTCCATCACACAAACCTGCCTCCCATCCATTGACTCCATCTACACCTCCCGCTGCCTGGGGAAAGCGGGCAGCATAATCAAAGACCCCTCCCACCCGCTTTACTCACTCTTCCAACTTTTTTCATCGGGTAGAAGATACAAAAGTCTGAGAACACACATGAACCGATTCCAAAAATTATTTTCGCGAATGTTGTTTCTATATCAGAAATTCCTAGTAAACGTTTGGCTACGCAAGTAACAGAGTCAATAATAGCTAGGATTTTCTAGCTATTCAGACAGGTAAGTAACGATAACCAGGCCTCACAGAACAAGAGTGTTCCAGGATTGACCTCTGGTCCACACTGAGTTAGCTGATCTCAGGCAGGTAGCCATTGGATCCTGCAACTAATGGCCGTGATTGAGCTGAAAAGGCAAAACCGGCCGGTGCCTTGATTAAACTCAATTGTGGTGCCTCTCATGCTGAACAGCCTGTCAACTTTCACTATTGGACAGTGGCCTGTCTTAATTCCTTTAGGAGAGAAGGGAAGAAAATTCATCGAATCACAAAATCATAGAATTTACAGTGCTGAAGGAGGCCATTCGGCCCATCAAGCCTGCACCTGCCCTTGGAAAGAGCACCCCACTTAAGTCCCCACCTCCACCCTATTCCCGTAACCCAGTAACCCCAACCTAACCTTTTTTTTGGACACTAAGGGCAATTTAGCATGACCAATCCACCTAACCTGCACACCTTTGGACTGTGCGAGGAAACCGGAGCACCCAGAGGAAACCAACGCGCACACGGGGAGAACGTGCAGACTCCACACAGACAGTGACCTAAGCCGGGAATTTAACCTGGGACCCTGGAGCTGTGAAGCATCAGCGTTAACCATTGTACTACCATGCCACCCACTAGGAAAAGATTTGACAAATAAAAGTGAATATAGAGAATATGACATTGAAACAGTTTGTGTTCCGTATCTATGGAGAAAATACAAAGCATAGCAGCAAATGAATTCATCACTTGAGAGGGTCAAGGTTTGCTTAAACACAGATATGAAACATTTGGAGTTCTTTACAGTGGCATGTTTGAAATATTTCTATTGGCACTGAAATGGTTGAAGTTGTAATCTGAAACACATCCAGCTGAAATGATTTGTCAGGATTATGAGTGGTTGGTTTAAAATGGGTTGGATGTGTCTGAGGCACAGATTTGGAACTGGAGGAGAGCCAAGTGGGATTTCACTTTGTAAACAGCAGGTGAATCATATATGAATAACCTTGAGTGTTCTGAAACCACTGAGAACAGAAGATCTATGGAATGACTAACATCTTGGGCCGACACTTTGCCCCCGCAGCCAATGGGAGTTTCTTGATACTCTGACCATATTTGATCTGGGTTGAGCATGATTTTTACTTTCAACCAGGGGTCATCGGTGCCCAGTATTATGAATCAGGTTCTGGAGGGGGTGGTGGGAAGGAGTGTGGTGGTTCATAGGAAATGATGCTGTGCTTAACTCACTGTTGAGCTTAGCAGTGTGTAATCAATGGGCCAGACAGTATCAGTCAATTGCCAATTCCTGGCAACAGCAGACAGGCCCTAAGTTAAAATGTAGAGCTGCACTAAGGATAAGATAAAGGTTATTAAATGCAATAAGAGTTCCTAATATTGGGTGATTCAGCCAATGAAGATTACATACTCGATTCCTGATCTGTGCTGAACGAGCTGGTATCAGCTGGGCTACCTGATCATCATTCTAATTATGTCCTTCTTTGGTGTCCATTTTTGTCTCATTATATTTCTGTGTATAACCTTGGCCTACAATAAATACACCACATAAATGTAAGTTGTTGTACCACTCAATATTGCCCACCGCTATCTCTCTCAACCCCTTACACTGTTTCTAGATTGCCAGAGAGCTTGTCCAGCATTCAGTACTGGGAGAAGCAGGAATTTCCTCCAATTGAATGTTGGGGAGGATTGCTGCCAATGGCTTTGCTCCCCATCACAAACTCCATTCTCTAGTCGGCCATATCTATCCCTCTGTCTAGCACCTGTCTGTGCCTGAACCAGACCCATCACAACTACACCATTCTCAGTAAAACCACCTATTTCCTCTTCCATATCACCATGTCATTGCCTGTCTCCACCTCTATCTTAGCTCATCTGCTACTGAGACCATCATACATGGCTTTGTTACCTCGAGCCATGACTTTTCCAATGTACAATTGGTCGGTTCTCTATACACTTAAGTTTATCCCAAACTTTGCTGCCAGTATCACACCAAATCTTGTTCACTAACCATCCTTCTGCTCACTGACCAACATTGGCTCCAGGTTAAACAACACCTCCATTTTAAAATGTTGTCCTTTGACACACTTCTGTTCTGCCATTAACACATTCTGGTCTCTTAATGTTCCACTATCAGCACCTTTTTTCCATTATTACCCCATTCAAATTCCCATTGTCTTTTTGTTCAGGGCACCTTTGTCAGTCTCCACCTATCGCTGGCCCCTCTATCCAGCCCCACTGCTCCCCACTTCCACATCGTAATAAATCTCATCCTATTTCCAGTTCTCTCTAGCTTTTACAAAGAGTCATCCAGACTTGAAAGGTTAGCTCCGTTCTCTCTGTTTTAAAAAAAAAAAGATCAATCCTGTTTGCAAATTCCTCGTGGCCACCCTCATCTGTCTCCAGCCCTGCAACACTTTAAGATATTCGCACTCCTCAAATTCGGGCATCCCGGTGCATCCCCAGTTTTAATCATTCTGTTGTTGGTGTTTAGACCTTCAGCTGCCAAGATCCTGAGCTTTCCCTTGAAGTCGCTACAGCTCTCTCTCTTCTTCCTCCTTCAAGACGCAAAACTTACCTCTGTGGCCTCCCTTAATATGGCTCCGAGTCAAATGCTGTTTAACAATACACCTGTGATCTGTTGTGGGAAATTTTATGAGTCAAAGGCACTGTATAAATGGAATAGCTAGACTTTTATATTACTTGAATGGGCGCACGGCCAACCCAGAAGCATATGAAATCACACAAGAAGACATCCCAACATCATCTCAAAATATTTTGGTCGACAGGCACACGAGAGAGTTGGACACCCACCCACTGATAATTAAGCAGGCAATTTAGCCTATTAAGGGGCCAATTTATAGCTATTTACGTGGCCCATCTACTTTTACGTATGGTGGGTGCACCGATTGGTCAGGCGGCCTTTACATTGCAGCTGCAACCTCGATCCAGGGCAGGATGAAATATCAAACCTGAAATAAAATTTTAAAAGATGTCTGGGGACTGAGGTTTCTGTTCGTATGCACTGCCTAGACACAGCTTGCTGTGTTGTTTTTTTCATCAGGTTTTATTCTGTGCTGGTCTGCAGCTCCCTGAGACAGCTCCACAGTGGCTCACACCTTGAGGGGACCCATCAGGAGTGCCGGCCTGCACCCTACCTCTTCTCTGCTCCTGTCCTCTTTCTGCCCTCCCCAGCAATGCTGAACCTTTCTCAACCCCCGCGTCATGCTGGTTGCCCGTTAATTAACCAGCCAGCATGAAATCACGTTCCGGGGCCGATCATACCAGAAGCACATTTCATGCCCGCTTCCTTGCCCCAACGGGAGCTAAATTCGAGCCAGGTTGTTGTTGAACAGGTGCTATAAGTGGCGTCAAAGTTCCTGGACTAAGAAGAGGAAATCTCAGATTAGACTACTGTTCCTGCTCACTATCTGTGAACATTGTTGAAAACGATGTTGGCTGAGACAGTGGAAGGTGACTGAAGCTTATGAAGCAAAACTCAAAATGCCTCAAATCCTTCAGCAATAAAGAAAATTGGGAGAACAAAAACTACAAGTGAGGAAAATATTGGAAGATCCAATTGGTCACGAGATATTATTTTACAATAAATGCTGTTTTATATATTCATTATTCACTTTTGAAAGTTTTTTATAAGAGTACCCAATTCATTTTTCCTAATTAAGGGGCAATTTAGTGTGGCCAATCCACCTACCCTGCACATCTTTGTGTTTTGGGGGCGAAACCCACACAAACACGGGGAGAATGTGCAAACTCCACACGGACAGTGACCCAGAGCCGGGATCGAACCTGGGACCTCGGCGCCGTGAGTCTGCAGGGCCAACCCACTGTGCCACTGTGCTGCTCTTATTCATTATTCACTTAAGTTGCTTTCTAGATTTACATTTGGCACATATCTCTTTAATAACCTTGTCAATTTCATAGTTTGTGAATATCTGTGCTGATCAAAGTGAATCATTCCCATTTTAAAGAAGGGAAGTGTTTCCTTTTTTATCCATCAGTTCAAAGGAATGCGAAAGCTAGGCTTCATCAATTCCAGGTTAGGTACAGCATGTTAGATGTAATGTAACGTTTATTTTACATTGTCCCATCGAATACAACTCAAACATGTGTATTATTCAGCCTATGCAGTGTAAAACTCCCTCTACCATGCCTTGAATGGGCTTGAAAGTGAAATTCAGTAAAGGAGCCTTATTGCCCAATGGTGACAGTTCCAGTTTGGACATTAAGGGCAGAATTGAAAGACTTCTCCCGAAGCTGCTCTGGAGTCAGGGGGCATTTACTCTGTTCAGAGGGTGGTTGGGGGGACCCAGCATCTTCCCAACTCTTCCCCAATGGAGTCCGGGGTGGTGAGGCTCATCAATAAACTTCTGCCCATGCCAGTAATTGATGTCCCTTAGGGAAATTCTTCAACCAGTGGGTGGGGGAGCCGTCACATGGAAAGCCAGCAAGAGGAAAATCCTGGAAAATCTCTTCAGGTCTGACAGCATCTGTAGGGAGAGAAAAGAGCAAACCTTTCGAGTCCGATGACTCTTTGTCAAAGCTAAGAGACAGAGAAAGTGGGAAATATTTATACTGTGGAGTGAGAATGAAAGATGAGTCATAGCCACAGAAACCCAGGGAAACCGGGAGCTAATGGCCACAGAAACCAAGGGGAAAGAGTGCTAATGGCAGTCCCCAGAGAGAACAAAAGGTGTGAAAGGTCAAACAGCAGGGAAACTATGAACTGTATGTGGGGAGAGGGGGAAGCAAAGAGGAGAAAGGTGAAGGAAAGGTGCATAAGATTGGGGGGTGGGGGATTAAATGTATATTAAGTATGGTATGGTATGGTATGGTGGAGGAGTGGACTAGATTGTCTCACAGTACCTCTTCCATCACGCATGGCACCTTCCCATGCAATCGCAGAAGGTGCAACACCTGCCCCTTTACCTCTTCCATGCTTAACATCCCAGGCCCAAAACACTCATTCCAGGTTAAGCAGCATTTCACTTGCATCTCTCCCATTTGGTCTATTGTATTTGTTGCTCCCAATGTGGTCCCCCCTATATCGGAGAGACCAAACGCAGACTAGATGATCGCCTTGCTGAGCATCTTCGGTCTGTGCGCATTCAGAACCCTGACCTTCCTGTTCCTTGCCATTTTAACAAAAGACCCTGCTCCCATGCCCACATGTCTGTTCTTGGCCTTCTGCAATGTTCCAGTGAAGCTCAACGCAAACTGGAGGAAACAACATCTCTGTGGTAGTATGTATTGGGGGTCATGTGGGACTGGAAGCCCTAATGTCATTGGCTGACAGATCCCGGGTCCTGGTTGGCCGTTGACCTCATGCTCCGCCCTGAAGGCGAAGTATAAGAAGCCGGTGCCTTCCCCCGCAGGCCAGTTTACTATCGGGCTGCTGGGGAACAGACACGCTTAATAAAGCCTCATCGACTTCACTCTATTCGTCTCACGGAGTCTTTGTGCGCTACAATTTATTAAGCGTGCCTAAAAAGGACTATGGAGCTCAGGATCATTCCAGAATGCCTGAGGATCAGCCCCCATGCAGTGAATGTGGCAGCAGCCTTCAAACACTGGCAGACTTGCTTCGAGGCGTACATCAGATCGACCACAGGCCGAGTCTCAGACGAACAAAAACTGCAGGTCCTGCACTCAAGGGTGAGCACGGAGATTTTCACCCTCATTGAAGACACCGACGATTTCCAGACGGCGTTCACAGCACTGAGAAGTCTCTACGTTCGCCCAGTTAACCAAATCTACGCTCGCTACCAGCTCGCGACAAGACGGCAAGCTCCCGGAGAATCGATGGACGAGTTCTACGCCGCGCTGCTGATTTTGGAACGAGCCTGCAGCTGCCCGTCGGTGAATGCAAACGAACATACGGACATGTTAATGCGCGACGCTTTTGTGGCAGGTATGCAATCCTCCCAAATCCGCCAAAGACTTCTAGAAAAAGAGTCGCTAGGACTCTCAGAGGCACGGGCCCTGGCAGCCTCCCAGGCCATTGGGCCCCGTACATACCCGTCGCGGCAAACCCCCTACCCCCCCCCCCCCCGGACACCCCACAGGCTTGCGCAGTCCAAACGCCGAGTCGCACCGGGGGCGCCCGCTGTTATTTCTGCGGTCAGGCGAAGCACCCCCGACAACGCTGTCCGGCCCGCGCAGCCATCCGCAAAAGCTGCGGGAAAAAGGGCCACTATGCGGTGGTGTGCCGATCCCGCGAGGTCGCCGCTGTCCCGGGGCCACAGGGAGCCCTACAGGCAGTCTATGCCTCCCAACCCCCACAGCACGCCATGTGCGACCCGCAGACGCCGCCATTTTGGGTCCCGACCACCGCGGTCCCGGGAGAACTGGGAGCCCTGCACGCCGCCTACGCTCCCCAACCCCCCTCCCCGCAGTCCATGTACGACCCGCCGCCGGCGCTCCCAATTTGGGTGCCGGCCAACACTCTCCACGGAGACGAAGGGGTTTTTCGCGTCCCGAACGCCACCCTCACCCCCGTCCCGCGCCCCACGCCTGACCCACCGGCGCAACCTACCTGGACCCCGACCACTGCTGTCCCCGGCGAGGGAGCTCCGCACGGTCCCAGCGCTCGCGGCCCCACGACTGACCCGCCGGCGCGCCGACCTGGGCCCCGACCACCGCTGTCCCCGGCGAGGGAGCTCCGCGCGGTCCTAGCGCCCGCGGCCGTGGCGCTCGCAGTGAAGGAACTCCGCGCGGTCCTAGCGCCCGCGGCCCCACGACTGACCCGCCGGCGCGCCGACCTGGGCCCCGACCACCGCTGTCCCCGGCGAGGGAGCTCCGCGCGGTCCTAGCGCCCGCGGCCCTGGCGCTCGCAGTGAAGGAACTCCGCGCGGTCCTAGCGCCCGCGGCCCTGGCGCTCGCAGTGCAGGAACTCCGCGCGGTCCTAGCACTCCCCAGACCCCCCAGAACACCATGTGCGACCCGCAGACGCCCCCATTTTGGGTCCCGACCACCACGAGGGGAGGAGGGGCGCCGCCATCTTGGACCGCCCCCGACCTGTACGACGCATGGGGGCGGCCATTTTGTCCACCCCGCGCCATCTTGTGACCCCTCAGCTTCGTGCGATGTATGGGGGTGGCCATTTTGTCCATCCCCGACGCCATCTTGGACGGCAACAACGGACCCCACCCCACTACTACAACCACGGCTCGCTTCGGTTACGCTCGATCAGGCTCGGCCCCGGACTCTCCAGACGACGACGACAACGGTCCTAATTAACGGCCACGAGACGCCATGCCTAGTCGACTCCGGGAGCACAGAAAGTTTTATACATCCCGACACGGTAAGACGCTGTTCCTTAACTACCTACCCCAGCGCACAAAAGATTTGCCTAGCTGCAGGATCCCACTCCGTACAGATCCAGGGATTCAGCTTAGTTACCCTAACGGTACAGGGGAGGGAATTCAAAAACTACAAACTTAACGTCCTTCCCCAACTCTGTGCCCCCACCTTGCTGGGCTTAGATTTTCAATGTAACCTACAGAGCCTTACGTTTAAATTCGGCGGCCCCATACCCCCACTCACTATCTGCGGCCTCGCCACCCTCAAGGTGCAACCCCCGTCCTTGTTTGCGAACCTCACCCCGGATTGCAAACCCGTCGCCACTAGGAGCAGACGGTACAGCGCCCAGGACCGGACCTTCATTCGGTCCGAAGTCCAGCGGCTACTAAAGGAAGGCATAATCCAGGCCAGCAATAGTCCCTGGAGAGAACAGGTGGTAGTAGTGAAGACAGGGGAGAAACAAAGGATGGTCATAGACTATAGCCAGACCATCAACAGGTACACACAACTAGACGCATACCCTCTCCCCCGCATATCCGACATGGTCAATCGGATTGCCCAGTATAAAGTCTTCTCCACTGTGGACCTCAAGTCCGCCTACCATCAGCTCCCCATCCGCCCAAGTGACCGCAAGTACACAGCCTTCGAGGCAGACGGGCGATTATACCATTTCCTACGGGTCCCTTTTGGCGTCACAAACGGGGTCTCGGTCTCCAACGGGAGATGGACCGAATGGTTGATCAACATGGGTTAGGGGCCACGTTCCCGTACCTCGACAATGTAACCATCTGCGGCCACGATCAGCAGGACCACGATGCCAACCTCCAAAAATTCCTCCAGACCGCCAAAGCCTTGAACCTCACGTACAACGAGGACAAGTGCGTTTTTAGCACCGATCGGCTAGCCATTCTGGGCTACATAGTGCGCAATGGGATAATAGGCCCCGACCCCGAACGTATGCGCGCACTCATGGAATTTCCCCTCCCGCATTGCCCAAAAGCCCTGAAACGCTGCCTGGGGTTCTTTTCGTACTACGCCCAGTGGGTCCCCCAGTACGCAGACAAGGCCCGCCCCTTAATACAGACCACGACTTTCCCTCTGTCGACAGGCTTGCCAGGCCTTCAGCCGCATCAAAGCGGACATCGCAAAGGCCACAATGCGCGCCATCGACGAGTCCCTCCCCTTCCAGGTCGAGAGCGACGCCTCTGACGTAGCTCTAGCGGCTACCCTTAACCAAGCGGGCAGACCCGTGGCCTTCTTCTCCCGAACCCTCCACGCCTCAGAAATCCGCCACTCCTCAGTGGAAAAGGAAGCCCAAGCCATAGTGGAAGCTGTGCGACATTGGAGGCATTACCTGGCCGGCAGGAGATTCACTCTCCTCACTGACCAACGGTCAGTAGCCTTCATGTTCGATAATGCACAGCGGGGCAAGATTTAAAATGACAAGATCTTAAGGTGGAGGATCGAGCTCTCCACCTTCAACTATGAGATCTTGTACCGGCCCGGAAAGCTGAACGAGCCGTCCGATGCCCTATCCGATGCACATGTGCCAACGCACAAATTGACCGCCTCCAAGCCCTCCACGAGGACCTCTGCCACCCGGGGGTCACTCGGTTTTACCACTTCATCAAGTCCCGCAATCTCCCATACTCCTTAGAGGAGGTCCGTACAGTCACAAGGGACTGCCACATCTGCGCAGAATGCAAACCGCATTTTTTCAGGCCAGATGGAGTGCACCTGATTAAGGCTTCCCGCCCCTTTGAACGCCTCAGTCTCGATTTCAAAGGGCCCCTCCCCTCCACCGACCGCAACGCGTATTTCCTTAATGTAGTGGACAAATACTCCCGCTTCCCTTTTGCCATTCCCTGCTCCGACATGACCGCGGCCACAGTCATTAAAGCCCTGAACAGCATCTTCACGCTGTTCGGTTACCCCGCATACGTCCACAGCGACAGGGGGTCCTCTTTCATGAGTGACGAGCTGCGCCAGTTCCTGCTCAGCAAGGGCATAGCTTCAAGCAGGACGACCAGCTACAACCCCCGGGGGAACGGGCAAGTAGAAAGGGAGAACGGCACGGTCTGGAAGGCCGTCCTACTGGCCCTACGGTCCAGGGATCTCCCAGTTTCACGGTGGCAGGAGGTCCTCCCGGACGCTCTCCATTCCATCCGGTCATTATTATGTACAAGCAGTAATCAAACGCCTCACGAGCGTCGCCTTGTCTTCCCTAGGAGGTCCTCCTCTGGAACGTCGCTGCCGACCTGGCTGGCGGCCCCAGGACCCATCCTGCTCCGAAAGCACGTGCGGGCACATAAGGCGGACCCGTTGGTCGAAAGGGTTCACCT
Source organism: Scyliorhinus torazame (assembly GCF_047496885.1). Lineage (NCBI taxonomy): Eukaryota > Metazoa > Chordata > Chondrichthyes > Carcharhiniformes > Scyliorhinidae > Scyliorhinus > Scyliorhinus torazame. The sequence goes on from NC_092711.1 coordinate 247,213,340, forward strand.
CCTCCACGCAAACCCCCAGTACGCCTACGTGGCGTACCCCGACGGCCGACAGGACACGGTCTCCCTGCGGGATCTGGCGCCCGCCGGCACCACGCACACCCCCCCGACACCATCAACCCAACCGCCCCCCCTTCCTGCCACCGCCGCACCCCGCGACTGTCCCCTTCCCAGGAGGATCAGTCCCCCTCCCCTTTGCACCGACAGCTGAAACCGTGCGGCTCCCGGAGGCGATAACACTGGTACAAGCACCACCACCACCGCCGGGGCCGAGGCGATCGACACGGACGACCAGACCGCCCGACCGACTCGTGGCGTCGATGTAAAACAAAGATGGACTGTCCAATGAACATTTTGTTTTTCCTATACCCTCTGTAAATAGTTGTAACAGGACGATACTGTCCAATACTGTACTACCATGTAACTGTTCTATCCTCCCAGGACCAGCCCTGTAAACCCTTACCACCATACGAAGCATCACCCCACCGGGTTCATTTTTGACAAGGGGCGAATGTGGTAGTATGTATTGGGGGTCATGTGGGACTGGAAGCCCTAATGTCATTGGCTGACAGATCCCGGGTCCTGGTTGGCCGTTGACCTCATGCTCCGCCCTGAAGGCGAAGTATAAGAAGCCGGTGCCTTCCCCCGCAGGCCAGTTTACTATCGGGCTGCTGGGGAACAGACACGCTGAATAAAGCCTCATCGACTTCACTCTATTCGTCTCACGGAGCTTTGTGCGCTACAATCTCATCTTCCGGTTAGGCACGCCACAGCCTTCCGGCCTGAACATCGCATTCAACAACTTCAGATGATCAGCTCTACCCCATCTCGACCCATTTGTTTTCATCCCATTTCATTTTAACTGTCTTTTACTATTTCTTTCTTTCTTAATATATATTTAGTTCCCCCCTCCCAATCGTATGCACCTTTCCTTCACCTTTCTCCTCTTTGCTTCCCCTTCCCCTCCCCCCACATCTACAGTTCATCCTCTGATGTTAGTTTCCCTGCTGTTTGACCTTTCACATCTTTTGTTCTCTCTGGGGACTGCCATTAGCACTCTTTCCCCTTGGTTTCTGTGGCAATTAGCACCTGGTTTCCCTGTGGTTCTGTAGCTATGACTCATCTTTCATTCTCACTCCACAGTATAAATATTTCCCACTTTCTATGTCTGTTAGCTTTGACAAAGAGTCATCGGACTCGAAATGTTAGCTCTTTTCTCTCCCAATAGATGCTGCCAGACCTGCTGAGATTTTCCAGCATTTTCTCTTTTGTTTCAGATTCCAGCATCTGCAGTAATTTGCTTTTATTTTTTATAAGAGGAAAATACTGTTCGATTTACTTTTGGGTTTTCATTCAAAGGTGTGGGTCTCTCATTCAAAGATCTGATTGAAGGACCCAGCAGCAGAAAAGGTGTGGGGGGTGGGGAGGAACTGCTGAAGAACTTGCTGCCGACATCCCTTTTACCCTTCCTTTTTGTGACCCCTGCCCCTTGACCCACTCACTTGCCTTTGACTTCGAGTCCTTTGGGGATCCAGGGTCTCTGGTGAGTGTATTGCAACCAGATGCCACTGCTCTTGCCATCGCTGCCAACAATGCACAGCTGCAAGCTTATGATTGGCCAGCACCTCTTGGGGGGGGGGTTGGAGTTTGACCCCCAGGCTCCTTGGTGCTGGGGAGGGCCCCCCTGCTGTCCACCCAAGTGCTGATGGCCATTTAATATGGTGGGCCTCCACAAAAGAAGGTGGCATTTGTCTCTCACCAGCTCTCCAGTCAGTGGATGAGACCTTTGTTGTCTGCGTTAAATACCACCCTAGGTCATTCTGTCAAGAGGAAGAAGGAGGCTTATGTAAAGATGAGACATGAAGGTTCAGTAAGGGCGCTCGAGAGTTACAAATTAGCTAGGAAGGACCTAAAGAGAGAGCTAAGAAGAGCCAGGAGGGGACATGAGAAGTCTTTGGCAGGTAGGATCAAGGATAACCCTAAAGCTTTCTATAGATATGTCAGGAATAAAGGAAAGACTAGGGTAAAAGTATGGCCAGTCAAGGACAGGAGTGGGAAGTTGTGCTTGGAGTCCGAGGAGATAGGAAAGGTGCAAAATGAATATTTTTCGTCAGTATTCACACAGGAAAAAGACAATGTTGTCGAGGAGAATACTGAGATTCAGGCTACTAGACTAGAAGGGCTTGAGGTTCATAAGGAGGAGGTGTTAACAATTCTGGAAAGGGTGAAAATAGATAAGTCCCCTGGGCCGGATGGGATTTATCCTAGGATTCTTTGGGAAGCTAGGGAGGAGATTGCTGAGCCTTTGGCTTTGATCTTTAAGTCATCTTTGTCAACAGGAATAGTGCCAGAAGACTGGAGGATAGCAAATGTTGTCCCCTTGTTCAAGAATGGGAGTAGAGACAACCCCGGTAACTATAGACCAGTGAGCCTTACTTCTGTTGTGGGCAAAATCTTGGAAAGGTTTATAAGAGATAGGGTGTATAATCATCTGGAAAGGAATAATTTGATTAGACATAGTCAACACGGTTTCGTGAAGGGTAGGTCGTGCCTCACAAACCTTATTGAGTTCTTTGAGAAGGTGACCAAACAGGTGGATGAGGGTAAAGCAGTTGATGTGGTGTATATGGATTTCAGTAAAGCGTTTGATAAGGTTCCCCACAGTAGGCTACTGCAGAAAATACGGAAGCATGGGATTCAGGGAGATTTAGCAGTTTGGATCAGAAATTGGCTAGCTGGAAGAAGACAAAGGGTGGTGGTTGATGGGAAGTGTTCAGAGTGGAGTCCAGTTACTAGTGGTGTACCACAAGGATCTGTTTTGGGGCCACTGCTGTTTGTAATTTTTATAAATGACCTGGAGGAGAGCGTAGAAGGATGGGTGAGTAAATTTGCAGATGACACTAAAGTTGGTGGAGTTGTGGACAGTGCGGAAGGATGTTACAAGTTACAGAGGGACATAGATAAGCTGCAGCGCTGGGCTGAGAGGTGGCAAACGGAGTTTCATGCAGAGAAGTGTGAGGTGATTCAGTTTGGAAGGAATAACAGGAAGACAGAGTACTGGGCTAATGGTAAGATTCTTGGCAGTGTGGATGAGCAGAGAGATCTCGGTGTCCATGTACATAGATCCCTGAAAGTTGCCACTCAGGTTGAGAGGGTTGTTAAGAAGGCGTACGATGTGTTAGCTTTTATTGGTAGAGGGATTGAGTTTCGGAGCCATGAGGTCATGTTGCAGCTGTACAAAACTCTGGTGCGGCCGCATTTTGAGTATTGCGTGCAATTCTGGTCACCGCATTATAGGAAGGATGTGGAAGCATTGGAAAGGGTGCAGAGGAGATTTGCCAGAATGTTGCCTGGTATGGAGGGAAGATCTTATGAGGAAAGGCTGAGGGACTTGAGGCTGTTTTCATTAAAGAGAAGAAGGTTAAGAGGTGACTTAATTGAGGCATATAAGATGATCAGAGCATTGGATAGGGTGGACAGTGAGAGCCTTTTTCCTCGGATGGTGATGTCTAGCACGAGGGGACATAGCTTTAAATTGAGCGGAGATAGATATAAGACAGACGTCAGAGGTAGGTTCTTTACTCAGAGAGTAGTAAGGGTGTGGAACGCCCTGCCTGCAACAGTAGTGGACTCGCCAACACTAAGGGTATTCAAATGGTCATTAGATAGAGATATGGACGATAAGGGAAGAGTGTAAGTGGGCTTTAGAGTGGTTTCACAGGTCGGCGCAACATCGAGGGCTGAAGGGCCTGTACTGCGCTGTAATGTTCTATGTTCTATGTTCTATGTTCTAACTATGTCTGCCAATTTAGCCCAAGTTAGTAACAAAACATGGACAGTTGTGTGCCTTAAACCAAATGATTTTAGTCAAAAAGCTAACATTTAACAATCTGTAGATTGGCAGGTTCTTAATTTCATTAACGTTACGTGAGAGTGTCTGGGGTACAGGGTGTGGGGTCTGGTGTGCAAGGGGCCCCACTGTGACCGGGGGTGCATTGGCAGGGTGTGTCGGATGCCAGGGGAGTTAGGGAGGGAGTGGGAGCAGTGGGGGAATCGGGGGAGAGGGAAGCAAGGAGGGAATGGGAGCTCCCCGGGGTGGAGGACGCTGATGGTTGTCAATCTCTCACCCTCTCCCAATTCTTTACAGATGCTGCATGCAACAATATCTTGGACCCTGTGGAAGCTGCCCTCGTGGTGCTGCTGACAGCCCAGGCAGCCAAGCACCGGAGGATGCAGCAGCAGAGTCGACAGAGACTCGAGGTGGAAGCCCATGTGCAGGGCAGCACCCCACACCCTGAGGACCCAGCCGCCCATCAGGCCAGGGAGGGACCCACAGGGGGAGTCCTGCAACGGCCCAAGGTGTGGCTGGTCTTTCAAACAGATGATGGACAGCGCGTGCTGCTGGAGGCTTCACCTCAACAAGGGGACGGTGCGGCAGCTGTGCCAAATCCTTGCACCATGTGAAGGAGAAGGATGCCCACTCCCAGTGGCTGTCAAGGTCACCGCAGTCCTGAACTTCTAATCCTCAGGATCACTCCAGGGCTCGAGCGGGGACTTGTGTGACATGTCACAAGCTAAAGACTACAAGTGAATCCGCGAAGTCACGGCTGCCCAGTTTGCAGCAAACTATATAAACTTTGACATGGACCAGGCCCAACAGGATGCCCGGGCAATAGGATTCTCCGTCATCGGCGGGATGCCCCAGACCCAAGGGCTAATAGATGGCTCACCGGGCCGTGAGGGAGTACAGGAAGGGGTTCCACTCCTTGAACGTCCAGCTCCTGTGCGACCACAAGATGAAGATCATGCACATGTGTGCACACTTGCCAGCGAGTGTGCATGACCGCTACATCCTGGGGCAGTGGGAGATCCCCGGCCTCTTCAAGGACCACTCCAAGATGTCCGGAAGGCTTTTGGGGGATAAGTGGTACCCACTGAAGACCTGGCTAATGACGCCAGTATGGAGGCAGGTGACCAATGCGGAGACCTGATAAATGAGGTCATGCGACCACCCGGGCTGTCATGAGCGGTGCATCAGACTCCTCAAAATGCAGTTCCGGTGTCTCGTAACTGCAGTGCACTCCCCAGAGGGTCACCCGCTTTGTGGTGGTCTGCTGTGCCCTCCACAACCTGGCACACCAGTGGAGCGAAGTGCTGGAGGTGGAGGAGGAGGAACATGTGGCCACCTCTGAGAAGGAGGACAAGGACAGGTAGCCGCTCTACTAGTTTCCAGCTGAATACAGTTGGAGTGAGGACAGAGTGACTGCTGGGTAAGTAGTAAGGATTTAAATTGATTGTGCAGGCCCATAACAGCTGATTGCTGTTTTTGTGTGGGGCGCAGTGGTTGCTGGTTAAGTGTTTTATTTTTACCTGTATTTAAGTTGGGCCATTTCCAAACCCTAGACACTACACTTGTAGTGTCCCCCACCCTTCCACCTCCTTTAACCTAAGGGGTAGAGTGAATAACAGGTAAGCTCTTTCTTTCTTTTTTTTTAAATCTAGAGGGGATGGCAGGGGAGGCAGTGCAATGTTCCTCCTGCAGAATGTTTGAGGTGGGGTCGCCGTCAGTGTCCCTGCTGATTTTATCTGTGGGAAGTGCACCCATCTCCAGCTCCTCAGAAACCACGTTAGGGAACTGGAGCTGGAGCTGGATGAACTTCAGATCATTCAGGAGGCAGAGGTGGTTATGGATAGAAGCTTTAGGGATGTAGTTACTCCGAAGAATAAAGATAGATGGGTGACGGTGAGAGGGGCTGGGAGGGAGCAGTCAGTACAGGGATCCCCTGTGGTCGTTCCCCTTAGTAACAAGTATACCGCTTTGGATACTGTTGGGAGGGGACGACTTACCAGGGGTAAGCCATGGGGTACAGGTCTCTAGCACAGAGTCTGTCCCTGTTGCTCAGAAGGGAAGGGGGGAGAAGAGTAGAGCATTAGTCATTGGAGACTCCATAGTTAGGGGGATAGATAGGAGATTCTGTGGGAACGAGAGACATGCAGTTGGTGTGTTGCCTCCCAGGTGCCAGGGTCCGTGATGTCTCGGATCGTGTTTTCAGGATCCTTAAGGGGGAGGGGGAGCAGCCCCAAGTCGTGGTCCACATAGGTACCAACGACATAGGTAGGAAAAGGGATTGGGATGTAAGGCAGGAATTCAGGGAGCTAGGGTGGAAACTTAGATCTAGGACAAACAGAGTTATTATCTCTGGGTTATTACCCATGCCACGTGCTAGCGAGACGAGGAATAGGGAGAGAGAGGAGTTGAACACGTGGCTACAGGGATAGTGCAGGAGGGAGGGTTTCAGATTTTTGGATAGTTGGGGCTCATTCTGGAGTCGGTGGGACCTCTACAAACGGGATGGTCTACACCTGGACCAGAGGGGTACCAATATCCTGGGGGGGAAATTTGCTAATGCTCTTCGGGAGGGTTTAAACTAGTTCAGCAGGGGCTTGGGAACCTGAATTGTAGCTCCAGTATACAGGAGGTTGAGAGTAGTGAGGTCATGAGTAAGGTTTCGAAGTTGCAGGAGTGTCCCGGCACTATTCCCTTATCGTCCATATGTCTATCCAATGACCATTTGAATGCCCTAAGTGTTAGCGAGTCCACTATTGTTGCAGGCAGGGCATTCCACGCCCTTACTACTCTCTGAGTAAAGAACCTACCTCTGACATCTGTCTTATATCTATCTCCCCTCAATTTAAAGCTATATCCCCTCGTGCTAGACATCACCATCCGAGGAAAAAGGCTCTCACTGTCCACCCTATCCAATCCTCTGATCATCTTGTATGCCTCAATTAAGTCACCTCTTAACCTTCTTCTCTCTAACGAAAACAGCCTCAAGTCCCTCAGCCTTCCCACATAAGATCTTCCCTCCATACCAGGCAACATTCTGGTATATCTCCTCTGCACCCTTTCCAATGCTTCCACATCCTTCCTATAATGCGGCGACCAGAATTGCACGCAATACTACAAAAGCGGCCGCACCAGAGTTTTGTACAGCTGCAGTATGACCTCATGGCTCCGAAACCCAATCCCTCTGCCAATAAAAGCTAACACACCGTACGCCTTCTTAACAACCCTCTCAACCTGGGTGGCAACATTCAGGGATCTATGTACATGGACACCGAGGTCTCTCTGCTCATCCACACTGCCAAGAATCTTACCATTAGCCCAATACTCTGTCTTCCTGTTATTCCTTCCAAAATGAATCACCTCACATTTTTCTGCATTAAACTCCATTTGCCACCTCTCAGCCCAGCGCTGCAGCTTATCTATGTCCTTCTGTAACTTGTAACATCCTTCCGCACTGTCCACAACTCCACCGACTTTAGTGTCTTCTGCAAATTTACTCACCCATCCTTCTACGCCCTCCTCCAGGTCATTTATAAAAATTACAAACAGCAGTGGCCGCAAAACAGATCCTTGTGGTACACCACTAGTAACTGGACTCCACTCTGAACATTTCCCATCAACCACCAACCTTTGTCTTCTTCCAACTAGCCAATTTCTGATCCAAACTGCTAAATCACCCTGAATCCCATGCCTCTGTATTCTCTGTAGTAGCCTTCCGTGGGGAATCTTATCAAACGCTTTACTTAAATCCATATACACCACATCAACTGTTTTACCCTCATCCACCTGTTTGGTCACCTTCTCAAAGAACTCAATAAGGTTTGTGAGACCTATCCTTCACAAAACCGTGATGACTATCTCTAATTAAATTAATCCTTTCCAGATGATTATACATCCTATCTCTTATAAACCTTTCCAAAATTTTGCCCACAACAGAAGTAAGGCTCACTGGTCTATAGTTACCGGGGTTGTCTCTACTTCCCTTCTTGAACAAGGGGACAATATTTGCTATCCTCCAGTCTTCTGGCACTATTCCTGTAGACAAAGATGATTTAAAGATCAAAGCCAAAGGCTCAGCAATCTCCTCCCTAGCTTCCCAGAGAATCCTAGGATAAATCCCATCCGGCCCAGGGGACTTATCTATTTTCACCCTTTCCAGAATTGTTAACACCTCCTCCTTATGAACCTCAAGCCCTTCTAGTCTAGTAGGCTGAATTTCAGTATTCTCCTCGACAACATTATCTTTTTTCTGTGTGAATACTGACGAAAAATATTCATTTAGCACCTCTCCTATCTCCTCGGACTCCACGCACAACTTCCAGCGACTGTCCTTGACTGGCCCTACTCTTACCCTGGTCATTCTTTTATTCCTGACATATCTGTATAAAGCTTTAGGGTTATCCTTGACCCTACCTGCCAAAGACTTCTCATGTCCCCTCCTGGCTCTTCTTAGCTCTCTCTTTAGGTCCTTCCTAGCTAACTTGTAACTCTCGAGCGCTCTAACTGAACCTTCATGTTTAATCTTTACATAAGCCTCCTTCTTCCTCTTGACAAATGTGTTGACTGCTTTAGTAAACCACGGTTCCCTCGCTCGGCCACTTCCTCCCTGCCTGACAGGTACATACTTATCAAGGACACGCAGTAGCTGTTCCTTGAACAAGCTCCACATTTCCATTGTGCCCATCCCCTGCAGTTTCCCTCTCCATCCGATGCATCCTAAGTCTTGCCTCATCGAATCATAATTGCCTTTCCCCCAGATATAACTCTTGCCCTGCGGTATATACCTACCCCTTTCTGTCACTAAAGTAAACGTAATGGAATTGTGGTCACGATCACCAAAGTGCTCACCTACCTCCAAATCTAACACCTGTCCTGGTTCATTACCCAGTACCAAATCCAATATGGCCTCGCCTCTCGTTAGCCTATCTACATACGGTGTAGGAAACACTCCTGTACACGTTGGACAAAAACAGACCCATCTAAGTACTCGAACTATAGCGTTTCCAGTCAATATTTAGAAAGTTAAAGTCTCCCATAACAACTACCCTGTTGCTTTCGCTCCTATCCAGAATCATCTCTGCAATCCTTTCCTCTACATCTCTGGAACTTTTCGGAGGCCTATAGAAAACCCCTAACAGGGTGATCTCTCCTTTCCTGTTTCTAACCTCAGCCCATACTATCTCAGTAGACGAGTCCTCATCAAACGTCCTTTCTGCCACCGTAATACTGTCCTTGACTAACAATGCCACCCCTCCCCCTCTTTTACCACCTTCCCTGAGCTTACTGAAATATTTAAACCCTGGCACCTGCAACAACCATTCCTGTCCCTGCTCTATCCATGTCTCCGAAATGGCTACAACATCGAAGTCCCAGGTACCAAACCATGCCGCAAGTTCACCCACCTTATTCCTGATGCTCCTGGCATTGAAGAAGACACACTTTAAACCACCTTCCTGCCTGCCGGTACACTCCTGCAACTTTGAAACCTTACTCATGACCTCACTACTCTCAACCTTCTGTATACTGGAGCTACAATTCAGGTTCCCAAGCCCCTGCTGAACTAGTTTAAACCTTCCCGAAGAGCATTAGCAAATTCCCCCCCCCCTCCCCCGCCCCAGGATATTGGTACCTCTCTGGTTCAGGTGTTGACCATCCCATTTGTAGAGGTCCCACCGACCCCAGAATGAGCCCCAATTATCCAAAAATCTGAAACACTCCCTCCTGCACCATCCTTGTAGCCACGTGTTCAACTCCTCTCTCCCTATTCATTGTCTCACTATCACATGGCATGGGTAACAACCCAGAGATATTAACTCTGTTTGTCCTAGATCTACGTTTCCCCCCTAGTTCCCTGAATTCCTGCCTTACATCCCTATTCCTTTTCCTACCTATGTCATTGGTACGTATGTGGACCACGACTTGGGACTGCTCCCCCTCCCCCTTAATGATCCCGAAAACACGATCCGAGACATCACGCACCCTGGCACCTGGGAGGCAACACACCAACCGTGAGTCTCTCACGTTCCCACAGAATCTCCTATCTATCCCCCTAACTATTGAGACTCCAATGGCTAATGCTCTACTCCTCTCCCCCCTTCCCTTCTGAGCAACAGGGACAGACTCTGTGCCAGAGACTTGTACCCCATGGCTTACCTCTGGTAAGTTCCCCCCCACCAGTATCCAAAGCGGGTATACTTGTTACTAAGGGGAACGACCATTGGGGATCCCTGTACTGACTGCTTCCTCCCAGCCCCTCTCACCATCACTCATCTATCTTTATTCTTCGGAGTAACTACATCCCTGAAGCTTCTATCTATGACCACCTCTGCCTCTTGAATGATCCAAAGTTCATCCAGCTCCAGCTCCAGTTCCCTAACACGGTTTCTGAGGAGTTGGAGATGGGTGCACTTCCCACAGATGAAATCAGCAGGGACACTGACGGCATCCCTCACCTCAAACATTCTGCAGGAGGATCATTGCACTACCTTCCCTGCCATCCCCTCTAGATAAAAAAAGAAAAAGAAAGAAAGAGCTTACCTGTTATTCACTCCCCTTCTCAGCAAGCACTCACTCAGCAACCTCTGCGCCACGCACGATAACACCTGAGGGAAAATAAAAGAAAAACTACTTACCAGTCGCCAGCCAGTCCCTTACCTGCAGGCTGTGATGTCCCGGTTCAACTTCTTTCGACTTCTACCTGCCCTCGAGCCTTCCTCTTGATCTTTACAGTGGTTGTTTTTTTTTGGTTAGAGGAGGGGGTAGAGAGGTAATCACTGAAGAAGTGTTTCGGGTTTAAGTGTCACTTGACAACAGCTTCTCCACAAACCACCTTCAAGTTAGGGTGAGCACACGGACGTATGCAAATTTTCCCTGCTTTAGAGTGGTTTCACAGGTCGGCACAACATCGAAGGCTGAAGGGCCTGTACTGCGCCGTAATGTTCTATGTTCTATGTTCTATGTTCTAGGACGAGCCAGTAACAGGCGACAGCAGTGAGTGTCCGGCAACCAAAGGGCCAGGAAGGCCCTCACCTTGAATAGAATAGAATAGAATATTACAGCGCAGTACAGGCCCTTCAGCCCTCGATGTTGCGCCGACCTGTGAAACCAATCGAAAGCCAATCTGCACTATTCCATTATCATCCATATGTTTATCCAATGACCATTTAAATGCCCTTAATGTTGGCGAGTCTACTACTGTTGCAGGCAGGGCATTCCACGCCCTTACTACCTCTGACATCTGTCCTATATCTATCACCCCTCAATTTTAAAGCTATGTCCCCTCGTGCTAGACATCACCATCCGAGAAAAAAGGCTCTCACTGTCCACCCAATCTAATTCTCTGATCATCTTTATGCCTCTATTAAGTCACCTCTTAACCTTCTTCTCTCTAACGAAAACAGCCTCAAGTCCCTCAGCCTTTTCCCATAAGACCTTCCCTCCATCCAAGGCAACATCCTGGTAAATCTCCTCTGCACTCTTTCCAATGCTTCCACATCCTTCCTATAATGCGGCGACCAAAACTGCACGCAATACTCCAAATGCCGCCGCACCAGAGTTTTGTACAGCTGCAACATGACCTCATGGCTCCGAAACTCAATCCCTCTACCAATAAAAGCTAACACACCATACGCCTTCTTAACAACCCTATCAACCTGGGTGGCAACTTTCAGGGATCTATGTACATGGACACCGAGATCTCTCTGCTCATCCACACTACCAAGAATCTTACCATTAGCCCAGTACTCTGTATTCATGTTACTCCTTCCAAAATGAATCACCTCACACTTTTCTGCATTAAACTCCATTTGCCACTTCTCAGCCCAGCTCTGCAGCTTATCTATGTCCCTCTGTAACCTACAACATCCTTCTGCATTGCCCACAACTCCACCGACATTAGTCATTCACAAATTTACTCACCTATCCTTCTACGCCCTCCTCCAGGTAATTTCTAAAAATAACGAACAGCAATGGCCCCGAACAGATCCTTGTGGTACACCAGTATTAACTGAACTCCAGGCTGAACATTTCCCATCAACCACCACCCTCTGTCTTCTTACAGCTAGCCAATTTCTGATCCAAACCGCTAAATCACCCTCAATCCCATGCCACCGTATTTTCTGCAATAGCCTATCGTGGGGAACTTTATCAAGCGCTTTACTGAAATCCATATACACCACATCAATTGCTTTACCCTTGTCCACCTGTTTGGTCACCTTCTCAAAGAACTCAATAAGGTTTGTGAGGCACGAGCTACCCTTCACAAAACCTTTGCCTGCTTCACCTAGGATGTGGCCTTGTCTCTCCCCACCACCCTCCTTCCCCAGCTCCCTCCCCTCCCATTCCTCAGCATTCCCTCTTCCCCTCCATTCTCCACCCCCTTCCCACCCCTCATCCCCTCTCCCACCCTGTCACACCCTCACACGATCTGTGTATTTGCACTCCAGGGTGTTGGGAGTGTGTCAGCACTGTTAACGGGTCACTGTCGAAGGTAGGAGAGTGATAATAACCCACTGAAAGCTGATCGCTTGTGCTCCTCAATCTATGCCACAGTCTTACCCCTGCCTGTCTGCTGAATGCTCGCTCACGCAGATCACTGCACGTGGTGATACCAAGGGGTGTAGTGGGGAGTGGAAAGTGGCATCCAGGACCTCCATGTCCAGGGAGATGGGGCATGGCATTGGTGCTCGGCCCGCACAGTGGAAGAAAGTTCCAGAGACGTCATATTGATCTAGGTCACCTTTTAAAAATTCTATATACATGTGTCCCTGACTCTCCAATCCCCGATGGTGCTGCTCCACTCTCCCAACCCCTCCCCCCTCCTCCTCCTGCCCAACGCACTCTCACCCCCCTCCTCTCGCAGTACCCCCTCAGTGATCATCGACCTGCTTAGCCTTCCTTGCTGTACGACTGCAGCTCAGTGTGTCCCAGGATGCACATCAGAGATGGAGGCAGCCTGCTACCTACCACGTCCTTTGTCCTTCGATGCCGCTTGTGGGCGTCCTCTGGGGACCCAGGAGCCAGGGGGCCCCAGCCCATTTGCCAACAGCACATGCTTCGCTGTGCCACCCTCTTCCGGGTTCTGATGCCATGACGTGCTGTTGTCAGGGGGTGGTGGGTCTCGGGTGAGTTGGTAGGTGCTGCCCCCACTCCTTATGGTGG